>NC_090301.1:91298995-91607759 GCF_039906515.1 Pseudorca crassidens | reverse complement strand
TTTTGGGTTTGCTATTGTAGGTCTTATCCTTCCTTCCTTTATTTATTTTTTTTGCGGTACGCAGGCCTCTCACTGTTGTGGCCTCTCCTGTTGTGGAGCACAGGCTCCAGACGCGCAGGCTCAGCAGCCATGGCTCATGGGCCAAGCCACTCCGCGGCATGTGGGATCTTCCTGGACCAGGGCACAAACCCATGTCCCTTGCATCGGCAGACGGATTCTAAACCACTGCGCCACCAGGGGAGCCCACTGTCCTTCTCTTTTGTTCCCTGCCTAGAGAAGTTCCTTTAGAATTTGTTTTAAATCTGGTTTGGTGGTGCTGAATTCTCTTAGCTTTTGCTTGTCTGTAAAGGTCTTAATTTCTCTGTTGAATCTAAGTGAGATCCTTGCTGGGTAGAGTAATCTTGGTTGTAGGTTTTTCCCTTTTATCACTTAAATATGCCCTGCCACTCCCTTCTGGCTTTCAGAGTTTCTGCTGAAAGATCAGCTGTTAACTGTATGGGGATTCCCTTGTATGTTATTTGTTGCTTTTAATATTTTTTCTTTTTATGTAATTTTTGATACTTTGTTTAATATGTGTCTTGGCATGTTTCTCCCAGGTTTTATCCTGTATGATTCTCTCTGTGCTTCCTGGACTTGATTGACTCTTTCCTTTCCCATGTTAGGGAAGTTTTCAACTATAATCTCTTCAAATATTTTCTCAGTCCCTTTCTTTTTCTGTTCTTCTTCTATAATTCGAATGTTGGTGTGTTTAATGTTATCCCAGAGGTCTGAGACTGTCCTCAATTCTTTTCATTCTTTTTTCTTTATTTTGCCCTGTGGTAGTTATTTCCACTGTTTTATCTTCCAGGTCACTTATCCGTTCTTCTGCCTCAGTTATTCTGCTATTGATTCCTTCTAGAGAATTTTTAATTTCATTTATTGTGTTGTTCATCATTGTTTGTTTGCTCTTTAGTTCTTCTATGTCCTTGTTAAATGTTTCTTGTATTTTCTCCATTCTATTTCCAGGATTTTGGATCATCTTTACTGTCACTACTCTGAATCCTTTTTCAGGTGGACTTCCTGTTTCCTCTTCATTTGTTTGTTCTGGTAGGTTTTTACCTTCCTCCTTCATCTGCTGTGTATTTCTCTGTCTTCTCATTTTTCCTAACTTACTGTGTTTGGGGTCTCCTTTTCACATGCTGCAGGTTCATAGTTCCTGTTGATTTTGGTGTCTGCCCCAGTGGGTAATGTTGGTTCTGTGAGTTGTGTAGGCTTCCTGGTGGAGGGGACTGGTACCTGTGTTCTGGTGGATGAGGCTGGTTCTTGTCTTTCTGGTGGGCAGGACCATGTCCGGTGGTGTGTTTTGGGGTGTCTGTGAACTTATTATGCTTTTAGGCAGCCTTTCTCCTAATGGGTAGGTTGTGCTCCTGTCTTGCTAGTTGTTTGGCATAGGGTACCATCATTTTTTAAAGATTATTTTATGTGAAGCCATGGTGGAAAACCACTGCTGTAGCACATTTGAACAAATACATTCTCAACACATGCCTCTTAGTTAAAAAACACATTGAGGGGATTTAATTTATATCAAGGTACTTTCTTTATGGATTTCTTCCCCCATTAAAATAGTCTACTAATCAATGTCTGGATTTCATCCAGCTCTATTTACAGTCTACTGAGTGAAACTGCATGTATGTTTACTGCCTTGAAACCCAAACAACAGCAACAAACGGAAATTCCTGCTGCTTTGAGTTTTGTAGCCTGTCAAACTATCAAAAGACTTGACATCAAAAGCTCATTTTTAAAAGAATGGCTTGAGGTTCGGTAAGCCACTGGAAAATCCCAGCCCAGCTTGGGGAGGCTGTGCAGTTCGCCTAAGAGACATTTTCCAACTCATGAAGGAGTTTGTTGTGTGGAACCCCCTCCTCCCCATCCCTGCCATTGGCTACTGGAATTTGCTGCTTGGTGGGCAGCACGGCGGGGCCCATGCTTGTTAGAGCTCACGGTAGATTTTGCTGTCTTTCCTGCTCACTACATTTTTGGGTCCAGGGTATTCTGGAGCACAGTGTGCCTCCTCAGCTTCCCACACAATCAAGAACAGGAGTATCTCCAGTTTGAATAGGTGTCTCCAGTTTCCTTGTTTCTGTTCGCCAAACCAGTGTTAGAGAGTCACCCGCCATGCATTAAATGTTGAATAGGAAACACTGCCAATTCACCAAGAGCTTAGATTCTGCTCTTTAGGCCTTGAGTGTGCAGAAAAAGAATATGCGTTCATAAGATCACAAAGTCCACATGCAGTGGTTTGAGGTGAGCTTCCAATCTTAGGTCGTTCCTAAGTGGGGCAGCCCATCCTCTTAGGACAGACATGTTCTCTGGACACCAACTGGATATCCTATAACTAAATTCAGTTCTGATACTAACTACTCAGAGTTATTTTCAGATCCCACAGGCTTCAGGGTTCACTGTCCTCACTTCAGATGCCAGTCACAAGTATTGGGCCCCCAAGTTACCACACATCTCTGTCTGACTTGACTATAAAGTCAAGGGTTCCCACAGTCCTCCCCGACTCAGGTTTTATAATTTGCTAGAACACCTCACAAAACTCAGGGAAACAGTTATATGTTTATTACATTCACTGATTTATTAGGAAGGGTATTACTATAAAGGATACAGATGAACAGCCAGTTGAAGAGGTACTTAGCGTGTGGTCCTGAAGGATCCCGTATGAAGGAGCTTCTTCTTCTCGGAGGCGGGATGTGTCATCCTCTGGCACATGGATGTGTTCCCCAACCCAGAAGCTCTCTGAATCCCCTTTGTTTAGAGTTTATGGATGTTCCATTACATAGGCATGGTTGATTGAATCATAAGTCATTGGTGATTAACTCAATCTCTAGCCCCTCTCTCCACCTTGAAAGTCAAAGGTTGGGGCTGAAAGATCCAGGCTCCTAATCATGGCTTGGTCTCCCTGGTGACCAGTCCACATCTTGAAGCTATCTGGGAGACCATCAAGAGTTGCCTCATTAGAACAAAGGATGCTCTTATCACCCAGGAAACTCCAAGGGATTTAGGATTTAGGAGCTCTGGGTCAGGGACAGGGGACAGACTAATATATATTTCTTCTTATGTCACACAGCCAAACAGGTTGAAGTATTTTGAATATCATCACTGCTCTAGAACTTTTATTCACTTGAATTATTGATAGTATTTTTTGGTATTTTGCTGCTTCCTCTTTTTCATGAGTGACAACAACCGGGATTGAAGACAGAGAGGAGTTTGCACTGCATGTTTTGTGGGGTTGGTGTTGGTGTGACTTTTTGTTTGTTCCTTGGCTTGAGTTTGATTTATATTTCCCATATGCTTGGCACATCCTTGGTACTTAGTATGAAATAAATATTTATTTTTTGGTTAGGAGGTTCACAGTACCAAGAGCAGTGGGATCATTCATGCCTGTTCTGTTCACTCGAGCAATACGGTTACAACGGATGGCTTTGTGGACAAGCAGTGTTGCCTGCCATTCCAGTAAAGGATCGAGCCATCAGCTACCCCCCTTTACAGTGTGCCCTAGGGGAATTCAGGATAGCGGAAAACTGGACCTATTATGCGCTTTGGATACTGGCCCTAGAAAGTTAAGTTGCATATCTAAAGAATAATTTCATTGAGCTCAGATTCTTGCATTCTACCATACATAGAAAAGTGCTAAAATCATTAACTTGAGATGTCTGTTTTCGCGATTAGCAGTAATCTTTTGATGTTCGACTACATGTTTTGTTTCGGTTTTTTCCAGCCAAAAACTCCTATGTGTCCTGGCTCCTCCCGTACCTCTTTGGAGCAGTTCCTCAGAGCATCTGAGAGGCTGTCTCCCAGGCTCTAGTCCTCTGTAAGGTCCCTTAACTGGCGATTTTTAGGTTGTGCGTTTTTCTCCAGTCGATAGTTCCAGAGCGTGAACTGCTAAAGAGACAATAAAATACATACCATGCACAATTTCTAGCACTCTCTCTGACTGACCCCAGACATCTCAGTTTGTTCTAATTCTTAACATTGAAAAAGAGAACCACTGCCCCAGATGATGGCTGGGGTGGGAACTTTCACTTCTTTGATAGCAGCAGATGCCTCCTCACTTTGCAGGCAGCTTACTGGCATGCCTTTGGAGCACACATTGCATGAGGCAAACCCTTTTGCAAGAACAGGTTACTTATTTATCCATTTCCCAGCCATGTTACCATTCTTCTCTCTTCTCCTGAAACTCCTCTCTGCCACTCAGGGACAGATTTTAAAATATGCTGTCATTATGCAGCCTAAGTAGCATTTCACATTTGTAATTTGTTGTGTTGATCGATGTGGGCCACGCTTGGCAAAAATAATAGTGCAGTTTAACTTGTTTCAATATCATTAATACCAGTCTCTCATGATGTGCCCTGCTTACAAATGGAAATCTTACAGTCGGAAAGGAGCAACTAATGGCAAGCAAAGCTGAAGAGTAAAGCGCTGCTGGTGCGTTCACACATTTATAAGTACCTAATGAGTCAGAGGGGGCTGGATAAGTGTCTCTAACCAAATGACTCCCTCTGTTTCTAGCTCATAATATAGTCATACATCCCGATTTAGGGATCACATAAGAGCCAGCTTCACCCAGCCTGTCGCAGTTGGAGTGCCAGCCAGCCCCTTTCCTCCTTAGTCTGTAAGTATCTCCTCTCTTGCCCCTGGGTCTTTGCTTGCCAGCTCTGTCTGACATTTCAGCTCCAGATATTTGCACGGAGCCAATTCCTCCCAATCTGACAGCTATTTGACCTGTTTTCTCTGACTCACTTCTCTCTCCTTTCCCCAGTGTCAGTACACTTACTGCCTAGAGAGAGGGAGGGATAGACCTATGTCCCCTACCAGCCTCTGCCTTGCAAGAATAGCATTCCTGGCTCCTGGGTATATTCCATTTCTAACCTTTTCATCCAGGAGGATGGAGCAAAATCAACTTTTTGAAAATACAAAATACTCAGTTACCGTATAACTGCGTAGAATATCTTCATTCATTCAACCAACCATTATTATCTACAAGGCGCCACGCTGGAGGCTGAAAAATCAGGGCTGTGACCTCAATGAGCTTTCAGTTGATGCAGGAATAAACTGATTTTTTTTAGTTTAATTAAATTACTTTTATTTGTGTAATTAATTTTATTATGATGGTATGAATACTTAATAATTGTGACCCACTGTGCTAAATGTTTGAAATAAGGGGGTATCAGTATAGAGGAGTGTCGTCTTAGAGGCTTGAACTGTGGTTTGAAGAATTAGCAGGTTGAACATTAACACATACACTCAAAGGTACATAAAATATCACCAAACAGGAAATCGGCCAGGAATTTTGTACTGCTTCTCCAATCTGAAACAAACCACCAAAGAGACGGATCAGTAAAAACCTTCTACTTTCTTTAGAGAAGTGAATGGTTTTGGAAAGGGAGTAAAGAAATATGAATTGCTGGAAGGAAGTATTGATTAAAGGATTAAAAGAACCAACGTATTTTGACTGAGGAATGATGTTAACTCTGTGTGCACACAAATTAAAGTGTTTTTTTTTTTAAGTGCTTGAATTAGATCGATCAGTGGGTTATTTTGAAAACGAAATGACAGAATTCAGTCAGTTGTTTACAGAGTAATCTTATTTATGGATTCAATTCATATCAGCAGTGGAGTCTTGTAGAAATCTGTGTGTGTGTGTGTGTGTGTGTAGAGACCATCTAAAACATATTCTTTGATATAAAGGAGCTGTTACAGTGGAGGATTCCTGGACTGAATATCAATATTATGACATAGTGTGAGTGTGTTTCGTGTTTGGTAATTGCAATCATTGTTGCCTCTGTTGTGGTCATCCATTTACGATGCTTGGTGTCAGTTGATTCATCTCTTGTAAAAATAAAATACAGTGTGTGTGAAAAAATAATAAAATAAAATAAGCATATTCTTTGTTTTTATTTTGGTGGTGTGTTATCCTAGGGAAATAGGGCAATCTAGGGAAGTATTATCTAATTCATCAATGAGTTTAATTGATTCTGTCATAAAACTATAAAACCGTGGTCAGTTATCTTGCTCTTCTCTTTAGCTGAACGTGGCGGATATTTGCTAGTGTTGCCGTCCCCAGGTTGAAACCCCAACTTTACTTTGAAGAACCACTTTCCCCCACATGTAGTCTGTGTTGTTTGGGTGGTACTGACTCTATGCTGGATCCACAGGTAAACGGGAGACTCCCACATGGAGAGTCAGAGCACTGAGTGGCCCTGGGTGTGGGGTTGACTGAGGAGTGGACGTGTGACCCAATAAGAGCTGCGATTGACCTTTGACAGACATTGCTGGGGAAAAAATGCACTGTATTCCATTAGACTTGAACTTTGGAGGATTTGCGGCTGGAGCTCTGGAGGAAGCCATCTTGCTAGGATCAGTGGAACTGGACACGGAGATAACAGGAAAAGCGCTCAAGAGATGCGGAGGGAGAAACTGCTTTCTAGAGTCACTTTTTTGGTGTCCTGAATCAAGTAATACCTAGAGCCTACCGTGGGCTTTTCAGCCCTAAGTATCAATGCATTCCCATTTTGCTTAAACCCTTTGGACTTAAGTTTTTGCCGTTTGCAGTAAGGACAATCCTGTTACAAGCTAATTGGATACCTATATTTTTTTCTTTTCTGTTCTTTTTTTTTTTCTTCCCGGCCGTGCTGTGCAGCTTGTGGGATCTTAGTTCCCTGGCCAGGGATCCCACGCAGGCCCCGGCAGTGAAAGTGCTGAGTCCTAACTACTGGGCCACCTGGGAATTCCCTGGATACCTACATTTTTAACCTGTAGTAATATCAAATTCAGTTTTGTCGTGCACAGAATTGATGTCTGTTGCATTTCATGGCATACTTTGGAAGTTACTTTGCAGTTATTTGGGAAGGCAACATGACTAGGAAAAGGAGTCAGATAGACCTAGATTTTAATTCACATTCCTATTATGTATGTATTGTGTAACACTGAGCCTGTCGTTTCAACTCTCTGAGCCCTTGTTTTCTCATCTGTCAGACACAGCAATGACTACCTCGTAGGGTTTTTATGAGGCTTCAGTGGGATAGCATATTGTATAACAAGAGAAGAGTGATAGATGCTGGAATATTGTGAATCAAACGAAAGATATTTCCGTGCCTTTACTTGTAGATCATTCAGGTACAATCTTGTTTTATGCAAGAATGGTAGCAAGGAGTTAACTAAATAAATCTGTTTATAATCAATATCATTAAAATTGACACCTCTTGCCTGATCTAATGCCAAAGCCTCGAAGTAATGGAGAATTAAACTCCCCAGTGTAATCTGGCCTCCACATTGCCTGTTTCATAACCCCCTTAGGTTTCCTATTGCACACACATGGCCTTTCTCAAGGTGTCATCTGTGGACAACTTGTATCAGGATCACCAGAGATGTTACAAATACATATTCCTCGACTCCACTGTAGACCTCCTCCATTAGAATCCTTAGGAGTTTCTGAAGTACACGCCAAAGTTCAAGACCTACTGGCCCACAGGGTAAAGGTCACATTGCTTGGGATGGTACACAAAGCTCTCAGCTGTCTGGCACTTTGCAGACTCCTCTTTCTACCACTTAGTTCTTCCTCCATCCTCTGCATTCCAGCCACACCAAAAATTCTTGGCATTCCTTGAGCATACAATTATCTTTAGTCATTAAATTTTCGTACTTGGATCATTTTCACCTGAAAAATCTTTCCCTTCACTCTTTAGCAAATTCCTACTTATCTCTAGTGAGAGAGGTTAAGTGAAATCTTTCAGGGTTCCCCCACTTTGACAGAGATAGTCCTTTTTCTTTCTAAGACCCTTTTCACTTTTATGAATTATTTGTTTTTACATGACTGTCACCTCCCCTCCCTTATTTTCTCCACTGGACTATGAGTAATTGAGATATGATCACTATTATGTAATGAGGTCCTCTATAGATGTGTGTTGAATAAATGAATGAAAGAATAAATGATTCGTTGTAGCAGGCATTAGAAATACAATGACATACAGGCAAAGTGAGGATTTTCAGTGCAATTGGGGAATTAGCTCTTTCACCTAAGGCTTATTTAACAAGATAAGGCCTGCACGTGCTAAGGGACTAACTATTGTTTGAAAGATAAAGGCTAAATAATTTCACTGTGCTTAGGGAGGCCTCATAAAGAAGGTGAAGTAGGACTTGAGCCTTGAAGGAGAAGAATAAACAAGCAGTAAAAACAGGCAAGTGTAATGTAGAATGTCCAAGGAGTCTGGATATTTTAAGGAATATAGGGACTCCCCTGGTGGCGCAGTGGTTAAGAATACAGCTGCCAATGCAGAGGACACAGGTTCGATCCCTCGTCTGGGAAGATCCCACATGCTGCAGAGCAACTAAGCCCGTGAGCCGCAACTACTGAGCCTGCGCTCTAGAGCCCGCGAGCCACAGCTACTGCAGCCCTCACGCCTAGAGCCCATGCTCCGCAACAAAGGAAGCCACCGCAATGAGAAGCCCACGCACCCCAACAAACAGTAGCCCATGCTCGCCGCAACTAGAGAAAGCCCGCGCACAGCAACAAAGACCCAATGCAGACAAAAATTTAAAAAAATTTTTTTTAAAAAGGAACTTAGAATCCTCCCCCCAATTTTACTGAAGTATAGTTGATTTACAGTGACGTGCTAATTTCTGCTGTACAGCAAAGTGACTCAGTTATACACATATATGCGTTCACTTTTTATATTCTTTTCTGGTTTATCCCAGGAGACTGGATATAGTTCCCTGTGCTATACGGTAGGACCTTACTGTTTATCCATTCTAAATGTAATAATTTGCATCTACTAACCCCAAACTCCCTGTGCATCCCTCTCCCTCGCCCCTCCCTTGGCAAGCACAAGTCTGTTCTCATCTTAAGTGCATCTGTGCTGAGAGAAACCATAGGAGACCTCAAAAATTCAAATAGAAAGTTGAAGCTTTTAGAGAGGGATGTTTTTAACCATCAGGAGAATGACACTGTCCTTTAGATATCACACTTTTCTTGCTGTGATTGAGATGAGAGGTGAGAATAGAGACATGTGGGTTTAGAGTGTGGCCGTATAACTACATGGCAGCCCTTAGAGAAGTGTCCTGCATGCAACTGAAATTTGAGTGACAAGTGGGTGATCAGTCAATTAACATTAAAAGGGAAGAAAGTGCCTTTTAAGTAGTACATGGGAAAATTAAGCGGAAAGGAGCCTTTTAAAATTTTTTACTACTCCCTCTAAATATTGACTGTTAACTGAAAAAGTTACTGTTAATAATGCAGTGTGTTCTGTAGTACACCTGGAAGGATTAGAACTTAAAAGTTGTGCGAATCTGTAGGAAAAAATTAGCATCCTACCTTTGCTCTTGCAATTAGTATAGAGATGCGTCTATCTCTTCTACCCTTTGCAGTAGTCAGTTGACTAAATTGTAAAGAAGCTCTAGGGATCCAAAATGAGTGAGCCATGTTTACAAAAGGAACTTTTGAACAGTGTTTCTCAGAGCATGTCCCAGGGATGTGATAAAGGCTATTATCAGATATTCTGCTCGCAAAAGGATTCTGTATTAAAATAAGTTTGAAAAACATGAATTTTAACAAATTCAAAACTGCTTCTCTCTGGTAGTCTCAGAACTTCTGATATATAAATATGCATTGTGAAAGAAAGGTGACATACATATATAATGCAATGTCTCACACATATTTTTGACTGCATACCTTTTCAGAGACTGTGAATGTTTCACAGATGTACAGCTTTTTCTTTGACCACAAAGATGCTGCAATCCGATCTGTTAAGCCATTTGTGAGATTTGCATGGGGTGTTGCTGCACGTGGCCAAAAGACCTGCCAGGCCTCACCGTGTTTCTCAGTGACAAGGGGCACTATCTATATTGTCGTCCCTGCAAATGCTGTTGTTGGAGCACAACTGAAATGGGACTGGATTGTAAAAGAAGTGGTGTTTCTTGGACTTGTCAGATGATCCCTACAATGATGACAAGATAGAGCTTCAAGTCAGCTTGATCGCTGGCCTTGGTTGGTTAATGATGCTGTTTTAGCACTAGGCTCTTTCATTTACTCACACAGGAAGATGAGTTACACCGCTGCGGGCAAAATTGGAAGGTCCAAAGAGGCAGCATGAAGGAGAGTCCTGGTGATCGATATTATAGGTCTGCTTTTGGGGGCCAGGGTGCAGAAGCAGGACTCCAGGAGGCCTGCAAAGAGCAAACAGGGTTGTGTAAAGCACAGAGTAGACTAAAGCATATAGGAACAAGAATAGGACCTCTGATTAGAATTGTGATCAGTGATAGGGTATGGTCCCACGAGAAATATGGCAAGGACTTAGTAGCTGGAATCAGAATACACAGGAGGAGAGGCACCATTGGTCTTTGAATTTTGCTGTATAACCAGCTAGATTTATCCATTCTCAAACTGGGTTAGATTTTCTATCAGTACTGAGCATTTTTCTTTTCATTTTAACTTTATTTACTTTTAGCTGCGTTGGGTCTTCATTGCCGCATACAGGCTTTCTCTGGTTGCGGCGAGCAGGGGCTACGCTTTGTTGCAGTGTGCAGGCTTCTCATTGCGGTGGCTTCTCTCGTTGCAGAGCATGGACTCTAGGCGCCCCGGCTTCAGTGGTTGCAGCACACGGGCTCAGTAGTTGTGGCTTGAGGGCTTAGTTGCTCCAAGGCATGTGGGATCTTCCCGGACCAGGGATCCAACCTGTGTCCCCTGCATTGGTGGGCAGATTCTCAACCACTGAGCCACCAGGGGAGTCCCAGTACTGAGCATTTTTGTAGCCTGGATCTTATTCTTAAAAGGTGGGTTTAAAGATTGCAACCTCATTGTTTCCACTGCCAGAAAATAAAATCACAATGAGCAAGCCCAGTCTACTAGGGGAGTTTAGGCATTCTATCTCACAGCAGTAAGGCCTGACCTGGTGGGGTACATACCCTGCTTTCTTCTGACAACAGCACTGAACTGTACAGTATTTACATTGCTTGGGTTCTGAAGATCAGTAAAGCAGTCTTATCAGAGTATAATGTTTTCTCCAATGAATGATGGCATTTAGGCAAGAGCCCATTAGGCACTGAGCCCAAGAAAATCTCCTGTCACGGATGCCCTTGACATATCACTTTGTTGGAAAACCTATGGGTATGATTCAAGTAAACAACGATTGCCTACACAGGCAGGCCCCCAGGCTAAGAACTGTTAGTGGGAAATTCAGTGCTTAAGCACTTCAAACCCAGAAGCGCTCTCACTTAATGAAAAACTTTATGAAAGCTTATGTTCATATCCGAGTTTCTGCAGTAGGGTTTTTTAAGCAATAAACTTACATGGAACTTCATATAATTGTACCTATAATTAGCTAATAATTGGCATAATTAACCAAAGACTCACTTGGGAGGGTACAACTGACCAGTTACACCTGCAGTCAGCTGATTTCAGGTGCAGTTATATCTGCATGCAATTTTGTACCCCTGCAGTTAGTTACGTGCAAGGGCTAAAGGTGCACGTAAGAAAAAGAAGCCTGGGTGACTGTTTCCCCTCAGTGCTTGTGTGCTTTCTGTCACTACCTAGGATCTTATGCTTAATTTAGCATTATTTTAAATTCTCGGTAGGTAAAGTGTCTTCCTGGAGTGACATGGAGGCTTTGGGTGAGTTGCAGTATTTTGCTCACAGAATATGAAGCAGTGTTTTCTTGAGCCCTAATCTAGGGCTCAGAGCCAAATAGAGATGATTAAACTTCTATAAAATAAACAGAGGGAGTGTATTTGACAGAGCAAGGTGTACTTGAGAGGAAGAACTCATTTTAATTGTATTTTTGGAGTTGAATCTTCAAGAAGTGAGTTTAGAAGCTCTGATTTACCAAGGTAATTGTTTAGCATAATATTGAGAACACAGTAGGTGTCGATAAATGTTTGGCGAATGCAATTACTTTAGGACCATTTTGAATCTGCATCTTGGGGTATCATTAGAACCATCTTGATCAAATGTATTTTGCTAGTTTCTCTGCATATTAAATGCCAGTAAAGGATGTTTTTCTAAACAGATGAAGCTATTACTGACTTAGCGTCTAAAAGAGAAATTCTTAGATCTTTGCTATTACTAATCACTGAAGAAACTATAGATAATCTAATTATAGAAAAGGTAAAACTTTTAGATTAAGGAAAAAATAGAATTATTCTAGATTATTCTGATTCTATTTGTTTTACAACTTACTGAATTCCTATATAAAACACATTTAATTTAGATTTAATTTGATGAGATCACAGCCTTTGGGGAAAAATTAACATCTCAGAGGTAAGATTTTCTTATTAGAGAGTGCAAGAAATTAAATGCTTTGCTATAAACAATTGAACTGCTTGGTTATGGAATTTAGACTAAATACATTTTTCATATCCCTCAGAGTTTGTCTCCAGATACAGAGTATGGCTGGCTTTTTCCTTGTATCCTCGTTTCTGTTTCTTATTCTGACTCTCCTCTTATCTGCAGGGTTTTATGATCTCACTTCTGGTTTCTTTTTAAATGATGAGTGATTTAGAAATTTTACAATAACTGATCATGATGAAAACAAGTCCATAAACTTGTTAGTGACTGTAGGAATAAAATCACAGTCATTAGGACAAATAAGTTTTATGACAAATAATGAATCAAAATAGTGGATAAGCCATGGTTTTGATATTAAAAATTTAATTCATACATCTTAAAGTATTTGGATTAGAAAAATGGGGCAGTGAGTATCTGACCCACACATTGTTTGCTCAGATAAGATAGATATAGTTATATGGTATAGATATCTGGTATATCTCTGGTATATATCTAGGTATATATACATATCTATGTAATTCTGAATGTATCTTATGTAATAGACACAATACATAATATTTATATATAAACACATAGTGATACAGAAATGCATAGTGAAATAGCATAATTTTAACAGTGTAGCTTAGAAATATTAGATGGAGAAGACAAAATATATTTGTTTTATTTTAACTCATGAAATTGCTTTGTGTATAAATGACTCCCTATTGCTAATTTAGTTTCTTCAGAATGCATTATTCCTAACTCATTCCTTTAGTATTGGGAATGTTCCAATTCCCTATAACATGACTGTCCAGAGTTTTGTCTCATAGAAAATAAGTAAAATACAGAGTAAAACCTGTTATTCCTACACTGGTTAAACCTACCTCTCCTCTCTATATGCACATGAATAAAAACTCCTCTGTCATGTTACTTTATAGCTATCAGACTTACCTTAACCCAGTAACTCTATTACCCATCCTTCATCTCAACTCCCTACTTTAAAAAAAAGATTCTTGCTATTCTGATAGATAGCAAGAAGTTAAGCAAAGCTGTGGGAGCATTCGTTGTTGTTGTTTTGGATTTTGCCTTGTTTGTTTTGGATCTCCCATTCCAACAAAGGCTTTGTTTAGTGACGTAGTCCAGCGATAGGCAAAGCAGCATATTTCAAATGTTATGTAAATAGCTCTCTGCAAAAGAAGAAAGTAATGATTCCCTAGATAGATTAATATATTTGTCTTAATGTAGTCATAACATGCATGCCCTTAGCCTTGGCTGCCACTGGACTTTCTAGGTTATTGAGATTTCAGCAAGTTGCATCTGATTAAAGGACTCTTAGACCCAGCAATTTGCCTCTGATAATGTTGTTTGTTTGACTGCCTGATTGGTTCTCTTATTAGATGGAATCACAATGAAAATTTTGACTAAACACTTGATTTGTCAGCTCCAGTCTTAGGAGCTTTCTCTCTCCAATATCACTCTTGTTTATTCAAATATTGTAAAAGTGTACGTTAGGGCTTCCCTGGTGGCACAGTGGTTAAGAATCCGCCTGCCAATACAGGGGACACGAGTCCGAGCCCTGGGCCGGGAAGATCCCACATGTGGCGGAGCAGCGAAGCCCATGCACCACAACTACCGAGCCTGTGCTCTAGAGCCCACGAGCCACAACTGCTGAAGCCCGAGTGCCTAGAGCCCGTGCTCCGCAACAAGAGAAGCCGCCGCAATGAGAAGCCTGCGCACTGCCACGAAGAGTAGCCCCCGCTGGCCGCAGCTAGAGAAAGCCCACGCACAGCAACAAAGACCCAACACAGCCATAAATAATGAATAAATTTATTTTTTTAAAGTATATGTTAAATAACTCTGCCATGCACACATGTTCGCACATGTGCCCATGGGCATGCGTGTGCTTGCATACACACACAAACATACACACACACACACTCACCACAGTTAACGGTGTTAGCAAAGGAGCTTGTTTTGTTCCAACTTTGATTTTCCACAGAGTTTGAAACACTGATTATTTTCCTAATCCTTCCATTTCCCCTTTTGCCTTTGATCCAGGTTTATTCCTCCATTTTTAGTTTCTGTACCATCAAATAGAAAGTCATTTCTTTTTCTGCCTTCCTGCCTATTTTTGGAGGATTTCAGAGGATTAATGAGAACCAGGGTTCTAGCAGCAGTACATCTATTTTTTAGAAGTCATTGCAGGCTATTAAATAGTGTGTAGCAATCCCTTTTATGTGATTGTGGGCATAGAATGACATATTATGACCAACTAGCAGTTGTACTCTTTGAAAATAACCTTGATGAGATTCCGGGACAATGCATTTTTTTTTTTTCTCATTTCGTCTTTGAGGAGACAGCAAAAAACAGGTGCTCTAAGGAAAGAGGAAGCATGTTTGAGTTGTGTCTGTTGTTCAACTTTTCTATCTTTAATTGGAAAATGTATATAATACCTAATTCATTCTTACCACCATCCACTAAATACCAAATAAATGCATAACTTCTGGGGAAATTTTATGTGCATGAAGGGTGGTGTGGCTGGAGAAAATGAGCTAGAGGGAAAGAGTCGGAGATACTTTTAGGCAAATGGCAGGGTGGGATCACTTAAAGTTCAGTGGGCCATGAGGAAGAGAACCACAGGTATGTTTCTAAGTGTGATAGCCCTGCAGTGTTTTGAGTAGTCAAGTGAATTGGTCTGAACTTGTCTAATGGATGTGCTATGGAGCCCAGTCTCAAAACACACCTGAGCTTCATCTAGGGAGATAGAACATATGTATAAAAAACCACATCTGCGGAACTATCTGTTGAGCCTCAGGAAATTAGGGGAGTATGGAAGCCCAGGTTTGGGAAAATTTAAGGTAAGAGAAATTAAGACCTGAATTGATCTTAAAGAAAGAATAGTATTTAGACATGTAGAAATGGAGGCCCAGTAGGAAATGTTAAGCAGGGTCTATTTAAGCACCTATATTTATATGATAGTAGTATTTAAAGTAGAAATAGCCAAAAAGCAGTTTGACTAAAGCCAAAGAGAAAAATGGAAGCTGCACGTTGAAACATCTCAGACTTTTGAGCCAGGAAGATAGAGGATTAATCTTTATCTCAAATGTATATATTTTAACCAGAAACTAAATAATTATGGCACCAAATTTTTTAAAAGGCAGCAAAAGGAAAAGTAATAAATGTAATTTCTGGAGAGCTTAGTTCTTCAAGGTACAGTCAGATTCCCATATCCAACATGTTCACCAGTGCTTTGGAAAGCTTCTTCAGTATGTATCCTGGGGAATAACAAAAGAGGTACTTTTGATTGCCTTTATTTATTGCCTTGTAGAAATTTAACCATCTGTATCAAGGAAATTACCTACTATTATTCATGGAGAGAATTCTTGGCCTTTAATGTTAATAATATGTTTGTTTTTTTACACATATTTGTACATATTAGCTCTAGAAGTGCAGTGAACTGAAATTAAATAGTTGTAGCAATCACTGAACCATGGAGCTGTATACCTAGAACTCTAAGTTCTGGACAGTCCAAAATGTGTAGGAGGTCTACACAGAAACAGGAGTGAAAGAGACGATACACCCAAGTTTCCTGGTTCATTGATTTAAATCCATCCATGGGCAATAGTCATCAAGATTTGACAGTTATATTAAAAGAGCCCATAAATCATTTCCATAAGATGTGATACTAATGTGCAATAAAATAATCCTGTGAAGATTGTTCATTGAGCACTTAACTGAGTTAATTATATCTAGCTATTATCCTGAAAACAGACATTTTCTCAGGTCAGAGATTTTCCTGAGCTTCTTATCTTTAAGGACTTTTAAGCCTTTTAATATCTCTACCTAAAGCCAAGTATATTCTTCTTTTGATTAACCTATATAATTTATAGCTGGCAAATATATCAATTTTAATATTATTTTTGAAGTAGTGATAGTTAAGTCTGGCCTCCTGCTAAGTTTGTGAAGCCCTTTGGGTTCAGTGGCTTCTAGGTGTAAACAATCATTAGTTATACATTGTGATGATGGTGGGTTGATTTCAATGTGATTTGAATTCCCAAGATGCAGGTAAATGGATATTTGATCAATTTACCCAACCTAGTTCCTGTGGAAATATTCTGTAAATTAAGATTTCCATCTATTACATAAAAGAGTAAAACTTGAATTCAAATCGAACATGAATTTTTGATTTGGTTTATAATTTTTAGGTAAATCTAAATATTTATAATTTATATTGCCTTGGGACTACATTCATTCATTCACCTTTCCAAAATATTTTTGAAGTATCTACTCAATGCCAAGCACTGGATAAGTATTGAGAATACACTGATGAACAACAACAACAAAATGATACGAGCCCTGCCCTCAGGGAGCATACAGTCTATTTGTAGAGATGACAGTAATTAGATAACTACTTAAGTAAATTAAAAATTATAATTGTGGTAAGATTGAGGAGTAAAAATACATGGTGGGGGTGAGTGGGCAGTAGAACCAAGTGTCAAGGAATCCATATTCTAAGATTTAGTCTGGTCTGTGTGTGCTATAACCTTCAAAAGTAGTAAGTCTTATGTATTTTTTCTTTTCTTTTCTTTCTTTGCCATGATTAATAAGCTGTGACTGTGATACTTGTGCTACTTCTTAGGGAGTTTGGGATAAGCTTCAGAGCTTTATTGTATTTCCTTAAGCCTTGGTCTTAGGAATCAGCTATCATAACCAGAGGACAGCTGGAGGAAGTCTGCCCAACCTTCTCAGATCCACGTGTTCTTTATTTTTCCACACACCCGTACGTTTGATTTCCACTTAGAGGGGGTATTTTGCTTGAAAAATGGGAGGGAAACATTCACATTCGAGCTAAAGTGTAAGCCGTTAATTTTGAATAACCAAGGGAGAGAAGTTCTACTTTTCTTCTAATTTGCATTATAATAGCAGCTCAACTAATGCATATATAATTTTCTTTCCCTTTTGCTTGTCATGCACTGCCAACATGGATTTCTACAAAGGCTCAGGTTGGTGTTGCAATCTGTTTTGATCTTTACTGTTTTCATTTAGTGAAAAGAAGCTTTGATGTTTTCTTTCACAAATCAGCTTTTTTTCTCTTTGTAAATCCTGATCAAAACATTGTTCACACATGGAAGAAAAAAATCCTCCCACAGGAGAGTTAGTTACGTATATGTTGCCGTTGAATGAATTCCTTTACATCAGCAAAGTGACTATTTCAGAAATCCAGAAAACGGATTTATGTCTTCTTGAATTGGCCATGCCTGGCTTATTTTATGATATAAAGAAAACAATGCTCTGAGATTTTAGAATCAGCAGAATATATCAGACTGAAAAGGTTTCTGATATTAACCTTCGACTTTCAGAGTAATATTAGATGGCATTGTGCACGATCTCTGTAGCTCCAGACTTAGTATGGAGAATTCCACACGTAGCCTCCTATCAAGATGCTGATTCTAGGATCACCAAATTCTTAACAAATAGTCTTTAGAATATCAGTAGCTTTCTCTCTCTCAATCTCTGTCCCTTCTTGTTTTTTAAAGGTGTTAATCTTTTTTCAAGATTACATCAATATCTCATATAAATCTCAGGTTCTTTACTTTTATAGTTTTAATAAATCCACATGCTATTTCCGTCCACCACAATTTTATTTGAAATATTGTTGGTCATATAATGAACAAAAACATCAGTAATAAAAAAAACCCAAAACGTCAGTAATATTTTCAGAGGCTACCTGTGTAGTAGACTGAAGTAATGTTTATGATGCCTTAGGGACCTGGAGCTAAGTGCAGCTAAACTGAGTTTGTCAGTCACAGGAGAATCCAGGTTTTTTTCGTGTGCAAAGTTTTACAAGGACTAAGGAAAACTAAAATGGCTAAGTAGTTTGGATTCCATGTACTGGGGAGGGTATAAAATGTGCAACTCCAGACCTACCCAGTCTTTTGTTGATTGGGGGCTAGGTAGCAAATCCAAAGACTTTTGTGATGTCATAACTCCTGTTGTGGCTAAGCTTCGTCTCAATGCTCAAATGTCATGGGGATATAATATAAACCATGGGGAATATAGTCAATAATATTGGATTAACTTCGTGTGGTGACTGATGGTAACTAGACTTATTGCTGTGGTTATTTAGAAATATATATAGACGTTGAATCACTATGTTGTACACCTGAAACTAGTATAATACTATATGCTAGTTATACTTCAAGTTTTAAAAAGTGCTCAAAAGGAAAGGCTAGGGGATGAGATGTCCGTAGGGGTTTTGAAAAACTGCGATGTATTCCTGGAAAGTAAAAGGCCGTGCACAAGCATGGGGCAGTGCACATATTTAGGAGAGCCCTGGCAAGGCCCTCTCTCCTCAGGCTAACCTTGAGTCTCTGTGCAAGCAGAAAGTGAGGACAAACGTGAAGCTGTAAACAGCCTAGCTGAGTGTTGAATGTGTGCCCCAACACGCAGAGCCCCTCAGCAAAGACTAGGAGATTCACTGGTGCCAGCCATTAAAGGGAATCTCTGTCAGACAGAAACATCATTAGACATGACAAACAGCACAGACTTCTCATAGTGACTTCAAAAAAGCTACTAAACAAACAAACAGTAGCAATAATAAATAGCAACGGCAACAACCGCTAGAGAGAGGGGGAAATCTGGTCTCCAGGGTTGCCATATTATGTTATTTTCAGTGTTCAGTTTTCAGCCAACAATATGAGACATGAAAAGGAAAAAGTATGGTCCATACGTAGCAAGCAGGCAATAGAAACTGTTTCTGACGAGGCTGAGAAATTGGTCTTATTAGACAAAGATTTTGAATTGGTTATTTTAATTAAATATATTTAAGGAACTAAAGGAAGGTCCAAGCATGATGTCAAACTAAATAGAGAATATCAGTAACAAAATAGACATTATAAGGAAGAATCAGATAGATAATCTGAAGGTTAAAAGTACAAAAGCTGAAATTAAACAATTAACTAGAGGGACCAAACAGTATATCTGGGCAGGTGGAAAAAAGAATCATTTGATTGGAAGATATGTCAATTGAGATTATCCAGTCTGAAGAAAAAAAAAAAAATAATAATGAAGGGAAATGTATAGAGCCTCAGAAATCTGTGAGACATTAACAAGCATACAGACATATGCATGATGGGAGTCCCAGGGCAAGAAGAAAGATGAAACAGAAAGAATTTTTAAAGAAATAAGGGTCAAAACTTCCTAAACTTGGTGAAAAAAACATTAACCTACACATTCCAAAACTCAACAAACTCCAGGTAGGATCAAGTCAAAGAGATCTACACATAGATACATCATAATAAAAACTGTCAAAACACAAAGAGAATCTTGAAACAGAAAGAGAGAAGTGACTCATCATATTCACGTGATCATCAGTGTCAGGATCCACAGCTAAGTTCTCATCAGATACCATTAAGGCCAGAAGGCAGTGGGAAGACATAGTCAACATTCAGGAGGGGAAGAAAAGATTCGACCAGGAATTCTACATCCAGTCAAATCATTCTTCAAAAATGAAGGACAACTTTAAAAACTCCCAGATAAACTAAAGCAGAACGAATTCATTGCTAGCAGACTGGCCCTACACAAAATGGTAAAGGGAGTACTTCGTGTCACAATGAAAAGACACTAGACGGTAATTCAAATCTACATGAAGAAATAAAGAGTACTGGTAAAGGTAAAGGAAAACCATGTAAGTACAGAACACTGTAGCCAATAATATTGGAATATACGTTTTTCTCAATTACACATGGAACATTCTTCAGGATAGGCTTACGTTAGGGCCTATAACAGTCTCGGTAAATTTAAGTGGATCGAAATCATACAAAGTGTGCAAGGGGATCAGAATAGCCAAAACGATCTTAGAACAAAGTCTGAGAACTCTTCACATTTTCAAAAGTTACTACAAAGCTACAATAATTAACAGTATATTGTATTATACATAAGGACAGGCCTATAGATCAATGGAATAGAACCAAGAATCTGGAAATAAACCACACATTTAAGATAGCTGATTTTTTTTTAGGGGGGGGAGTCCCTAAAGTTTTATAGCTATCACTTCAGAATGTTTTATCGCAGTTACTGGTATTTATATTCAGGACATAGTTAAGTGTGTATATATTTTTTAACATGGATGTTATATAATATATTTTTCTGTGACTATATTTTCATTCAACAGTATACCTTGGACATTTTTTATGCCAGAAAATATGGATCTGTCACATCTTTTAAAATAATCATATACTAAACATGTACCATGATATGATAGTTGATTTTTGATGAAGATGTTGCATTAGTGTCCTATTGCTGCTATAAGAAATGACCACAAAGTTAGTGATAAAATTTAAAACAACATAAATTGTCTTACAGTGCAGGAGGTGAAAAGTCCAAAATAAGTCTCACAGGTGTCAGCCGGACTAGTTCCTACTGGAAGCTCCAAGGGATATTCTGTTTCTTTCCTCTTCCAGTTTCTAGAGGCTGCTGGTATTCATGGCTACGTCAGTCTAACCTCTGCTTCATTTTCATATCACCCTCTGTATTGGGCCATTCTGTGATTCTCTTATAAGGACCCTTTTAATTACATCTTGACCACCTCATAATCCAGGATTATCTCTCTATCACAAGGTACTTAACCACATCTGCAGAGTCCCTTTTACTATATAAAGTAACTTTCACTAGCCTCAGGGACTAGGACATGGTGAAGCTATTGTTCAGCGTAACACAGATGGCAGTGCAATTTAATGAAGAGAAAATAGTCTTTTCAACAAATGGTGCTTCGACAGCTGGATATCCACATGCAGAGAATGAATCTGTACTACTCTCACAGCATATACAAAAATTAACTCAAAATAGATCAAAGACCAAATGTAAGAGCTAAAACTATAAAACTCTTAAAAACACCAGTATAAATATTCGTAATCTTAGATCAGGCAGTGGGTACCTGAAGTTCAAGTAACCGAAGGGAAAAAAAGGTAATTTGGATTTCAACAAAATTTAAAACTTGTGCAATTCAAAGGACGTAATCAGGAAAGTGCAAACACACCCACAGAGCGGGAGAAAATATTTGGAAATCATATATTTTATAAGGATCTAGTATCCAGGATATATAAAGAAATCTTATGACTCAAAATGAAGAAGACAGACAACCTAATTAATCGATGGGCACAGGACTTGAATAGACATTTCTCCAAAGAAGATATACAAATGACCAGTAAGCACATGAAAAGATGCTCAAATGCTGAACATCAGTATTCATTAGGGAAGTACAAAATGCAACCGCAATGAGATGGCACTCCACACCCACTAAGATGCCTATAATCAAAAAACGGATAACGTTTTCTCCCATTCTGTGGGCTGTCTTTTCGTCTTGTTTATGGCTTCCTTTGCTGTGCAAAAGCTTGTAAGTTTCATTAGGTCCCATTTGTTTATTTTTTATTTTACTTCCATTACTCTAGGAGGTGGGTCAAAAAGGATCTTGCTGTGATTTATGTCATAGAGTGTTCTGCCTGTGTTTTCCCCTAAGAGTTTTATAGTGTCTGGCCTTAAAACAAAACAAAACAAAAAACTGACAATAATAAGCGTTGATAAGAATGTAGAGAGAGTAATTGCAACCCTCATGCATTGTTGGTAGAAATGTGAAATGTTGTAGCTATTTTGGAAAACTCATGGACAGCTCCTCAGAAAGGCAAACGTAGTTTCCACATGACACAGGAGTTCCACTCCTAGGTAAATAACCAAGAGAACTGAAAATATATATCCACACAGATACTTGTACACAAATGTCCATAGCAGCATTATTCATAAGAGCCAAAAGATGGAAACAACACAAATGTTAATCCACTTGAAGAATGGATAAACAAATCTGGTATATCCACAAAATTGAATGTTACTCGTTCATAAACAATAATGAAATACTTATTCATGCTATGACATGGGTGAACTTTGAAAAAATTATGTTAAGTCAAAGTAAAAAGATACAAAAGGCCATGTATTATGATTTCATTTACATGAAATGTCCAAATAGGCCAATCTATATAGAGGCAAAAAGCAGATGAGTGGTTGGTTGCCAGGGGGACGGGGAAGGAGAGAATGGGTAGTGACTGCTAACAGATAAAGGGTTTCTTTCTGAGGTGAATAAAATATTATAAAGTTAGAGATAATGATGATGGTTGCACAACTTTGTAAATATATTAAAAACAGAATTGTGTACTTTAAAAGAGTGAATTTTATGGGATATAAATTATATACCATTTTTTTAATGAAGAAGGAAAGTAGTAGGTGGTAAGGCACATTTGACCCGTGGACATAATTTTCCAACACCAACACAAGAGAAAACAATTTGCGTGCTCTTTATCCAGTGTCTAAGGAGATTCTGGGTTTTACACAGTAGAAAATCAGTAAAGCCCTGGTGAATTAAAGCATTAGCAAAAAAGAAAGTACAAGAGGTCTGCTTGCAACTGTTAAAAGCTCCAACTGTTAAAAGATCCTTAACTGTTGTTATCACATGACATTTATCTTTAATGAAGAATAATTTTCATGATATTCATACTCTTTTCTTTCTATTCCTAATCAATAACTTAATCTCTACCTTGTATGTAGTAACTGATCCCTAAATTGTGAATAGTTTTAAATTAAAACTTTCAGCATAGGGCACTTTTTATGTCTCAGCTATAAAATTAAAGACTTTTCCTTTTTAGAAGGAATCATTTCGTGCTCAAGAGAAATGTCAAAAATTGATGTGACTATGGAATTGTAAATAGTCTTTTGTATCTTTATCAGAAATAATAATATGTCTAGAATGATCCAGGTTGTTTTGCTGGCTTAGCTGTTACTGATTGGGCATCTCTTTTTCTCTTTAATGTATTAGGTGATACGGAGGATGAGGAAGGATAAAAATCCAAGACATTTGTCTCTTTCAGTGTGTCACATCTCCCAAGTTTTGAGGGTGCAGTGTTAATAACTGTTCAAAGTTAATGAGGTTAATGTAGATGAGAGTGCAGGTGTATTTTTGATGAAGAAAATAACGCAGTTGGAAGAGATGATCATACAGTTTACTTCCAGCTCCAAAATTTCTTCAACTCCATGCCTCAGTGCTAATCTTACTCAAACAAACATTACTTCTTATAGTGAACTCTCTCAGACTTTCTAAAGCTCATATACCATTACTGTACTTCTCTTGAGAATAAGTATTAATGTCAGGTTATGAAGAGAAAAGCTAGACCCCAAGAGACCCTTAAGTTAGCTGCCAGGAATCAATGGCAGAACCTGAATCATAACCCCTTTCTCATGGCTCTCTTCATACTCCTCTGCTCACTAGACCACAGATAATCTTTAACACAGTATAAAGGATCACGTCACCCATCACTGAAATGAAGCCACCCCCGCAGAGGAACTCATTATCAACTTAATAGGATCCAACCAAGGAATCCAGTAATGGAGGGCAGGAATTCAATCCAAGTAAAGTACTTGATGCCGCCCATCTCCTAAATTGCTCTACGGATGCCATGTCATTAGTCCAAAGCAGTGTGGTTCCTGCTAAGGAAGACTATTTTAACAGAGCTACACACACACACCAAATGAGATGCCAGCTCAGGTCTAGAACCATAAGCCCTATACTTCCTAGCATTCAGTTCAACATGCATTTATCGTGAGCCTATTATGGGCCCTGCACATGTCAGATGCTAAGTGCAACATAAGAGATATGCAAGAGATGGTTCCTATCTTCAGAGAGATCCAGTGGTCACTGTGAGCCTGGCTCCCTCATACCAGCAGGGTCTGCTTTTAGTTAGCAGACATGTTGAGTCCTGAACGCCTCGAATATTACCTGCCTTCAGGGAAAGAAAAAGTCCTTTCAGGAGCTTGTATTTTTCATAATTAATTCAAGGCATCCACGATTGGGATGGGGAACTGGGGTTACACTGTCCAATTACTATCATCTATATTCAGAGAAATCAAACATGAAATCAGAGATGAGAGAATTTTGAAATAATAAAATCTAAATCTCTGAATTCATTTGGATATCTGCTTTGAAATGTTGGGACCAGAGTACAGTTACAAGCAATTAGATTTGAATAATTGATACATAATACTAATGTTCCTGTAAAGTTAATTGCAAAGAGGGCACAACTTTTAACTCCAAGTCATACCAGCATCATGGTTTGGTCTGTGTACATTTTTTAAGAACATGCTTAGGAGAATATTTCTGTAGTCATTTGTTCATTTTTATACCAATATATATCTATTGAGCACAGAGTATAACCCAGGGACACAGTGTATAAGTTCTCTTATTAGGGGGGTGGAGGTGGAGGAAGGATTGTTTATAGAAAATATGGTATCTGGAAATCTTAGTTCTCAGTAAATGTCTCAGAAAAGCTGTCACTGGTTGCACACGTGCTATGTATTCATGTTTTAGTTTTCAATTGAGTCCAGGTTTGTAGAACATTGCCCACTTTATATGTAAATGGGTTAATTGATCACCCTGTAACACATTTTAAGAACTTCTTTGTTACGTTTTTCAAATAATCTGTGTTTTGCAAGTACCCAGGAATAGGTTCATCATTTATGTTGTGTATAGTGATATTTGCTTGTTAGACATGACTTCTACTTTACCATCAGCTGTCTTTCCTTTGGTCAAAACAAAATTTACTCAAATGGAGGTCAGGAACAGGTCTGCCTTAAACTAGCATTTTCCTTCAGCAGTCATCTTCTGGTTTTATCTTGTGAAGGGCCTAAAAGGTCTGTATCAGTCTTTGTCTCTTCTTCACTTTCTGCCTCAGGGGAAACCTGTTTCCAACAAAATACTCTTTATTCCGTAAAGAAGCAGCTTTCAATTAGTCCCTAATAAGAGTCTCCAACTGATGAAATTAGGGTGGAAATCAGAGCCAGGATCGCAATTTATCACCATGTAAGTGAATGGCAGGGATTCCATTAGCCAATCAATCTTGCCTCTCATTTCTGCAAAGGTCAGGCTGTGCCACCCTTGGTTATAAAGCATCACTTGTGGCTCTGTTTCACTTTAACTTTGTGTTAGACACCTCAGGTTTGTTATGGAAGGACTCACACTAAGAGTTCATATTTTTAAAAGCCATTTTGTGCTGTGCCTGGCCTTGTATTTTAACTGGGAGAACTGTTAGGGCACAATGCAGCCTTAGAACTGCTTCCTTGTGCATTTATCTGCAGAAGAAAAAGACTACTTTGTGTGTGTGACACATAATATCTTTGTGCAAAAGTCTCTTTATGATATTTTTTTATTTTCTTTCTTTCTTGCCCCAAACTATATGAAAATAATAATTATCTGGTTTTTTTCTTGGGTGAAAAATATACTGTCCTCTCCTGCCTTTTGTGATAGCGGGAGCATTTAGAAATTAGCCGCATTAGGAATGGAGTTTGCAGACTGCAATTCTTATCTCTTTCCTTCTACTAGGCAGAAGGAAGGCCATTTCTGAGGGCTCCTTCTTTTGTTCTGTTCTCTCTAACTCCCTGATAGACTTTGGAGTAAGTGACAGATGAGAACCAATGCATTTTAGAGTAGGAAAGATTTGTTTGTTGCAATGATTAAGAGACGGTAACATGGTGGGCCCAGAGTTCTCACTGCACGATAGGAAACACGTGAAAAGTCGTTTCTTGCCAATTTGGGCCTTTCCTTTGGGACTTGGTCCTAGAAGCCAGTTTTATGCTTGCCTACTGTGAATATTGGGAAGTTCTGAGCAAACCTCCCAAAGACTAGATTGCTTTTCAGGTCACACATGGTCTCAGATTTAGCCCAACTAAGCCAAGATAAGATGAAATAAGATGGTAAAAGTATTATGTGAAGAAGTTTTCTTGGCAAACATCCAAGTTTCTGCCGCTCTGCTCATTAGCAATACCCCCTGGGATTCAGGGCACTGGGGAAGCTGATGCCTTGTCTTCTTTCTTCCAATTCTGTTGGTAAAAAAGAGGAAACTTGAATGCGTCACTAGGTTCTAGAATATGCTAATCTTAAATGAGTTCAAAAAGTAGCATTAAGGTTTTACTTGTCTCTTTCATGTTCACCACCAAATCTTGGTATCTCTTCTTCCTTGTTTGTTGGAAGCTTTGTGAAAATAGTAGATATGCTGATTATTTTTTCATAACCGTAACCTCGTATCGGGACCACTTCACCTTTCTCAGTGCTCTCACACGTTCCCATCTCATCTTCCTCATGTTTAAGATGACTTACGTGTCCCGAACTTCATTTGGAATGTCTCTCTTGATATAAATCTCAGCAGTTTTAGTGGTGCGTGCCCATTATCTACCAATTAAATTCTCCCTCATCAAATTTCCCATTTTCTTACCCCAGGTGGCTGCAGTCTTCAAGCTTCATCCTGTATGTATCAGGGCCTTGTGTATAGTTTATGAGAATTAGATTTAGATTTTGGTTTGTTTGCTTGGTTGACAAATCTCTCGTCTGAAGTAGGTCCTAGTAGATTAATCCCAACTAGGGCTACCCATCCTTGTCCATTTGTATCTGATAGTTCAGCCACACACACATAGGATTTCTTTGCCCAAGGAATGTGCAACTTAGATCATACTGCTTCTTTACACAAATACATTTTTTATAACTCAAATTACATTGATTTCCTAGGCATGCTCCAATAGGCTTCTTACATTCGAGTGCAGAGACAGTTGCCTGTATCCTAGAGTAAGGATAGCATGATGCTCTGAACTACTGAGAATGAGTGAGAGCTATACAACACCCTCTCCCAGCAAAGGAAGGTAACGGTTTTCCCCAAAGCCTTCACTTGTGTTGGACACTTACATAATGAGTTGCAAGTCTCGGGCTTAAATCCCTTCTCCTCCCTTTCTTGATAAACCTCAAACAATACCATATACCTTTCTGACTTATCCTTTGGGCATCTGTTTGTGAGAACTGAGATCCGCTAATCTCTGCTTTAGCACTGCCTTATACCTATAACTTGTAAAACTTTTGTTACCTGCCAGAAGCCAAAGTGGTCTCTGTTTCAGACTCTCTTTTGTATTGCCACAGAGAAAGAAAGTTTTCCTTTCTCACCTGATTTCTGGTGGTCATATTCTGGACCCAGACTTACTTTGTCTGTATCTGTCTCTCTCTCTCTCTATCTAATCTGTACACTAGACCCCTAGACAGCATCTTATAGATGCTAAGAGCAGAAAGGTTCTTTCACTGGTCAGGTTTCCATGGTACAATCCAACCCCCTCTGAGACATGTAACTCTTTTTAATTTTATGGTGGTAAGAACACTTAACATAAGATAGCCCTACCCCCTTAACAGATTTTAAGTCGATAATACAGTATTGTTATCCATAGGCAGTACTGTACAGCAGATCTCCAGAGCTTTTCATGTGAAATTTTTTGCCCATTGATTGGCAATTCCCTGTTTGTCCCTCCCTGCGGCCCCTGGCAACCACGATCCTATTCTTTGCTTCAGTGAGTTTGACTATCGGATATACCTCATATATGTATATTCATACAGTATTTATCCTTATGAGATTGGCTTATTTTACATAATATCCTCAAGATTCATCCATAACCTCTTTTCTGAAGGGTTACGTGTTCAGCTCTTCCAAAGTTTTCTGGAAGTATCGATCATAGCTGGCATGGGATTGCTTTTTGTTTCTTTTGGGTTTTTTTTTTTCCACTTCAGCTTGACTGATAACTGCAATCTGTTCTATGAAAATCCAAAGGGCCACTGTGACAGTAGTCCCTGGTATACTGTGAGCAATCTACAAAATTCCATCTGCTCTCATATCACAGCATGGCAGTGGGCAGCATCTCCCAGGGGACTGGAGAAGGCAATCCAGACTCTGGAGTGAGTTTCCCTCTCTCATTCTATTGGTTATGATTGCTTACACTGCTGTGGTACAGAGAGTGGGCTTTATAGTTCAACTTGCCCCAAGTTGCCTGTGTCAGTGTGCTCTGCCAGTTCTGTATCACATACCAGGCACAGAGGGATTCTGCTTAGTGCTCGTGTGCGCGCGCACACACACTTTACTGTAGAATATCCTGTGCTTTATGGGATCTGCACAACAACAGCTTTTGTTGCTAATGTCCCTTACCATGTAGTCCACTTTAAGACCATAGTTTATTTTTATAGTTGCTTAAATGTCACAAATAAGAAATGTAAATCTGCCAAAGGAGAAATATAATGCTATGCAGTAAAAAAAACTAAGGCATTTCTGCTTATTCACCATTATAAATAATCTACGTTACATCAGCACAGATTACTGAGCTTAACCATGGCCTTTTGGATGAGGGCTTTGTGGTTCTTCTCTTTTAAATACCCTCTGTAATGGGTGGCCCGTGTGTGACATCCTTGAATGCGAAGGAAACATGAGGAAGGGGAAGAAGTACATGCATGGCTTGAGGCCACATTTACTCAATCTCAGTACCCAGCTCTCCCATCTCCCATCCCTCCACCCCCTGCCATGGGGGGAGGAAAATAAGACTATGTGGATGGTAGAGACAGTTTAGCCGTGCATGGGTGTCGGTCTTGATAATGAGGACCCTGTGCTTAAAAGGTCAGCAGTGATATTCAGACCAGAGGGAAGGGGTTAAGTGTTATAGACCACTGGAAAATAAAAAGTACAGAATCTAGAGGTTAGAACTTCTCAGGAAAATTTTATTTCAATATTCACTTTTAGAAAGAGGGCTTCTCTGTAGAACATCTTATCAAAATATAAACAATGTAGGGCATAGCCTCCTTTTCAGTTTATTTATTCTCTTCTTTACATGTAAAGGCAGTGGTTCCCTGAGTGTTTGATACGAGGACCTTGTGCTCTTAGTTAGCCTGGGTTGAGAAAATTCCTAATGAGTGATTTCAAATTCAGCAGTTCCTTCAAATGAAATTAAAACTTTAAAATCACATTCCCTGCCTTCATTTGACAAGTGGTGGGACTAACATGTATGAGATTATATTATTCATTGAGACTACAGACAAGGTTTGGAACGAGAATGCACTCACGGGCCCCTTGCAACAATGTGACAGTTCTTCGGATCTGCAAGCTTGGAAACCACTATACTTAGGAGATAGGGAATGAAACTACCATGGTCATTATTTTAATAAACTTCCCATTGGCTTTAAAGTTCAACACTTTGTCAATAAATCTTGCAAATAAAACTCATTCAGCATTATTAAGTTCATTTTTAGATTTTTTTAACATCAAAATTGAAAAGAAAATATATAATGCATGTTTAAAATCAATGGTGAGGGCTTCCCGGGTGGCGCAGTGGTTAAGAATCCACCTGCCAAGGCAGGGAACATGGGTTCGACTAGGAATGAATCGCGTAGGCAATATTCCTTTCTACATAAAGTTATATGCATCATTTACTGTATAGACATCTTTGAATATTCAGCTCTTGGTCTTCCTTTTTCAGGAATTTATAAATGTTAGCATTATCTTCATCATTGAAAAGATAGTGACTGGCTCTCGAAGCATGGTGATGTGCTTGTACAAGCTAA
This sequence comes from Pseudorca crassidens, assembly GCF_039906515.1. Classification (NCBI taxonomy): domain Eukaryota; kingdom Metazoa; phylum Chordata; class Mammalia; order Artiodactyla; family Delphinidae; genus Pseudorca; species Pseudorca crassidens. Next base: position 91,578,012 of record NC_090301.1, on the reverse strand, counting down.
ACAGGCAGAGCCGGTGAACTCTTGGCATCACCAGGGTGGGATTCTCAAATAATCTCAGTTTAAGCACCAGCCTCATCATTTATAAGCCATAAATGACTCACTTAGCTTCTTCAAATTTCAGTTATTTTTACCTGTAAATAGGGATCACACCAACATTTTCTAACTCAAATGATTGTGGTGATCAAGACCTAAGACATGGAATGTCTTGTATAAGCCATAAAGATCCACAGAGTGTTACTGTGTAAGCACTGATGACCAAGGACTAGTGATGGGTGGGCTCATTGTAAAGCATGCGGCTGCAGTTGCATTAGAACTGAACTTTTTAGCATTGCATATATACACTACGTTGTACACAAGCAAATTATAAATGCATGATGAACAAAAATGGAAACCAAAGATTATTTGTGTAAATGTGATAATTTCCAGCCAGTAAGACAAGTCGTAATGGAGGAGAGCATAACTTCACGGCTGACTGAATAAGAAAAGGGACAGAATTTGGTAAGTTGAAGGAAGGTGTAGCCTAGAGGACCCTTCTGAAAGGAAAGAGTAAGCCCTGGAGGAAGAAAGAAAGTATAGACCAGCAGAAAATGGCTAGCGGGGAAGTTCTTTGAATTAAGGGATGAGAATCGTAGACCTAATCAGAGGCAAATTTGTGCACTTTTGGCTGAGAACTCACAACCTTTTGCGGGAGAAGGAAGCCCGTAGTGCTTTACCGATCTTACCACTCCTAGAGACCATTCCCTCTCACATTCCAATGGGACAGACCCTGGCTCTGCCTTGCAGGAATCTCTAGTCCCAATTGGACCTTTGAACTCATGTTCAAGTTCCAAGCAGCACAGTGCCCAGCATGGAGGTCTCAAGCCTGAAGTTTTCTACCTGGGTCTTGACTGGCAGCTTCACTGGAGCAAAAATTTATTCTATAGAAAATTGGAGGCCATGACTTTTCCTTTCTTTCTTTCTTTTTTTTTCTTTTTTAATTCTGGTTGTTGTTGGATTATTTGCTTTATTTGAGCCCTTGAACCCTAAGACTCTGATGTACAATAATGATACCTGCTGAACCCCAATGAGACCCTGCTTCCAAGTTTATACCAGTCAGTCCATAGATGGAGAGTAATTTCAGAAAACAGTCCTTAGTTAAATTGATCAGTTACAGTGAGCAAAGGCTTATTTAATAAATATTAAAAGACTGACTAAATGAATGAGTTTACGATATGACTCTAGAACTACAAAATTATAAAAACACAGTTCCCTCCTTTATCAAAAATAAGGTGACCATATGTGTGTGGGTTTTTCTCTGGGCTTTCTATCCTGTTCCATTGATCTATCTTTCTGTTTTTGTGCCAGTACCATACTGTCTTGATTACTGGAGCTTTGTAGTATAATCTGAAGTCAGGGAGCCTGATTCCTCCAGCTCTGTTTTTCTTTCTCAAGATTGCTTTAGCTATTTGGGGTCTTTTGTGTTTCCATACAAATTGTAAAATTTTTTGTTCTAGTTCTGTGAAGAATGCCATTGGTACTTTGATAGGGATTGCATTGAATCTGTAGATTGCTTTGGGTAGTAGAGTCATTTTCACAATGTTGTTTCTTCCAATCCAAGAACATGGTATATCTCTCCATCTGTTTCTATCATCTTTAATTTCTTTCATCAGTGTCTTATAGTTTTCTGCATACAGGTCTTTTGTCTCCTTAGGTAGATTTATTCCTAGGTATTTTATTGTTTTTGCTGCAATGGTAAATGGGAGTGTTTCCTTAATTTCTCTTGGAAGGTGTGGAAACCTAAGTTGATGTTATAAAATTTTATTTCCTTGGGTCTGTAGCAATACACCCCTTCCCCCATCTGGTGTCATAGGGATGTCTTGCTGGTCCAGCTGCCCACTCTCTCTAATATACATCAATCAGGATTGCACACACGTACTGCAATCCATTGGTAGTGGCTGCCTGGCCTTCAGTGTAGGAAAAGATGCTGAAAAAGAACACTATACATGACTAGTAATGTCTGCCATGGGCACGGGCATGAAGAATGAAATTAGAACACTCCCTAACACCATACACAAAAATAAACTCAAAATGGATTAAAGAACTAAATGTAAGGCCAGACATTATAAAACTCTTAGAGGAAAACATAGGTAGAACAATTTATGACATAAATCACAGCAAGATCCTTTTTGACCCACCTCCTAGAGAAATGGAAATGAAAACAAAAATAAACAAATGGGACCTAATGAAACTTAAAACCTTTTGCACAGCAAAGGAAACCATAAACAAGACAAAAAGACAACCCTCAGAATGGGAGAAAATATTTGCAAATGAAGAAACTGACAAAGGATTAATCTCCAAAATTTACAAGCAGCTCATGCAGCTCAATATCAAAAAAAACAAATGACCCAATCCAAAAATGGGCAGAAGACCTAAATAGACATTTCTCCAAAGAAGATATACAGATTGCCAACAAACACATGAAAGAATGCTCAACATCAATCATTAGAGAAATGCAAATCAAAACTACAATGAGGTATCACCTCACACCAGTCAGAATGGGCATCATCACAAAATCTAGAAACAATAAATGCTGGAGAGGGTGTGGAGAAAAGGGAACCCTCTTACACTGTTGGTGGGAATGTAAACTGATACAGCCACTATGGAGAAACAGTACGGAGGTTCCTTAAAAAACTAAAAATAGAACTACCATACGACCCAGCAATCCCACTACTGGGCATATACCCTGAGAAAACCATAATTCAAAAGAGTCATGTACCACAATGTTCATTGCAGCACTATTTACAGTAGCCGGGACATGGAAGCAACCTAAGCATCCATCGACAGATGAATGGATAAAGAAGATGTGGCACATATATACAATGGAATATTACTCAGCTATAAAAAGAAACGAAATTGAGTTATTTGTAGTGAGGTGAATGGACCTAGAGTCTGTCATACAGAGTGAAGTAAGTCAGAAAGAGAAAAACAAATACTGTATGCTAACACATATATATGGAATCTAAAAAAAAAAAAATGATTCTGAAGAACCTAGGAGCAAGACAAGAATAAAGACGCAGATGTAGAGAATGGACTTGAGACACGGGGAGGGGGAAGGGTAAGCTGGGACGAAGTGAGAAAGTGGCATGGACTTATATATACTACCAAGTGTAAAATAGATAAATAGCTAGCTAGTGGGAAGCAGCCGCATAGCACAGGGAGATCAGTTCAGTGCTCTGTGACCACCCAGAGGGGTGGGATAGGGAGGGTGGCAAGGAGACGCAGGAGGGAGGAGATATGGGGATATATGTATATGTATAGCTGATTCACTTTGTTATAAAGCAGAAACTAACACAGCATTGTAAAGCAATTATACTCCAATAAAGATGTTAAAAAAACAATTCCCCAATAAAGAAGTAATAAATAGGACTCATTACCAGGAGAATGAAATGTTACTTCTCTCAGAGGATTTAGATTTTTCAGTGGCATTTCTTAGCATCGGTGGCCCTGTTAAACCCTGTTATTTTCTTCCTAATTTGTGCCATTTGGAAATGATTTTCATTTAACTTTCCCATGGCTCATTTTTCTCCTTCAGAACTTTTCCGCATGATTCCCCGATAAAGTCCATGCTTTAACACATTTCCATTATGAAACTATAATAAGTGCCAAACAGATACCAGTATGAAATAGCCAGAACATAAAGGACTGACATGAGAAGAAATTGGGCATCTGGGTAGTCAATGTTTATTCTTGATGGCCTGCTGCCTTTTTGCCTCTTGTGGGTGTTTTTGATCCTCTAGGTAAGATTCCTTGCCTGATGAACAAGATCTCTAAACAAACAGCTCTCACACTTCTTTAGGGACAGCCTTTCTTTCCCATAACAGAAATCGTCAGGCAGCACCTTTTGCTAATGTAATGATGGCTGTTCTTCATCAAAGCCCCGTAATGGAAAGAAAAGGGTTTCATTTTTGTTCCCTCTTACTGTCCTTTGAGCTTTGTAAAACACCCCTTCTACATTCCATTTATGAGCCTGTTTTCTCTAGAAAATTAAGTGAGGCTCATTTAGCAATCTGTGCCCCTTCAAACATTGGTTTCAATTCAACAAATACTGATTGGGCATCACCCCCTCCTCTGAATGTTTTACAAAATGCAGACATCGTAGAAGCATAGTCCCTGGCTTCCTAAGACTCACAAGTTTTGTTCAGGTAGTCATATAAACAAACACTGAGCGTCCGGGTCTGGCTTTGGTTAAAACCAGAAGCGTATTTATGAGTAGAGGGTTCACATTGTTTTTCTCTTGGCATATTCTTTCAGTATGATTTATAGTACAAAGGAGACATTAAGACTAAAGTTAGCAGAAAAGCTCAAGTAGATGAGCGAATAGGAGACACATAGAGAGGAGTCAAGGTGATGACTTCCTTGAATGTGTTTCCTCCCCAAGCTCCACACAGTGTGGCCCTAATTGCCACCACTGGCCCAGCCTTGCACATGGCATCTGACTACATCTGTCTACAAATCTGCTTAAAACTGAAACTCTCACTGAGTAACAAAGACATGCCCAATGGAGTCATGGGAAAGGCCTTGTGGAAGTGGTGGGAGTCACTTGGACTTTGGATGAAGGTAGGGATTTGTCAGCCAGAAGTGACAGTATAAGCAATATTAAAATGGCAGACACATTGGGGAAAAAATCAGGTAAATCCACGTGATGGAGAATCTCCTTCAAGAGGTCCCGTTTTTACACCGTTATTCAAGAAGGTGGGTCAACATCTCCCTACGCAGACCTGCTCCCTGCCTTCCAGTAGCCTGGCGATGAGGTTAGCGACTCTGCTACAGATGTAGATCACTGGGGCATAGAGAATAAAAACAGTAAGCCAGTACCTGACCAGGTGTTCAAATGTGTGTATCAAAGGTACATGCAACTAAACAGTTTTTCATTTTCCATCTGACCTTGGGGCTTTATATGGGAGGGAGGGGGAAAGTGTAAGCTCTGCTTAGTATCGAGAGCTTTAGAAAAATAGGTCCATCTCAGAGTCTATCCTATCCGCTTGCTCTCAGATTCATGCATGAGCTGTGGGAAAAATTACTTTTTTAGTTAATTTCTTCATCTCCCCCATTTGTGCAGAGTGCTTTAGCAGACTTTCTTATATCTCATAGGAAAGCCAAAAAGCTTTCTTTAAATTGTCTGATACATATTGAAGTGTTTATAGAACAAACCTGTAAATTCAGTGACAGCTTAATTTCCATGGTGAAGCTGGGTCAGCTAAACCCTCAACTGTCATGAGCTTCGTTCCCTGGTGTCTCTTAGATTCGGGTCATGTCTTTTCATTTTCATAGATTTTTTTCCCTTACCTTTATGAGTTTTAGGGGGCAGACTTTTTTCCTTTCCAAGTTATTACTTCCTTATTCTAATGTAGGCACTGCTGCTGACCCTCTCATTCCATTCTTGTCAGCATTCACAGCATGAAATGTGATTCTTTTATTACTTAATTCCTTCCTTTCCTCACGTCCATTTCCACTTCTATTTTCCCATCTCCTTTCATTTTGCCCTCACACATTTTTCACTTTGCGGTTTCCCTTATTGTTGTATGCTCTACATGAGAGCCAAATCGAACCCCACAGTTAAAAATAGTTTCTGACATTATTTGTGATTCCTAAGATGTAGTCTCGCCAATAACCTTTTCTCATCTGATTTCCATCTCACCTGCTGACAGTGCTCCAATCTTGTTTTCTGGTTATCCCATTACATAGTGCTTTCCCTTGCATTTAGTGGAAACTTGCAAGTAATGGTTCTGTTTGGATAGCACAGCCTAGTCATCATTTGCAATTTTATGGAATTGGAAAGGCAAGGGGGAGGAAAGGCATGGGGCTTAAGTCCTTGTTTAAAAGGAAAAGCACTAATTAACTATTTTGGTAATAGGTTGAATCACTACTCATCGGCATGCTACGCTAGAGCCATCTTTGTGATCTAGAGTAACATATCATATGACACAACAATTTTTTTTCTTACCAAGGGAGAACGCTGTGTTCACTATTGAGGAGTAGCGCCTTTTAAATTCAGTCTTGAAGAGGCAAATTCAATTGACCACCCAATGGTATAAAATTTCAGGAGAAAATCATCACAAATAAATGCATAGGAAGTAACCTAAGAATTCATTGACTGTATTTATTGTTTCTACTATAAATCTCTATATATTCACAGTCAGTAATCGTGCACAGCCTCTAACATGTGTGTGTTTGTCTTGTGTATGTGTGTGTCTGTGTGTTCTAGCTATGCTCTGAAAACACCCTACACATCTCTAAATTCATATAAAACCACAATGCCCAGAAGGCTAAATGATTGCCTATTAGCATTGATCATTTGGGGACATAAAAAGAAATTTCTGGTGCAAATAGTACCACTTTCCTTTTGCTTTCTAAGAACCTTATATTCAAGAGTAAATTTGCCTTACCTCTATTTGTGTCAATTGACATTGTAAAGTACATCTGAGAATACAGTATACCATATAATTGAGAGCTGGACCATCTTAATAGATGCTGTGTGAGCTCTTTGAGGAAATGAAAAGGTAATGGAATTCCTGTTCTTGGCGGTAGGTAAGGACTGTCCTTTGTTCTCTTCTGCAAAGGCATGCCATCATATTCTAGTTGATTTCCCCTGTATGTTTCTTTAGGTAAGTCAGTAATTTCAGAGAAGCCAAATATATCTTGCTTTTGGGGAATGCAGTTTGGCTCTTGGGGCCAGAGTAGAGTTCTTGGGTTCTGTTCAGCCGACTTTACTAAAAGATAGGCTATTTTTCCATAACTTGGATAGTGCCACATAATTTTCTTTTCCTTTCCTATTCTTGACAGGTACACGAGGCAGTCCCGTGTTACAGTGAGTGCAATCAGTATTCCTGGGTTGTAGAACACTGGTCTCCATGCAAAATCCACAATGAGCTGAGGTCCCTGCGCTGTGGAGGAGGAATGCAATCTAGGAAAATCAGGTGTGTGGAAATGGAGACACTGGGGAAATGTGGCAGTGGAATTTATATATTTTTATAAAAACAACAGTGTTGCTTATCCAGGTACACTCTGATTTTCACACAATATCCTCTGGCTTTGGGTCATCTTTAAGTATCCCTGGAAGTATATGTGCCTTGAGCTGCCATGTATATTGTGGGATTCCGTCTGCATCGCAGCCACAATCCTTAACATTTCCTGCAAATGATAGCAGTGGAAAAACCAACTGCATGGAGTACGCCCACATCCCTGCAGTGATATGTGGCCATCACTGCTAACAAATTAGGTGATTCTGACTGTGATGCCATGTCTCTCTTTTGTGCTGTGTTAGTAAAATTGATGGACATTGTCTTAATTTTGGATGTCAGTACATTGAAAGGTCAATTTAAGGCCTTTAATAATTTCCACTGTTAGCCTTGGAAACTAATATGAGAATACCTATGAACAGTAATGATATATTTTAATATAAAAAGAACACAGCTCTGAAAGAATTTAGTGAATACTCAGTTATTTACTGAGGGAGTTTGTTTAACATTTTTGTTTGGTAAATACAGCAGTGGTGCAAAGGAAACAGCTGGCCTGAGTTCATCAAAAAAGTCTATTTAGAAATGATTTGGGAAGAAAGAAGGATAATTTTATTACCAACTGAGGAAAATAGCAATAAATGTTAGCGAATGAATAAGCAAAAGCCAAAATATTAATCGTAAACAATGATTTAGTATGTAAAATCAAGAAGAAAACCCAGTGTGGTCAACTATTCAGTTGCATGAGCGTAGTGTATCATTTTGCTAGATTTAGGAAGTTCCATTTCAAGTGGACACACGGTGCCCAAAGCAGGTAACTCCCTATCAAGTTATCTATGAAGTCAGTTGCCAAGGCAGAGCTTACTTCTATGTGTTTATTGTTATTCAACACCAGTGAACTTACTTGATTCAGTAATTCAATACCCACCAATTCTGAGTCTTACCTAGTCCCAATGTTGCGAAATCACTGGTAAGCCTGTTGGAAGAAATAGCTGCTACCACAATCATAGACGTGCTCCTGATCACCAACCCAGGCAAAGCGTTAATAGACAAATTGTCTTTCCTTCCCTTTGTTCACTGCCTGTTCCCCTGGGGGCTAGTTGCTCAGGCTGCCAAACTTGGGCGTCTACCTCTTTTTCTTCAAAGTCTGTGTCTCTTTTTTTTTTTTTAACATCTTTATTGGAGTATAATTGCTTTACAATGGTGTGTTAGTTTCTGCTTTATAACAAAGTGAATCAGCTATACATATATCCCCGTATCTCCTCCCTCTTGCGTCTCCCTCCCAGCCTCCCTATCCCACCCCTCTAGGCGGTCCCAAAGCACCGAGCTGATCTCCCTGTGCTATGCGGCTGCTTCCCACTAGCTATCTGTTTTACGTTTGGTAGTGTATATATGTCCATGCCTCTCTCTTGCTTTGTCACAGCTTACCCTGCCCCCTCCCCATATCCTCAAGTCCATTCTCTAGGAGGTCTGTGTCTTTATTCCGGTCTTACCCCTAGGTTCTTCATGACATTTTTTTCCTTAGATTCCGTATATATGCGTTAGCATATGGTAAATCTGTGTCTCTTCCGTCCTATTTTCTCATGGCTTTGAGAAATGATTGACCAGGCTAGCTTATCAAGTAATATGTGTAAATGAGCTGTGGTACTTCTCACTCTCATCCCAGCCTGGCCTCTTAGCAGTATTAAAGCAAAGTCTCAGGAGAGAAAGGAAAGCTTTAAGAGAATAAATTGCTCGTGGCAGAATTGTGGCAGGTTGATTGAGGAAAAACACACTTGAACAAGAGGGCCTTTAAGCCATGCCTCTCAGCTCAAATGGATGAAGCCTGATATAATAAAAATAACACAACCACTAGATATGTGTTATGGGCTGAATTGTGTCCCCCTGACCCAAATCTATGTATTGAAGTCCTAACCCGCAGTACCTCAAAATGTGGCTGTATTTGGAGACAGGGTCTTTAAAGAGGTAGTTAATGTTAAATGAGATCATTGGGGCAGGCTCTAATCCAATCTGACTGATGTCCTTATAAGAAGAGTAGATTAGGACATAGACACACACAGAGGAAAAAACCTTGTGAAAATACAGGTAGAAGGTGGCTATCTACAAGTCAAAGGAGAGAGCCCTCAGAAGAAACCAACCCTGCCAACACCTTGATCTCAGACTTTCAGCCTCAAGCCTTACACGTATGTTGTTTAAGCCACACAGTGTGTGATATTTTGTTATGGCAGCCCTAGCTAACTAACGCAGACTCACTGTGTTACATACTTTATATATATGTGAAGCAGGTTTTCCAGCCATATTGCTTTCCAAACCATTATTGACCTTAATAAAATGGTGTTATAATGAGTGAAACAGTTTATCCGTTTATCTTTGGTGAAACCTCCAAACTAGAGGACATCTTCATGGTTCATACATGACAGCAATCATTTATGAATTCAAAAAATATTTATGAATATTTGCCTTCTATGTATCAGGTGCTGGGGATGCAAAAGTGAACAAAACAAGTTACTGTCCTCAAAGAACTTAGAGCAGCAGGGGAAAAAATAAATGCATAAAATACTATATAATGGAATGTCTTTGCTATGAAATGCCAAGAAAAAAATAAAATTGGATTGGTGTGATGGAGGCTACTGTTTTGGAGAGGCTGGTCAGCAAAATATTTAAGCAGAGACCCGAAAAATGTGAGAGACTTAAATGAATGTAAAGATCTATATTAAGAGAATTCCAAGGGGAAGGAGTTCCAAAGCAGGAACCTTCTCGGCTTGTTATAACAAGATGGATTACACCACGTCCCATATGGCTGGTGTCAGTACTCAAATTGTATAGTCTTCTAAAATAAGGTTAAAATATATTTTTCTAACAGCATCATGAAGCTATGGGAGGTCTGAGACAGAGTGAATGACGTGCTCTTATTTACGTTTGAAAAGGACCTTGCTAGGTGGAGTATAGAGAAGGAATTTTGGGGTGTGTAAGCAGCAGCAGGGATGAAGGTTTGAATGACATCCCAGAATTCCAGGTGAGAGAGGCTGATGGTTAGACGGGCTTTGTACTAGGGAAGGTGGTGAGGTGGTCACATTTGGACTGTATCTGGAAGGTACAGATGACAGGATTTGCTTATAAAGTGATTGTAGAATGTGGAAGAAAGAGAAGTATCGAAGATGATTGCTAGGTTTCAGGGCCTGAGCAATCATGAGAATGGTGGTGTCATTTGTTGAGATGAGAAATATTAGAAGCAAATTTGAGAGAGAAAATCAAAAGCTAGCTTTGGAACACAATAAATTTGAGATATTGGCTTTCCAACTGAGAAGGCTTGGAGTGACAGATTGGAGTTCAGAGAGTAATGGGGGTGTAAATTAGGCGTCAGCTATAAATCTGAAATATATTGATAAGAAAGAAAGAAATTGCGCCCTGGGGAACACAGATATTCATAGATTAGAGCAAAGGGAAAGATCTTACAAATGAGACTGGGAAAGAGCCAGTCAACTAGAAGGAAGACCAAGAAAATGGGAAGAAGAGAGTTTTTCAAAAAAGAAAGAGTAATCAGTTGTTTCAAATGATTCTGAGAAGTTTACTAAGATAAGAATTGGCTATTGAGTTTGGCAAAGGGGACTCTGTTGATGATCTTGATATGAGTTTTCTCTGGAATGGTAGTAAAAGTGTGATTAAAGTAAGTCCAAGAGGTAATAATGGAGGAAGAGGAGAGAGGATGTGGAGATAGCAAATATAGACATGCTTTAAAGCAGTTTTGTAATGAGCCTGAGTGGAAATGAAGGTGATGATCAAAGGGAGATATGGCAAGGAAATCGGTGATGCAGGATATGTAACTACAGGGGCATTTTCATTTGGGAACACCTTCAATTTCAGTCTTCTAAGTCTTTACTCTTGTGCTTGTCAGGACCCCTAGAAGACGCTCTTCTTAAATCACATGTGAAACAGATAATCCTAGCAACCAGTATTTGGGAAACCCAATGAAAAAAGGCTGATGTGGTGGACACAATGATGGCTCCCAAAGATATCCACATTCTAACCCCTGAAATCCGTGAATATGTTACCTTAAATAGCAAAAGATTCTTCACAGTTGTGATTAAGTTAAAGATCTTGAGATGGAAAGATTAGATTGTCCTGAATCCTCTGGATGGGAACATTTTATTCACCAGCGTCCTTCAAAGTGGATGAGGAGATGGGAAAGGAAAAACAGAAAATGTGACTAAAGGAGCAAGACACAGAGAGATACAAGGCTGCTGACTTTGAACACAGAGAAAGGGGCCATGGCCCCAAGGCATGGGGGTGGCTTCTAGAACATGAAAGAGGTAAGGAGACGATTCTCCTCTAGAGCCTCCAGAAAGGAATGCAGCTCCGCCAGAGCACTGACGTTAGCCTAGTGAGTTCCATGTTGGATTTCTATGCTACAGAACTGAAAAGTAATAAATGTGCATTGTTTAAGTCACTAAGGTAGTAGTCATTCTTTTCAATATGTTAACTTCTCCTTAAACCCTGTTTTCAATATGATGTTCCCATCCTTAATTGGGCCATGTGTTCTCTAATCCAAAGACCTGTTTTGTGAACCTCTCCAGATAATAAACCTTCAGTTACCTGCAGGGGCAGGGCTGGGGCCATCACCTAGCTCTGGGAATTGGGGAATTGGGATTTGAGAGCTTAGGTACTTCTTAAACACACTCTCAATAAATCCTCCAGTTTTTCTACCTCACCTTCATTCACATTTCCAAAGGTAAATGCCTGAATTTTCCATGTGTTCTGATGTGTAAATGGAGTGACTTTCTTTTCCCTTGAAGGCTTAGTGATCAGTTTTCTGGGTGTGCTAAGTCAGTTACCACTAGCCCATCTATTTTCCATTTTTGCCTTTGTCCTCTCCCATGTTCTTTGTCCTTGTAGGATACTGCCTTACCCTCCCTCCTTTGTTTTGTTTTGTTAGTCTTTTTGTAACAAATTCCTTTACTATTGTTTTTGTGGCTTACTGGGAGTGAACAAAGACTAATGCATGTGTTCAACTGGACACCACTGACCAGAAGTATTACCTCTTCTTTTTCAGTGAAATCATAAAAGAACATCAGCTGAGAGTGTGCAGGCAAGACGGAAAGCAATTTTCAGCTTTTAAGTTTGCCCAGGGAAAGACATTAAAGCCATTTCGTGGTCCCTCCTTCCACTATTGACTATTACCACAAAAGAAATTAAAGTCCGTAGATGACTCTGTACCTTGCCTCCCTATATTAGAAGGCACGACATCTTCTCTCCTTTTACCGTCCTCTGTTAACCTGCTTTATACAATATCTAAGTTTGTATTACTTAGCACCTCATAAAGTTTATTTTATTTTGCACCAGCTGATAGACTACTTTGCAGTTTTCCTGAATCAAAAAAAAATATATTGTTTGCAGAAAAGAAACTCAGAATGTATAGGGTAATTCATTCCAGCATAGCGTGATTTGGGGAGCACCAAAAGCTCTCCAGCGCAGCCCTCTTAAAATGCTTATTCCTTGGTTGTGGCTTTGTGTCGGAAATTACCAGATCAGCACATGGCATCATTTAGCTCATCATCGTTGTCGTTTTCACCTTTACCTTGATCATTATCACTGGAAGAAGAAGGGATCTTGTCCCTATTTTTCTTTTTCAATTCTGTACCCCAGCACCCAAGTAAGGGCATGGTGCAGAGTAAGCCGCTCAAAATATTTATGAAATGAATCATTAGTAATAAATATCTTTGTATCCCAACACCTAGCAAAAGAGGCTTATATATAGCGAGTCTTTATTAAACATTTTTGAGAAAATAATTTAAATGTGAACTTCTAATTGGGATATGATATAAATGCAGAGAAATGCCCACAGCATAGGGGGCAGCTCCATGAATCTTCACAATATAAACTCACCTGTGTACCCAACCCAGAGGCCAAGACACAAAGTATTACCAGGACTACCTAAGCCCCTGGGTATCAACCAGTCCACCAAGCGTAACTGCTATTCTGTCTTCTGACACCATAGATGAGTATTGCCTATTTCTTAACTTTCTGTGAATGGAACCATGCAGACTATACTCTTTTGTGTCCAGCTTCTTTTGTTCAACCTTATGGTTGTGAGCTCCATTCATGCAACAGTAGTTTATGAATTCTCATTACTTTATAGCATTTAATTCAATGAGTTTATCACAATATATTTCTCTGTTTTACTGTGGCTGAATAAGTATTGTAGATATTCTACTGTTGATTCTAGTTCGGTTGATTATAAATAGTGGTGCTATGAACATTTTCAGGCAGGTTTTATTTTTGGGGGGGTGGTCCACATTTGTACACATTTCTCTTGTGTATATACATAGAAGTGAAATTGTTGGGTTACATAGTATATATACGTTTAGATTTAGTAGATACTGCCAACTAGTTTGCCAAAGCATTTATGCTCCAACCAGCAGAGTGAGAAGAGCTACAATTGCTCCACATTCTTGCCAGCCCTTGATATTTACCATGGTTTTGATTTAAGCCGTTCTGGCGGGTAACACTTTGGTTTTAATTTGATTGAATCAATAACATGATTATTTATCTCATCTTCATCAGCACTTATCTCAGAGCAATTACAATATGTGCATCTATATAGCATGTGCTCAATTGCTGCATGAAAATGCTTGCTAATTGCCCTTTGGTTTATGATACGAAAATTCCTTACTGAAATGCAGAAAATACCTGAAAGAAAAATATGTTCAATTATTTTTTGCATAACTTTGCTATGACCTTAATTGTACTGAACAAAAACTAGGGAAGCTTAGATACTCTGAAAGAGAAGTCTAGGAAAGGTCTGAGAGAGTCACGGGAACTGTGAAAGGTCTAGTTATTACAAAGTGATGGATTTATTCAGAGGAGAGTCTTCAAGATTTGTTACAATTAAAAAAAAAAAAAAAAAAGGGCTTCCCTGGTGGCGCAGTGGTTGAGAGTCCGCCTGCCGATGCAGGGGACACGGGTTTCGTGCCCCGGTCTGGGAAGATCCCGCATGCCGCGGAGTGGCGGGGCCCGTGAGCCATGGCCCCTGAGCCTGCACGTCCGGAGCCTGTGCTCCGCAATGGGAGAGGCCACAGCAGTGAGAGGCCCGCGTACCGCAAAAAAAAAAAAAAAATTCTCTCTGTACTGAGACCTGAGTAAATATATTGTAGATAGTTCTATTTAGATGGAGAGTTCTTCAAAGATGACAATTGTCCCTTCTGCTTTGCCGAATAAAGGGCTCTGCCCTGAGTTATCACTCAGTAAAGCTGGACTGGCTGAGAAAGGATTTTTTTTTTCCTGGTTTCTCTGCTGGTCTTATTTTATGTTTAACTATCTCTGAGGGGTAAGTAATTACGATACATCACAGCTATTTTAAATTTACTCCCCACTGTTTTAAACGATCAAGCTATCTCGTGATCTTGCTTTGCAGATGCGTGAATGCTGCCGATGGTGAAGGGGGAGCAGTGGATAACAGCCTTTGCGACCAGGATGAAATTCCCTCAGAAACCCAGTCTTGCTCTCTTCTGTGTCCCAGCGAATGTGTCATGTCTGAGTGGGGACCTTGGAGCAAATGCCCACAGGTAATTTCTTTTCCCTTGTCAGTGGCCTAATCCTCCAGGGCTGCCATCCCTTTTGTTCTCTGCACTTTCACAGTGCTGCTCTCCAAAGCATTCTTCTCATAACATGGGAAAATAATTTTGCCCAAGAAAGAAAAAAAAAAAAAATTTCAACAAGTGAAACTGAGCAATTTAAAATGCCAGTGCTTCCTTTAAGGCCTTTATCCTGGGAACACGAGCAAGGAAAATGAGCCTGTAATGATCACACTACGATTCGAATGCACGCCCATTGTTAAAGGGGCTTCTTTGGTACCAAAATGATCCTCATTATAATCTGTTGGTTCTAATCCATTGTTACCCTTGCAGAATCAATATATCTAAGTAGCTTAACTCCACTGTGTGATTTAGCTTCCGTTAGTGATGATCTGTTTTTGCCTTGTGCTATTTTCCCAAAATGAGGTGTTCTTTTGCCATGGTCTTCTTCCAAAGCTGACCAAAAAAACACTTTTTTTAAAAAGTCTAAAGCACTTGCCTTTTTCCTCTTTTTTTTTTTCAAAAAAAAAATGGAAGCATAAGAGGAGTATGACAAAATATTCTTCACGTAGCGTGGTTCGACTTAATAATCTCAGAAGATAACGTTGGATATTTTAGACTTAACCTTTCTGCCTAAAAAGCTAAAAATCAAAATGAGGACGAGGAGCATATTTTATGGCTCCAAATGTTGGGAAGGAAAGAATTAGGATACTTTGATTTCAGTGGTGATACTGACAATTTATGGAAAGATTGTGGAAATCTTTGTATGAAAATGAAAAATATTTTTTTAAATTTTATTGCAGTGTAGTTGATTTACAATGTTGTGTTAATTTCTTCTGTACAGAAAAGTGACTCAGTTATACATATATATTTTTTCATATCCTTTTCCATTATGGTTTGTCACAGGATATTGAATATAGTTCCCTATGCTATACGGTAGAACCTTGTTGTTTATTCATCCTGTATCTAACAGTTTGCCTTTGCTAATCCCAAACTCCCAATCCATCCCTCCCCTGTCCCCCTCCCCCTTGGCAACCACAGGTCTGTTCTCTATATCTGTGAATCTGTTTTTGTTTCACAGATACGTTGATTTGTATCATATTTTAGATTCCACATATAAGTGACAATATGGTATTTGTCTTTCTCTTTCTGACTTACTTCGCTTAGTATGATCATCTCTAGTTGCATCCATGTTGCTACAAATGGCATTATTTCATTCTTTTTGATGGCTGAGTAATATTCTATTTTATATATATATATATACACCATACCTTCTTTATCCATTCTTCTGTTGATGGACATGTAGATTGTTTCCATGTCTTGGCTATTGTAAATAGTGCTGCTATGAACATAGGGGTGCATGTATCTTTTCAAATTATAGTTTTATCTGGGTATATGCCCAGGAGTGGGATTTTTGGATCATATGGCAACTCCATATTCTTAGTTTTTTGAGGAACCTCCATACTGTTTTCCATAGCAGCTGCACCAATTTACATTCCCACCAATAGTGTAGGTGAGTTCCCTTTTCTCCACACCCTCTCCAGCATTTGTTATTTGTAGACTTTTTAATGGTAGCCATTCTGACCGGTGTGAGGTGGTAACTCATTGTAGTTTTGATGTTCATTTCTGTAATGATTAGTGGTGTTGAGCATCTTTTCATGTGCCTATTTGCCACCTGTATGTCTTCTTTGGAGAAATGTCTAGGTCTTCTGCCCATTTTTTTGATTAGGTTGTTCGTTTTGTTGTTGTTGAGTTGTATGAGCCATTAGTATATTTTGGAAATTAAGCCCTTGTCAGTTGCATTGTTTGCAAATATTGTCTCCCATTCCACATTCTGTCGGTTGTCTTTTCACTTTGTTTATGGTTACCTTTGCTGTGCAAAAGCTTGTAAGTTTGATTGGGTCCCATTTGTTTATTTTTGTTTTTATTTCTATTGCCTTGGGAGAGTAACCTAATAAAACTTCGGCATGATTTACGTCAGAGAATGTTTTGCCTGGAAAATATTTTTGAAGTTAGTTAATACCTTATATTAGCAGTTTTTAATTGTTGATTCCTTATTAATTATTGAAAATTTATCTTTGATGTTTCTATAATTCTATTCCTGAAAGGGATTTTCCTTGTTCTTTGGGGATAGGACAATACAGTATTAAGATAAAGAGGGGGCTTCCCTGGTGGTGCAGTGGTTGAGAGTCCGCCTGCCGATGCAGGGGACACGGGTTCGTGCCCCGGTCCGGGAAGATCCCACATGCCACGGAGCGGCTGGGCCCGTGAGCCATGGCCGCTGAGCCTGTGCATCCGGAGCCTGTGCTCCACAACGGGAGAGGCCACAACAGTGAGAGGCCCGCGTACCGCAAAAAAAAAAAAAAAAAAGATAAAGAGGCACCAATAAAGGATAATTTGTAGGAGTGGAATGCTCGTCCTACTAAGTTATACACTTATTTTGTGTATAACTTGAATATAATGAGAGTTCACATTTCATGAGGACTTACTTTGTGCAAGACATGTGTAAGAATGATTCCCTTTAGCTCTTCCAATAATCCTGCTAAGTACCTCCTGTTACCAGTCCCATTGGACAGCCGAAGACACTGATTCTCAGAAAGGCTAAGTAGCTTTCAGAAAGTTTCACATTTACTAAGTGACGGAGCTGGGGATGAGCTGTATTCTGTCTGATGGAGCCAGTGCCTTTGATCTCACATTCTTGGCTCACTTATCTTAGGAGAATTAAGGTAGATTTAGACTCACTACTTCTCTTTCTTTAAGTTGCAACATTTATTTTAAGAACAAAGCTAGTTGTTTGAGCTGTCTGTGTGATTATTCCATGACTGAGGACATACATTCACACTTTAGAAAGTGTGGCAGCATATACTCTTTATTAATCAACCTGCAGAAGAATTAGCAACCTGAAGAAGTTTAATTAATTGCAGAGGTCATTATCTTCCTCACTTCTTTTTTTCTAATTTGCTCACAGAAGACTCCATCAAGCTGTAATCACTTTGCCATGAAAACGTTGCCCCCTTAAGTCAAGGCATCTGGCCACTGAGCTAACATATTTGTCTTGGGAGCATTTTATACAATGTTGTGATGGCCCTGGCATTCTGTGTTTGCTTCTTCAGGTTTCTTGGAGGCAATTTCCTTTAAGGTCTGCTTCTCTAAACATAATCACTTTATTTTTGGAGTGTTTAGAAATTGGAGCTAGAGAGACTATTTTAACTTCCTTTCATGTGTCTGTGGAAGATGACACAGACAGTCACTTGCCTGTCAGCATGAAGTGAGAAGGTTGTTTTTTAAACTGCTTCTATTCCTTCTTCGTTACATAGTAATAATAATAGCTCGGACAACAACAACAATACTGTCATTGAGCACATCTTAGGGAACTGACACCGTGCTGAAGTTTCATAACTGCACTTTGCTAAGATGTTAGAACACTTATCCACGGTCACTCAGGTCTATCCGACCACAATGGCCTCGTCCTTTCTCAGAGGCACCCTGTTCTCAAGTGTAAATAAAGACTTTAGAATGGGGGAAACAAAAAAAGGTAATCAGGACTCATGCCTGAGTGTTTTCTCTATCTCCAGATACGTTGCATCATTTTAATAAATTGCAGCATCTTGGCATAATGCCCCAACATCACGGGTACTTAAGTGGTGCTTGATGGTGATCATGGTCATGATTATAGCAAAGTTAGCAAGCTGGATCTGCGTGCCTGAAGTTTAATTAGCACTTCAGTGTGCATTTCCTGAGAAAAAAGGAAACCATTATTGTATAATTGTGCGGATTCATGGATTCTAAATATTGGCCATTATTTTACCAAGTTCTCCTTGCTAGTCTGCAGTGTGACATATGTTAATGAAACCAATTCACTGTTATTTTTTCTTCTTCTTTTTCTTCCCAGGACAGTTCTTTAGAGCCAAACGCATAAACAAACAAAAAAATAAGTTCCCAAAAAACCCACCAGTATTTCTGAGACAAAAATATGTTTCTGTTATATATCCACAAAATGCTCTGAAATTTATATTTTGATTTAGCTATAAAAACGTTATTTATTGTGAAATAAGCTTACTAATGTGTTTAAACATGGTTAAGTAAGTAGATTTGGCAGTTAATGAAAAGAAACTCAGCAAAGCCAATTAACTAATTAAAACTAGTTCTTGAATTCCTGTATGTGTCCTACCCTCTGAGGCCAAACATGTCTACCAGACTATCAGTGCGTCGAGGAGTTTACAGCTCTCAGTATCTTTTATAAATACGTACTGTATAGGTGCAGCAGAGGATTCAGTAGTCACACAGTGTTCCCTGATAAGATGGTAGGCACTATATAAAATAATTAAAAATCGACTTTTCTAACCTCTGGGTCAATGATTTTCACACAGATCCTCTGCCCCAGCCCGGAAATTCCGAGTCAGTATGCCTGGAGTGGTTCCCATGAATTTCCATGTCTAACAACTTTCCAGGTGATGCTGATTCTGCTATTCTGGAAACACCTTTCCACTCACAAGGCTCTTGGTCATTACCTCTAAGTCATGTTCTTTTTCAATCTCATTTGAATTACAGTTTTTTGCATAATCCTACTTATTCATTTTTGGGGGAACTGGCATTTTTAAAATTTATTTTCTTCCACGTGTATTGAGGTATAATGGACATACACCACTGTATAAGTTTAGGGTATACAGCATAATGATTCGACTTATATGCGTCATGAAATGATTACCGCAGTATGTTTAGTGAACATCCATCATCTCATCTACATAGAACATTAAAGAAATAGAAAAATATTTCCTCTTGTGATGAGAACTCTTAGGATTACTCTCTTAACAACTTTCCTATGTAACAGACAGCCATGTTAATTACATGCATCATGTTGTACATTACATCCCTGGTACATACTTACCTTATAACTGGAAGTTTGTACCTCTTGACTGCCTTCCTCCAGTTCCCTCTCCCCCCACCTCCGCCTCTGCTAACCACAAAGCTGATCTCTTTCTCTATGAGTTTGTTTGTTTTTGAAGTATAATTGACCTACAACACTTTGTAAGTTCCTGTCACACAACATGCTTCAGTTGAATACTTGAATAAGCACCTAGCATTATGTGGAAACTTAGCTTATATTTATAGATGCTTTCCACCTGCCAGACAATGTACTTAGCACTTTATTATTTCACTTAATCTGCATAATGTGAGTATGAAATAGATACTGTTATCCCCACAATGTATAGATGAGGAAACTGAGTCTCAGAGAAATGAGTAACCTCTTGCTTTTAAAGAGCAGGAAGAGGCACAGTGACTATATAAGCACAGGAGACCATATACCCTCCTACCCCCTGCAAAAGAAATAGAAGCCACACTTCCTGTAAACTTGTAGTCTCCTTTTCTGGTTTACGTGGTTATTATATTTGTGAAGGAAGATATTTCTAAATTGAACAGTCTGCTTCATTTGAATAGTTTGCCAAAGAAGGAAGGGAAGGGAGTCATGACAGAGGGTGCGAGCTAATGCCCTGAAATACTTGCTGGCTATGTGATTGTGGCCAAGTTACTTACACTTCTGAGTTGTAGGTTCCTTATCAGAAAAATAAGGATAATTACAACTGTTTTTCCAGATTGCTTAAGGATTAGAGATAATATCTATAAAATGAATAGCACAGGATATTACCTAACACAGGTTTGTTTAAAAAAAAAAAGAGGAGGCGGGAGGTGAAGGAGGAAGAAGCAGCAAATCACAGTTCCCCCTTATATTGTTCATAATGTCAGGAAACAGAAGACAGCTGTACATTTTCTAAGACATACGGGAAATATCCCTTCCCCCACACAAAATGAGTTAACGCTTGGTCTTACAGAAATAAAATGTCCCCTTCTTTGCTGAAAAATGACTTATGCCTAATTTAATAGTGGTCCCCAAAAGCAAGGCATCCGAATGACAACTCTGAATGGATGGGTTACCGCACGTACAGTAACTGTCAACTGCCAATTATAACGAAAAGGAAACAAGACAGAGGCAGTAAAAATTGGAATGGGACCATTTTAACTGTCCTGGGAAGAACTGGAGACTCTAAATGGATCAAGCAGAAACAAACACAATTCAAAGCAGAATTTGAAGAAAATGGAAAACTATGTGTTTCACTTATTTTCATGTTCTGTTTTTTTTCTTGTTCCCATAAGATACACACACACATCAACATATATGTATATTTTTTGACTCCAATATGCTCACTTCTGTAGAATGCTTTAATGTGAAAGGAAGCTTCTGGAATTATACATCTAAAACCTTTTGAAATAGTGTTCACTCTCTACAGGCATGTGTGTATGTATCTACATATATGTATAAGTACATATATGTATATATTTAATAGTTCATTGTTTATTACCCAATATTGCTCTTTAATCTACTTAATGTTTTCCAGTTTTTATTCCTTATCCTTCATACTTCAAAATTATGCTGATGAGTATTCACAGAATCTTCAGGAGAGGTTTATAAATTACTGAATTCACAAACTTCTCAGACCCTGACACACCTGAAGGGATACATGGTTCTCTTCATTTATGATACCAACCCCAACAGAAAATCTCCATTGAGAATTAAAGAGTTCCTATTTATGATTCTCCTTGGAGGCTTGACAAAGAAATTTCTTAAACAATTGTATTGATAAGAAGCAGCGAGGAGGGTCTTGGAGATGAATTTCCAAGCTGCTGTATACTTTACAGAAGGAAGCCTGCACAAACCCTCTCCAGAAAGATGACTTAAGTTTAGCAAACGTATTTGAACTTCAGTTGATTCACTCCCAGCTGAATGCATCAAAGGCTGGCTAGAGCTGCAGCTGGGCATCTTCTCACACTGTGGAAACTGGAGGCTCATTAAACAGTGGTCCGAATGCAACCTCACGATCAAACAGTGATTCAAACCTTTGCATTATCACCAGAACAACCTCTGGAGAAAGATCATAAAGGGAAACTTTGCAAAGAAACTATATAGGGCTTAAGTGTCATCAAATCTAGATTCTATCATAGTCTTAGTGTACTTCCAAAATACATATTTTTTCTAGACTTTACTCTTTTCTCTAATTATCTATGCAGCATACACTAATGAAAGCCAGTGCAGATATATACCAGCATGTACACACTGCTATTACTCCTGCAGGCAAAGACACAGACACTGCTTTAAAAGAGAAGGAGAAATTCATGCCAGTTTTCTGATAAGTGCTCCAGAATTAAACATTTGAAGTTAAGAAAAATAACTTTTTCTTTTTTTTTTTTTTCATTTTCATGGTGCTCCTGTGTTATTTTTGGTAAGGGCTATCAACAGTGACCTATTGCTGATGACCCAGCATTTTCAGTACCTTGGCATTACCTCTGAAAGTTACGTTTCCAGGAAAGCAATTTACCCCAATGTTTACGACTTGTCCTCAGCTCCAAGTGCTTCATCAGCCTTTCCTCACAGTCTGTAACATGCACATGACAACCTGTATTTGTCTCTGGAGGGCATGTGTAATGATCACGACCCTGAGGCTGCCCAGTGCTTTCCTTTGACTCACAACTGAAAGCCAGAGGAGAAAGATGATAATTTCCTATATTCTGGATTGCAAATTCTGGTTGCTTCTGTTAAATTGATACTGGCTCTTGTCAGAAGCCAGTAATTCATTACTCAGGGACTTGTGGAGTATTTCACCCCTGTGTGCAGTGAGCTTTCATATCACTCAGAACCATTCTGATTTCCACAACCACATTAGGTCCTATAACAGAAGGTATCTCATTTCATTCAGGTTAGCAGCAAATGACAATCCTATAGAAGCAGTCTTTGAGCTGCTCCACTTTTTAAAATTTAATGTTTGTTATCGTTCTTTTTTATGCAGTACAATTTCTGACTCTCACTAACACCAATCTGAAATACAAAATAAGGGTTCCATTGCTCTCAATGTCTCTGTCTATGCTTGTCTTTCTCTCTCCCTCTCTCTCTCTACCTGTCTTTTTTTTTTTTTTAAACATCTTTATTGGGGTATAATTGCTTTACAATGGTGTGTTAGTTTCTGCTTTATAACAAAGTGAATCAGTTATACATATACATATGTTCCCATATCTCTTCCCTCTTGCGTCTCCCTCCCTCCCACCCTCTCTACCTGTCTTTATCTCTACTTTATAATATAAATTCTCAGAAAAAATTATGTAATAAGCCCCATAAATTAATCACCCAACTTCAATATTGATCGCCCAGCTTCAGTAGTTATCTACATATGACAGTTTTACTCATTTCTTCTTCCCCAGTTCTTATCCCTTCTCCTATAAATGACTTTATAAAAGTATATCCCACACTTTGTATCATTTCATCCATAAATACTTTTATATATCTTCCTAAGAAATAAGACTAATTACAATGACAACAGAAAGACCGCAGTATTTTTTACACCTTGAAGGAGGATGATTTTCAAAAAATTAAAAACATGACTCTCATACAAAGTATCAAAAATTAATTAACTCATTTATGATTAAAGCAGCATGATTGTAAGGTTCAAGGAGAATTGGAGAGGACAGAGAACTTCTAGCAAGGATGGAATATCAATTGTTTTATTTGGATTAGATTCAATTCATGCTCCCATTGTAAACAACTAAAAGGAAAGCAAAATATATAAAACAACAGTTTTTAGACATTGGTCAATAGGTAGCATGGAACCATGATCCTAAGGGAAGAAAACCAAATGAGGTGAGCCTTACAATCACCATGGCTTTCTGGATAGAGAATTTTCTGGATTATGGTGCCAGGAATGATACCCCAACAAGAATATAGTGAAACGGCAGAAATCAGAGGTCTGAGAGGTAGAGGAGGCTGAAATCTGAAGGGCAAAATATTGAAGAGAGTAGAGCTAGGCAAAGAAAGAAATCTAGATATCCATATAGGGGTCCCTTTAAGTCTTTGGTTAAAACTAATTTGCACATGCATGGAGTGAAGCTCCATGAGTTCAGACAAAGAATGACTCCTGGGAAGCTGCAAGGTGTACACATTCCGAAGGTCACATAAGATGGGAGATATTTCAATTCTACCCAGCCAGTTCAGAGATACCTCTTCAAGCCCTCAGGCCGTTTGACAATGACCTGACAAGGGTTATGCCCTAGAAGAAGGGCTAAATTAGCCCTTGTGTAAAGTCTACTCTACAATTACCCTAATGAAATTTAGACAAACCTTAGAAGGATCAAGGAGATCCACCAGTAACTTTACTGCCTTCCAGAACAAACTTCAGCACACTTAAATGGAAGACAAAATTTGTTTTAATTAAAAAAAATAAAAATTGAACAGTGTAACATTCACAATGTCTAAGAGTGATTTGTGACTAGAAGAAGGCATGATCTGGGCTTAGGCACTGCTAATAATATTTTGTTTTTTGAGCTCTGATCTGATGTCTAATTAAACTATTGAATGTTTATATATATATATATATATATATATATATATATATATCTCGCATTCAGCATGTTTTCTAAATTTTCTTATTAATTCTGGTAGCTTTCTTTATTGGTTCATGTATTTAGGTTTTCCTCATCATATAATCATACAACCTATATATAATCATATAATCTGAAAATAACTATTTTTATCTAGCTTTTTGATATTTATATCATTTTATTCTGGACATATTTTATTAGAAGGAACTTTCTAAATAATGCTAAAAATCAAATAAAAATTATTTCAGTTTTTTACTGGTTTCAATCATAATGTGATGCTTGAGCCATTCTTTTAAATAGAAGTTTAGTTGATTTACAACATTATATTAGTTTCAGGTGTACAGCATAGTGATTCAGTATTTTTCTAGATTATACTCCATTGAAAGTTATTATAAGATAATGGCTGTAATTCCCTATACTATACCATATATCCTTATTACTTATCTATTTTATACATAGTAGTTTGTATCTCTTAATCTCATACCCCTAACGTGCCCCTCTCTACTTCCTTCTCTCCATTGGTAACCACTAGTTCGTCTTCTGTATTTGTGAGTCTTTTCTCTTTTGCTAAGTACATTCATTTGCATCATTTTTTAGATTCCATATGTAAGTGATATCTTACATTATTTATCTTTCTCTGACTTATTTAACTAAGCATAATATTCTCTAGGTTCATCCACATTGCTACAAATGGCAGAATTTCATTCATTCTTTTTTATGGCTGAGTAATATTTCATTGTATATATAAAATACATCTTCTTTATCCATTCGTCTGTTGATGGACATTTGGGTTGTTTCTTTATCTTGGATATTGTAAATAGTGTTGATATGAACATTGGGGTGCATTCATCTTTTTGAATTACTGTTTTAGTTGGGTTTTCTTCTGGATGTATAGCCAGGAGTGGAATTGCTGGTTTGTATGGTAGTTCTACTTTTAGTTTTTTGAGGAATCTGCATACTGTTTTTGATAGTGGCTGCACTAATTTACATTCCCAGCAACAGTGTACAAAGGTTTCCTTTTCTCCATATCCTTGCCAACATTTGTTATTTGCAGACATTTTGATGATAGCCATGCTACAGGTGTGAAGTGATATCTCATTGTGGTTTTGATTCACATTTCTCTAATAGTGACATTGAGAATCTTTTCATGCGCCTCTTAGCCATCTGTATGTCTTCTTTGGAAAAACATCTATTCAGTTCTTTTGCCCATCTTTTTGATTGGGTTGTTTGTTTTGTTGATATTGTGTTCTATGAACTGTTTATATATTTTGGATATTAACCCCTTGTTGGTCATATCATTTACATGTATTTTCTCCCATTCTACAGGTTGTCTTTTTGTTTTGTCAGTGGTTTCCACTGTTATGTAAAAACTTTTCAGTTTGTCCCATTTGTTTATTTTTGCTTTCATTTCTTTTGCTTTAGGAGATACATCCAAAAAATATTGCTATGATTTATGTCAAAGAGTGTTCTTGCCTATGTTCACTTCTATGAGTTTTATGGTTTCAGATCTTACATTTAGATCTTTAATCCATTTTGAGTTTATTTTTGTATATGGTGTGGTGTGAGGTAATGTTCCAATCTCACTGTTATGCATGTAGCTGTCCAGTTTTCCCAGCACCACTTATTGAAGAGATTGTCTTTTCTCTCTTGTATATTCTGGCCTCCTTTGCTGTGGATTAATTGACTGTAGGTGCATGGGTTTATTTCTGGGCTCTCTATTTTGTTCCGTTGATCTATGTTTTTGTGCCAGCACCATGATGTTTTTATTCCCGTAACTTTGCAGTACAGTCTGAAGTCAGGGAGGGTGATACCTCCAGCTTTGTTCTTCTTTCTCAAGATTACTTTGGCAATGAGAGGTCTTTTGTGATTCCATATGAATTTTAGGATTATTTGTGCTAGTTCTGTAAAAAACGTCATGGGTACTTTGATTGGTATTGCATTAAATCTGTAGATTGCTTTGGACAGTATAGCCATTTTAATATTAATTCTTCCAATCCAAGAGCACGAGGATCTCTCTCCATTTCTTTATATCATCTTCAATTTCCTTTATCAATGTTTTATAGTTTTCAGAGTACAGGCCTTTCATCTCTTGGTTAAGTTTATTCATAGGTATTTTATTCTTTTTGATGTGATTTTAAATGTGATTTTTTTTTTTTTTACTTTCTTATTCTGATAGTTCATTATTAGCATATAGAAAAGCAACAAACTTCTGTATATTAATATTGAATGCTGCAACCTTGCTGAACTCATTTATTAATTTGAATAGTTTTGGGGTAGAGATTTTAGAGTTTTCTGTATAAAGTATCATGTCATCTGCTAATAGTGACAGTTTTACTTCTTCTTTTCCAATTTGAATGCCTTTTATTTTCTTTTTTTCTTGTATGGTTGCTGTGTCTAGGATTTCCAGTACTATGTTAAATGGTAGTGGGGGAGAGGTGAGAATGGGTATCTTTGTCTTATTCCTGAATGTAGACGAAAGGCTTTCAGTTTTTCACTGCTGAGGATGATGTTAGCCGTGTCATAAATGGCTTTTATTATGTTGAGATAAATTCCCTCTATACCAACTTTGATGAGAGTTTTTATCATGAATAAATATTGAATTTTGTCAAATGCTTTTCCTGCATCTATTGAGATGATCTTGTGATATTTATCCTTCCTTTTGTTAATGTAGTGTATCACATTAGTTGATTTGTGAATCTTGATCTATGTTTATAACTCTGAAATAAATCCCACTTGATCATGTTGTATGATCCTTTTTACATATTGTTGGATTTGGTTTGCTAATATTTTGTTGAGGATTTTTTGCATCCATATTCATCAGAATAATTGGCCTGTAATTTTATTTTTTTTGTAGTGTCTTTGTCTGGTTTTGGTATCATGGCAAGGATGGCCTTGTAGAATGAATTTGGGAATGTTCCAGCCTCTTCAATTTTTTGAAATAGTTTGAGAAGGATAAGTATTAGTTCTTCTTTGTATGTTTAGTACAATTCCCCTGTGGAGCCTTCTGGTCAGTCCTGGACTTTTGTTTGCTAGGAATTTTTGTATTCACTTTCATTACTAGTGATCAGTCTCTTCAAATGATCTGTTTCTTCTTGATTCAGTCTTGTCAGGCTGTGGCTTTCTCGAAATTTGTCCATTTCTTCTAGGTTGCCCAATTTGTTGACATAACAACTGTTTGTAGTATTGTCTTATGATTTGTTGTATTTCTGTTGTATCATTTTTCATTCCTTCTCTTTCATTTCTTATTTTGTTTATTTGTCCCCTTCTCTTTTCTTCTTGGTGAGCCTGGCAAAAGGTTTATTAATACTGTTTATCTTTTAAAAAAAAAACCTGCTCTTGGTTTCACTGATCTTTTCTATTTTTTTAATCATTATTTTATTTCTTCTCTTCTCTTTATTATTTTCTTCCTTCTGCTGACTTTGGGATTTGTTTGTTCTTTTTCTGGTTCTTTTAGGTAGTAAGTTAGGTTGTTTATTTGGGACTTTTCTTGTTTCTTGAGGAAGGCCTGCATTGCTATAAACTTCCTTCTTAGAATGACTTATGCTGCATCCCATAGGTTTTGGAGTATTGTGTTTCCATTTTCATTTGTCTTGAGGTATTTTCTGATTTCTTCTTTGGTTTTTTTCATTAACCCATTGGTTCTTTAGTAGCATGTTGTTTGGACACCATGTTTTTGTTATTTTCCCATTTTTCTTCCTCTAATTGATTTCTAGTTTCATAACTGTTGTCAGAAAGAGGCTTGATATAATTTCTATCCTCTTAAATTTGTTGAGATTTGTTTTGTGGTTTAGCATGTATTCTATCCTGTAGAGTATCCCACGTGCACTTGAAAAGAACGTGTATTCTGTTGTTTTTGGGTGTAATGTCTTGTAGATGTCCATTAAGTCCTATGGTCTAATGTGTCATTTAAGACTGCTGTTGTCCTATTGCCGTTTTTTTTGTTTTGTTTTGTTTTATTTGTTTTTTTTCAGTCTGGATGATCTCTCCATTGATGTAAGTGTGGTGTTAAAATTCCCGACTATTTTTCTATTTTTTGTATTATTGTGAATTTCTCCTTTTATGACTATTATTATTTGCTTTATATATTTAGGTACTCCCATACTTGGTGCATATATTTTAATGAGTGTAATACCCTCTTCTTGTATTTGTCCCTTTATCATTATATAATGCCCTTCTTTGTCTTTTGTAATAGCCTTTGTTTTAAAGTCTGTTTTGTCTGATATGAGTATTGCTACCCCTGCTTTCTTTTCTTTTCATTTTCACTTTTCACTTTCACATTTTCACTTTTCTTTTCATCTTTTCTTTTCATTTTCACTTTCAGTCTGTCTGTTTCTTTAGCTCTAAAGTGAGTCTCTTGTAGGCAGCATATTGAATGGTCTTTTTTATTTATCCAATCAGCCACCCAATGTCTTTTGATTGGAAGATATAGTCCATTGACATTTAAAGTAATTATTGATAGGTATGTACTTTTGCCATTTCATTATTTGTTTTCTGGTTGTTTTTGTAGCTCTTCCTGTTCATGTCTTCTTTTTGTTTCTTCCCTTGTTGATTGATAATTTTCTTTAGCAATATGTTTGTGTTCCTTTGTTTTTGTTTAACTGTTGTAGGTTTTGAGTTGTGGTTACCATGGAGTTCATATACGTTGACCTCTAACTATATCTACTTGTTTCAAATTGGTAATCATTTAAGTTCAAACAGATTCTAAAAGGTCTACATTTTTTACTCCCCTCCCCCACATTTTGTGGTTTTGATGTCATGTTTTACAGCTTCATGCTTATCCCTTAACTGTCTCTTGTATAGTTGCTTTTACAACTTTTTTTGTCTTTTAATCTTCATAATGGCTTACTTAAGTGGTTGATCCTCAATCACTACTATAAATTTGCCTTTCCCAGTGGAATTTTCCCTTTCCTGTAGATTCTTACTTTTTTCCTACTTAGGGAAGACCTTCTAACATTTCTTTTAGGCGAGGTTAGGATCGATGAACTCTTAGTTTTTACTTATCTGAGATATTCTTTATCTCTCTTTCTATTCTAACTGATAATCTTGCTGAGTAGGGTACCCTAGGTGCAGGATTTTCCTTTTCAGCACTTTGAATATTTCATGACACTCCTCTCTGGCCTCCAAAGTTTCTGTGGAGAAATCAGCTGATAACTTTATGGGGATACCCTTGTATGTGACACTTTGTTTTTCTTCTTGCTACCTTTAGAATTCTCTCTTTACCTTTAACTTTTGCCATTTTAATTATGATATGTCTTTCTGTTGGTCTGTTTTGGTTCATCTTCTTGGGGATCATCTGTGCTCCCTGTACCCAGATATCTATTTTCTTCAGTTTTGGGAAGTTTTCAGCCATAATTTCCTCAAATACATTTTTGATCCCCTTCTCTCTCTCTTCTCCTCCTGGACCCCTATAATGTGAATTTTGGTATGCTTAATGTTATCTCATAGATCTCTTAAATTGTTTTTTTAAATTTATTTTCCTTTAATATATTTATTTATTTATTTTTGCTGTGTTGGGCCTTCATTGCTGTGTGCGGGCTTTCTCTAGTTGCAGTGAGTGGAGGCTACTCTTCACTGTGGTACGCGGGCTTCTCATGGCGGTGGCTTCTCTTTGTTGCAGAGTGTGGGCTCTAGGCATGCGGCTTCAGTAGTTGTGGCGTGCGGGCTCAGTAGTTGTGGCTCGCGGGCTCTAGAGTGTAGGCTCAGTAATTGTGGCACATGAGCTTAGTTGCTCCACTGCATGTGGGATATTCCCAGACCAGGGATCGAACCCGTGTCCCCTGCATTGGCAGGCAGATTCTTAACCACTGCTCTACCAGGGAAGTCCTGTTTTTATTTTTTTAATTTGTTTTCTTTTTGCTGTTCTGATTGGATGATTTCCATCATTCTGCTTCCAGATCACTTTATGCCTTCTTTATTCCTTAGTCTGCTATTCATTCCTTCCTGTGTGTTTTTTATTTCAGCTATTGAATTCTTCATTTATGATTTTGTCTTTTTTATATTTTCTATTTCCTTTCTTATTAACACATTCATTGTGGACATCAGTTCTTTTCCTTAATTCAGTTAACATTTTTATTACCAATGCCTTGGATTCTTTATCTGGTAAAATGTTTATTTCTGTATCATTATGTATTTTTTCAGGGGTTTTCTCTTGCTCTTTCAGTTGAGACTAGTTCCTCTGCCTTTTCATTTGGCTTAACTTTCTCTGCCTTTCATGAATATAGCAGTCTTGAAAGGTGTTCTTATGTGGGAGCACCCCTGTACAGACTGCATGTGCCCAGTGTCATTGGTGGGAGAGCTGGATTTGATGTGGATGCAAGTCACATCTTTCCTCAGGGTTGCTGGCAGCTTTTGCCTGGTAGGGGCTAGATGCTAGAGCTGGTGCCAGATGTTGGGCAGTACTTCCCCTCTGTTCAAGGGCCATCACTGCACTGTCAAGGGTGGGGTCTGATCCCAAGTTTCTAGAGCAGAAGCTCTGAGAGTTGGCCCCAAGGTGGTCCTGTTCCCTTTAAATGTATGTTTTTCCCTCTCCCTGTTCGAGGACCCTTACCTCAGAGGGGCAGAGTGTTGAAGCAAGAGGGGCCCATGCAGGCTCTTGGCTCATATCAGCAGCAGACAGAGGTTAGACACACTGCCTGTACAGGTGCTCATGGCTCCATTCAGATGCAGCCTTAGGTGCAAGTCCCCTTGGTCCTTCAGAGCTAATCACTGCCCCCAGCCTCTGTTGCCCCTGCCCTTTTGTGGAACTGCTCCACAGGGTAGGCAGGGCCCCTGTAGACTCTTGGCTTATATCAGGAGGTGAGCTGTGGTGGAGCAGCTGCCATCAGAGATCTGGGCTCCTGCTGAGGCACTGCTTGTGTAAACACCACCAATGGCCACCGCCTCCCCACCCGGGCTCCTCCCTGGGATCAGGTCGCCTCTGCATCCTATGGTCTAGTCCTTTCCCTGCTTGTGGCCACTCCAAATCCAGTGTCACAGCATGGAGTGAGTGGAGCTGGAGTGTTCATTTGTCTCAGGCTGGGGCATGTGTCAGGGCAGCCCAGGGAAACCAGCAGCTGCTAAAGCCAGACCCCTCTCCATCCTGCCTTGGGGGCTAGCCAGCCCCACACATTCCTCATGAGCAGAGTCCAGGCTTCTAACAGCCCTTCTTTTATTCCGGGTTGTCGTCCAACCAGCCAAGGGGGCTTGTCTCCACTCCATATTATCCCTTGAGTTAATTGTGAGAATAATATACATATATTTCAGTAAGTTTTAAAGTTTCCCTTGGGTAGGAGGCTTTCTGTTTCTGTTATTGTATCTCCTTTCATTTTCATCTCATTTATTTTTTTTCTCTTCATTTATTTTGGCTAGATATGCCAGAAGTTTGTCTATTTTAGTTTTAATTTTTTTCTCTCAATTCTAGTCTTTTTATTTTCTAGTTTATTTTTGTTTGTTGTACTTAATCTGTTTGGGGGGGGTTTAAGGTGCATATTTTTCCAACTAGAATAAAGCACTTGTTAATGTGTGTTAATACTGCATTTTGTAGTAATGAAAACATTCAAGGATGTTAATATCAAGGATATTATAGGATTTATTTATAATAGAATTGGGCAGGGTGAGACCAGCTGGAATATTAAGAGTTTTGCTCTGACCTTAAGTTTGATATGAAGTATTCCCATTTTCAGTGTTATCTAAAAAGCTCATCAAAATACAGATGCTCTGTGTCTTACATACACTTTGTAAAACAGCTGTTTACGTTTTTAAATTTCAAAGCTTTTCCTACTTATTTAATCTTTTTTTATTTATTTCTATTTCCATTTTAAAAAAAGTGGTTTGCAAATGTAAACTAGATAGCTAGTGGGAAGCAGGCACATAGCACAGGGAGATCAGCTCAGTGCTTTGTGACCACCCAGAGGGGTGGGATAGGGAGGGTGGGAGGGAGATGCAACAGGGAGGAGATATGGGGATATGTATATATGTATAGCTGATTCACTTTGTTATAAAGCAGAAACTAACATTGTAAAGCAATTATACTCCAAGAAAGATGGTAAAAAAAAATGTGGTTTGCTTAGGAGACTTGTGTGTGATATTTGTTGATGTCAACAAATATTGACATATGCTTTTTTCAACAATATGCTATACTTGAAAAAAATGAGTTATTGCCTTTCTTAGGATGCATGCACATATATGGAAAAATTCAGCTCTATTTATAGTAGTTTTCAATATTCTTGTGTCCATATTTGTCATTAGCCATTTGAAAAGTTATAGACTGACAGTGGTCTACTAGAGCATGCTATTATGATTGTATTTCTGTCAGATTCTCCTTGCTTTTATAATTGTGTTTCATTTCTATAGTTTGATACCATGGTATTTAGCACAATAAACTTCATAAATGTTTGCTTCAATGGATCTTTTTTCATCAAAACTTTGCCTTTTTATTCTATTTTGTCTTCCTTCTACTTTACTTTCTTTTTATTTGTGTTATCTTCACTCAATATTTTCTATGCTATTTTCTTTTGAAAAAGACTTCTATTACAAGTATACCTTCATTTTCTTTGGCTTTTCATAGGACCGTTTAAAATTTATTCTAATTTTTAAAACTGGCATCTGTTGTGTTTTATGCTTTAAAAGAAGGATCCTTGAAGTTTTGACTGTTTCCATTTGCTTTCATTTTTCTATGCACTTGCATAATTTAACATTACTACTTTCTTTCATTTTTATAAACAATATTGAATATATATCTCTGTTTCAAACTTATGAAAAATATTAAATTATGAACCCTGTATATCAAAGATATTTAGCTTGTTTTATTTCTTTCCAAAACTTCCTATCTTTGTCAATATAATCTGGTATTATAGGTAGGTGATTTTTTTGTCAGTTTCTGTATCTTACATAATCACATATTATTTGTAGATTTCAACATAGGAAATGTTAATCTTTTTCTCTTTTCCTATTAGACCATTTTTGCTTTTAAGAGCACGTTACACTCTAATTGTTGTGTTTTAATTATATCGCCTCAAGTAAGTTGAAATGAAACCTCATGTTTCTCTTTACTTCATTTTAACAAAATTTCAAGTTCAAGTGTTTTAGTGTATTCTAAGCCCATAACCATTTTTCCTACACTACCTCTCATTTTCACCTATTACTAGATGCTTCTTTATCCGTGTTGCATTATTCTATTATCCACTGTTGTATGGCTTAGGTCTTTATATCTGCATTTTCCCTTTCCAATTCTAGGAAATTTTTAATAATCTTCTGATGAGGTATAAGTGTAATACATTAAAATGCACAAATCTTAAGGTTACAACTTGATGCATTTTTACTTTTTATACATCTGATTAAGCACCAAACACATCAAAATATAGGCTAATTTTAGTACCCTATGGGTGCCTTAATGCCGCTTTTCAGTTTATATGCCTAGTTCCCTGCCCCAAGTTAGTCACTCTCTGTACTTCTTTCACACCTATTCCTTTTGCCTGCCTTGAACTTCACATAGTTGGAATAATGCAATATGTACTCTTTTA
Source organism: Pseudorca crassidens (assembly GCF_039906515.1). Classification (NCBI taxonomy): domain Eukaryota; kingdom Metazoa; phylum Chordata; class Mammalia; order Artiodactyla; family Delphinidae; genus Pseudorca; species Pseudorca crassidens. The sequence continues at coordinate 91,544,523 of NC_090301.1, read as the reverse complement.
TGTCTGAAATCATTAGCTTAATATTTTGTCTTTTACATTATAGAAATGGAATCACACAGTATGTTTTTGTGTGTCTAGCTTATTTTGCTCAATATAATGTTTTTGAGATTTATGAGTGTTGTTGAGAAGGTCAGTAGTTTGTCCTTTTTTGTTACTAAATAGTATTTCATTGTAGGCATCATTTATTTACGTATTCTCTTGTTAGGGGGCATTTGAGTCATTTTCAGTTTAGGGCTATTATGAATATAGCTACTGTGAACATTCTGAGTCATTTTGTGGATATATGCACTCATTTCTCTTCAGTGCATATTTAAGAGTGAAAGAGCTAGGTCATAAAATAGGAGTATATTTATTATTAGAAACGTTCAGGCAATTTTCAAAGTTACAGAACTATTTTATACTACTTTTAGCAATATATGAAAGTTTCAGTTCCAATACAACCTCACCTACATTTGGAGTTTGGGGTTTTTTCTCTTATTTTTCCTTCTTAAATTTTAGACATTCCATTGGGTTTGTAGTAATATCTCATTGTTATTTTAATTTGCATTTCCCTGATGACTAATAATATTGAATAACTTTTCATAGGCTTCTGGCCGTTTAGGTATCTTATTTGTAAAATGCCTGTTCAAGTCATTTACCTGTTTGTTTTTTAAATGCATCGATTTATTTTGGGGGGAGAGGAGGTGGTTTTCTTCTCCCCCCCATATTTATTGAGAAATAATTAACACATATCATTGTGTAAGTTTAAAGGTATATAATGTAATATTTTGATATGTATATGTATTGTGAAATGATTTCCACAATAAGGTCAGTTAACACATCCATCAACTCATACAAATGCCTTTTGTAAAAGTTTTGTGGTGAGAACGTTTAACATCTACTCTCTTAGCAAATTTCAAGTATGCAGTACAGTATTGTTAACTATAGTTATCAGGCCATATGTTAGATCCCCAGAACTTATTCATCTTGTAAGTGAAAGTTTGTACCTTTGACCAACATTTCACCGTTTTCCGTACTCCCTAGCCCATGGCAACCACGATTCAACTCTGTTTTTATGAATTTGACATGTTTGATTCCACATATAAGTGAGATCATAACAGTATTTTTCTTTCTCTGTATGACTTATTTCACTTAGCATAATGCCCTCAAGGTTCATCCATGTTGTCGCAAATGGCAGGATTTTCTTTTTAAAGGCTGAATAATATTACATTTATATATGTGTGTCTATATATGTACATATATATATATATATGCCACATTTTCTTTATCTATTCATTTGTTGACTGACACTTTGGCTGTTTCCATGTCTTGGCTATTATGAATAATGCTACAATGAAAATTGAGGTGCAGATACCTCTTCAAGATGGTGATTTCACTTCCTTTGGATATATACCTAGATATGGGATGGCTGAATATTATGGTAGTACTACTTTTTTTTTTTTTTTTTTTTGCGGTACGCAGGCCTCTCACTATTGTGGCCTCTCCTGTTGTGGAGCACAGGCTCTGGACGTGCAGGCTCAGCGGCCATGGCTCACGGGCCCAGCCGCTCCACAGCATGTGGGATCTTCCCGGACCGGGGCACGAACCCATGTCCCCTGCATCGGCAGGCGGACCCTAAACCACTGAGCCACCAGGGAAGCCCAGTAATACTATTTTTAATTGTTTGAGATACCTCTATACTATTTTCCATGATAGCTATACCAGTTTACATTCACAGTGACAGTGCACAGTGGTTTTCTCCACATCCTTGCCAACAGTTGTTATCTCTTGTATTTTGGATGATAACCATTCTAACAGTTAAGAAGTGATATTTCATTGTGATCTTGATTTGCACTTTCCTGATGCAACATCTCTACAGATGTTGAGCATCTTTTCCTGTACCTGTTGGCCATCTGTATGTCATCTTAGAACTGCTTTTGTTGAATCCCATAAATTTTGGTAGGTTGTGTTTCCATTTTTACTTGTCTCAAAATATTTTTTAATTTCCCTTTTGATTTCTTCTTTGACCAATTGGTTATTCAGGAGTGTGTTGTTTCATTTCCACGTATTTGTGAATTTTCCAACTTTTCTCCTGTTATTGATTTTTAGTTTCATACTATTGTGGTAGGAAAAGATACTTGATATAATTTGAATTTTCTTGAATTTGTTAAGACTTGTTTTATGGCCTAACGTATGATCTCTCCTAAAGAATTTTCTGTGTACTCTTGAGAATAATGTGTATTCTACTGCTGCTGAATGAAGTGTTCATAAATGTCTGTTAGGTCCATTTTGTCTACGGTATTGTTCAAATCCACTGTTTACATTTTGATTATCTGTCTGGATGATCTATCCACTGTTGATAATAGGGTATTAAAGTCCCCTACTATTGTTATTTGCTATTTATTTTTCTTTTTAGTTCTGTAGGTATTTGCTTTATATATTCAGGCACTGCAGTGTTGGGTGCATACTTAACAATTGTTACATCTTCTTGATGAATTGATCCATTTATCTTTATATAATGACCTTCTTTGTCTCTTGTGACTATTTTTAACTTAAAGTCTATTTTGCCTGCCATAAGTGTAGCCACTACTGCTCTCTTTTGGTTTCCATTTCCTTGGAATCTTTTTCCCTCCTTTCACTTTCAACTTATGTGTGCTTAAAGCTAAAATGACTCTCTTGTAGGCAGCATATTGTTGGATTTTTTAAAAAATCCATTATACCATTCTGTGTTTTTTGATTAGAGAATTTAATCCATTTATGTTTCAAGTAATTATCGTTATGTTGTCTTATTGCCATTTTGTTAATTGTGTTCTGTTCCTTAGTTTCCTTAGTTTCCTCCTCTCTTGCTTGTCCTCTTTTGTGGCTTGATAAGTTTTTGGGGTGATATGCTTTAATTCCTTTATCTTAATCTTTTGTGTATCTGCTACAGATTTTTCCTTTGTGGTTACTATGGGGCTTGCATAAAATACCTTATAGTGGTAATATCTTATTTTAAGCTGATAACTTAACTTTGATAGTATAGAGAAAGTCTATACTTTTTCTTCCCTCACCTCACATTCTAGGCTATTGCTGTCACAATTGGCATCTTTTTTAATATTGTATAAACAATAACAAATTATTGTAATTATAGTTACTTTTAATACCTTTTATTTTACCTTTTAAACTAGAGTTGAAAGTGATTTTCTTACCAAAAGTGGGTATCTGGCTTCTCACTGCTCTGAATCCAATAAAGAGGCAAGGTTGGTGGAAAGGAAAGTTTGTTTTATTTTGGATGCTGGCAACCTGGGTGGGGGGCAGGGAGGGCAGACTGCTGTCAAAAGGCCAACTCCCCCCCAATGACAATCCGAGGGCAAGAGCTTTTATAGACAAGGGAGGGGGCTACATATAGAAACAGCACAGTGAGCTCTGACAGTCACCTTGAAATTGGTCATCTGGTGGTCTGATCAGTGTCATCTTGATCGTTTTAGGTACAGTTAATCTTCAGTTCCAGGGTCAGTTTGTTCCCATTTCTTTGAGGCCAGTTCTCGGAATGGTGGCAGCTTATGTTATGGCTACAGCCTGGTCATCCTGTAGTTAACTCCTGCCACTTGGTGGGGCTTTCAGTATCTATAACACAGCTCACAGGATATGGCTCAGAATACTATGTATAGCCCTTGAGGAGGAACTAAAGGTCCTTGACTTTGCTTAATGACTAAACTATTATTATTTTGTCTTGTTTGACTGCCTTCCTTGGCTTCAGCATCTTCTTACTTCTCTGATTAAACTTATTCTTTGGCTAAAGTTTTTCCACAGGCAAAAGGCAGGCAGAGGACGTGGTGGGGGGAAGGACCGTAGGGTCCTGCTCCATTTCAGTTTATGCACCATCAATACATACTAGAGAATCTGACCTTGACTATATATTTACTTGTGAGTTTTATACATTCATATGTTTTTATGTATATTTTGTGTTGTGATTGCAGAATTCTCTCTTTGTATTTGACTTTTGACAATTTATTTATGTGTCTTGCTCTAACTCTTTTTAGTTTCAACCTGTTGGGGATTTGGGGCTTCATGAATCTGGATGTTCATTTTTCTCCCCACATTTGGAAAATTTTCTACCATTTTTTTGTGTGTGTGTGTTACGTGGGCCTCTCACTGTTGTGGCCCCTCCCGCTGCAGAGCACAGGCTCCGGACGCGCAGGCTCAGCGGCCATGGCTCACGGGCCCAGCCGCTCCGCGGCATGTGGGATCCTCCCGGACCGGGGCACGAACCCGCGTCCGCTGCATCGCCAGGCGGGCTCTCAACCACTGCGCCACCAGGGAAGCCTTCTACCATTATTTTTTAAATAGACTTCCTATCCCTTTCTCTCCCTCTTCTTCTGGGATTCCCATAACATATATATTGTTTTGTTTGATGTTGTCTCATAAGCACCAAAGGCTTTTTTCACTCTTTCATTTTTCTTTTTGCTCTAACTGGTTAATGTCAAATGACTTGTCTTTGAGTTCACTAATTTTTCCTCCTCCTTTGTCAAGTCTGCTGTTAAAACTCTGTTGAATGTTTTTGGTGCAGTCATTGTATGTGTCAGCTCTTGGTTTGTTTTTCTGCTTGTTTTTTTGATGGTTTCTATATCTTTGTTGAACTTCTCATTTTATTCATGCAGTGTTTGCTAAATTTGTTTAGCTGTTTGTATGTTCACTGAAATTTTTAAGAAGATCATTCTGAACTCTTCACAGACAGTACATAGATCTTCATTTATTTAGAATCAGTTATTGGATCTTTATTCTTTTATATAGTCATGTTTACCTTATATTTTTGTGGTCTTCGTGTCCTTGCATTGTTATCTGTGCATCTGAGGAAGCAGCCTCTTCTTCCAGGCTTTATAGTTTCCCTTCAGCAAGGAAAGACCTCACCCGTCAGCTCAGTTTGGGGTTTTGGATGGGTTATCTGGTAACGTATGCAGGCAGATGAGACTTGCTGTTGTGATCTCTAGTTGGGTCAGGCCGTTGCCCAGGCTCTGAGGTCATGGGAATGCTGGCTAGGCTCCACATTCAAGTGGGACCACTGGCTGGGCTCACTGGTGAAGCTGGGCTGCTGCTTGGGCTCTGGCATCAGATGGAGCCACTACCTGGCCTCAGCAACCACCATTGGTCGGACAGGATCATAGGCGGTGTTCTATGATAGGGCAATGCCACTTGGTAGACTCCATAATTGGGCAGTGTTGCTGGCAGTGTTCCCTGCCTGGGTGAGGCCACAAGCTGTGCTCAGCAATTGGGAAGGACCACAGGACAGGTTCTTTCGCTTGGTGGGGTGGTATGCTGAGCTGCAAAGTGGGACGGTACTGTAGGCTGGGCCACAAGCCTGCCCATGATCACTGTCAGGCTCCCTGCTTAGGCAGGGCTGGAGGTTATGCTTTGCGTTTGGGCCAAGCTGCTGGCTTGGCTGTCTGCCTAAGCAGGGCTGTAGGATGACCTCCATGGTTGCCCAGGGTCTTTGGCTGGACTCCCTGGTCAGGCATGACTGGAAGCTCTCCCAACAGTTGTGGAGGGCTGCTGGCTTGGTCATTGGCTGACTAAGGCTGGCCATTGGCTGAACTCCATGGCTGACTGTGGTCTCTGGCAAAGCTTCCTGGTTAGGTGGGACTAGAGGCTATGCTCAGTAGTTGAGCAGGGCTGCTGATGTGCTTCATTGTCCTGGTTGGGCTATAAAATGGGGTCCATGGCCAGGATGGCCCATTTGCTGGGGACCCAAATCAGACAGATCTGCTGATCGAGATCTCTGGCCACAGAGAGCGACCAGCTCAGCTATGCACATGGGGTAAGTATATTGGGTGCCACCAGCAGCAGAAACATACTCAGCCAAGATCTATGTGCTGGTTGCTGTGAGCCCCCTCCCACTTTTCTATCTCCAGGTTACCCACAGTGGTCTAGCTTGCCTATTCTCCTAGTGATCCCCATGAGGCAAGACCTAAGTGGCCCTTCTGGGAAGTGTCCTGCAACACTGGGGAAGCTAGATGCCCATCTTGAGCTCTCTTTTTCCCACTGGAGAAACTGTAGGCCCAGGGGGACCCTCTGGAGGCAGCAGTGTGCTAGCTTAGATGGGGCTGGGGCATTGCAGTCAAAGTGAAACCATTTGCCTTACCTTCTAATGTAGTTTGTTTTTCTCAGTTTTTGTAGTCCAAGGGGTTGCTTCAGTCTTAGTTCCAGGTTCTGGGATTTTTACAAAGGCATCTTGTCCATGGAGAGTTGCTATTCGGCCTTTCTATGAGGGGGATTGAAGTTGGGAACCACCTGTTTCACCATCTTGCACACATCACTCTCCTATTTTTATTATTGATTTAAAGAAGTTCTTTATATATTCTGGATATAAATCCTTTGTCAGATAGATATGTTATATTTTCTCCCAATCTCTAATTTATCTTTTTTACCTTCATTACCATAGGTTTTTTGTTTTGTTTTAGCAGAGGATTTTAGTTTGATGTCATCCAATTTATTGTTTTATGTTTCATATCTATTTTGTCCTAAGAAATCGTTGCCTAACCCAGGGCCATAAAAGCATTCTCCTATATTTTTTTCTAAAAAGTTTATAGGTTTCATTTTCACACTTAGATCTGTGGCCCATCTCAAAATTTTTTGTATGTGTGTAGCATGGTTTAGGTGTGTATCAGGTTGGGTTCTTCCAAAGTTGGATCCTAAGCCAATAATTCAGTACAAATGATTTATTAAGGAAATATTCCAAGGAGAAACCAATAAGGTAGTGGGGAAGCAGAATTGAAAAGGTAAAGAAGCCAAGCAAGGGTGCCATTTCAAATGAAGTCCACGATTCAGCCTGATTTTGAAAGCAGATCTGGAGCATAATTACACTACAGAGTTTTCCCTTCTTGAGACAAAAGAACTAGGTTCATGTATCCTGCTACTAGTCATTCATCCACTATAAGATGCCTTTTGGGGTTGAGTATTAAATCTTATAGGCACTTTTGATTCTCCTTAAGGTTTCAGAAAGGTAGGATAAGTGTCCAAGTGCAATCATCTGAGAGTCTCGGTTATAAGTCCTTAGCAGCAAAGCATGCAGAAACAGAAACAAAGGGTACTCAGAACTATTAAAAATATGCAAAGTAATCTAAATAGTGCACCAAGAGTATATACTGTAGAATGAATGCTCCCCTCGTCCATACAGATAGCTCATTTCTCCAGCATCAGTTGTTGAAGAGATCTTCTTTTCCTCTCTTTGTATACCATCAAGTGGACAGTTATGTATGTTTCTATTTCTAGACTGTCTATTCTATTTCATTGATCTGTGTATCCACACACCAATATCACAGTCTTAATTACTATAGATTTAAAGTAAGAATTAAAATCTGGTAAGTAAAATCTTCCATTTTAAACATTTTCAAGCATGTCATACCTATTGTGTCTTTTGCATTTCCATATAAATTTTAAAATTGAATCAGCAATTTCTTCCAGCAACGCTGCTGTGCTTTTGATTGCTATTGCATGGCATCTGTAGATCAATTTGGAGAGGATTAATATCTGGTATATCTCTCCATTTTAAGGTCTTCTTTAGTTCCTTTCAGCAATGTTTTATAGATTTCAATATAGACGTCTTGCATATGTTAACTTATTGCTTCTGGTTTTTGATGTTATTCAGTACTATAAATGAAATTGCTATTTTCACTTTCCCATTGTTGATTGATGTTCATTAATTTTCAAAAATTGACCTTATATGTCATTACTATGCTAGAATCACTAGTGCTCAAAGCACTGTTTTTTCTGTAGAAAACACAGTCTTTCCAGTCTTCATGAGATGGACTCCTTCCCTTATATTTCATCACCACAGTATATATCATGGTCTCCAAAACCTAAATCCTCCTCTTTGATGCATTTCCTATACTGCTTTATCTATTCCAAATGACAATATTTAATTAAAAGGAGATATGAAAAGATATGAAAGTGTCACACCTGCTCCTTTTATTTGTCAGTCTGTTCATATCTTCTCATGGAAAGTAGTATGAGAAGATTGTTGTGGAGCATTTCATAAGTCTTGGCATGCTTTATATCATATATATAGCATATGGCCAACTAAGCAGCCCTAAAGGAAACACATCCTAAAAACCAAGAGACACACACATTCTCAAAAGGCTGAGAGTGATGTAATACATAAAAATGCTTTCTGATTCCTAACACTTTTGTTGTCTTGTTTGTATAATACATAAAAATACTTTCTGGGCTTCCCTGGTGGCACAGTGGTTGAGAGCCTGCCTGCCGATGCAGGGGACGCGGGTTCGTGCCCTGCTCCGGGAAGATCCCACATGGCGTGGAGCGGCTGGGCCCGTGAGCCATGGCCACTGAGCCTGCGTGTCCGGAGCCTGTGCTCCACAACGGGAGAGGCCACAACAGTGAGAGGCCCGTGTACCGCCAAAAAAAAAAAAAAAAAAAAAACAAAAAACTTTCTGATTCCTAACACTTTTGTTGTCTTGTTTGTATATTTCCAAATCAGTTTAGCTTAAAACTTTTTCAAATATTGATCCAGAGCAATTTAAGTAAATATTTACTATATTGGCTTGGTTTGGGAGAACTCAACTTTCACTTTGATCAGAATGAACGATCTTTTATATATAAGCTAATATCCCTTTTTGCTGATTGTCCTTTATGAGGAATCTGATTTAAAAAATACACATACACACATTTACACATACGGTAATGAACATAGGTATAGATGCATCATGAATGTTGTATTAGTCACACAAAACTTCTTAAAATAATGTAATTTATTACATACTCCTTTAGGGGAAGGTTATATTAGATGTCTATTTAATATTTAAGTTCAAATTATTAAGTATTGAATAATGGTACAAGTGGCAAAAACAGAGAGCAATACAAAATAGTCAAATATATTTCAGCCTTTAAATCTTATTGTGGGGTCATGAGATCATTGTAAACCCAAGAAGCTGAGAAAGATGATAAAGTCATCAAACATGGGCAAAAAGCAGGAATACATACTGTATGATATAGCATCCTCCATGGACAGGGCAGAATGTGTCTTACCTCAAGTACGGTGTAGCTATTAACAAACTGCAGGGATTCATCTAAATGGGAACAGAGGACAAAGGTTTTGCATGGCAAATTAAGGAATTATTTTTAAATTGCCAGCATATAGAATTAGTATGTTTTGAAAACTGCACACTTCTTAAAGACTTCCATTAAATTACTCCTTTAATGGCACGTCATTTAGCTGTGTTCCGACATCATTTTCTGATTGCTCAGATGAGCAGGTAATGCTCCTGAAACCAAAATCTTATCCTCATAGTTAAACAGACTCTGATCAGGTATCAAAGAGTTCCTAGCTGTATCTCAACTTGTACTTGTCTTACATTGAAATAAAATTAACTGACTTCAATCACATTAATCAAAGTGCACACAAATTGAGTTAATGTTAGAGTTGTGCTATGAGTTTCTAACATGTATAGCTTCTTTTATTTTTCTTCTTTTCTTCCTTCTCTCTTTGTTCTCTCCCCTTCCCTTCCCATCCCCCTTTTCATCTTGTTCCTCCTCTTCTGACTTCTCCCCTCCCCCTTCTTCTTTCCCCTTCTCTTCCTTCGTTTTCCTCTTCATATTATTCTTCTTCCTCTTTCTTCTTTTTTTCTTTTTTTCTTCTTTTTAAATGTTATTGGAATATAGTTGATTTCCAACGTTGTGTTAGTTTCAGGTGTACAGCAAAATGATTCAGTTATACATAAAGATACGTTCATTCTTTTTCAGATTCTTTTCTCATACAGGTTATCACAGAATAGTGAGTAGAGTTCCCTGTGTTAGATAGTAGGTCCTTGTTGGTTATCTATCTTGTATACAATGTTGTGTGTGTGTTAATCCAAAGCTCCTGATTTATCCCTCCCCACCCATGTTTCACCTTTGGTAACCATAAGTTTGTTTTCAATATCTGTACCTGTTCTGTAAATAAGTTTATTTGTATCTTTTTTTAAATTAGATTTCACATATGAGTGATATCCTATGATATATGTCTTTCTCTGCCTGACTCACTTCTCTTAGTATGATAATCTCTAGGTCCATCCATGTTGCTGCAAATGGCATTATTCCATCCTTTTTTATGGCTGAGTAATATTCCACTGTATATAGGTACCACATCTTCTTTATCCACTCATCTGTCAATGGAAAATTAGGGTGCTTCTATGTCTTGGCTATTGTGAATAATGCTGCTATGAACATAGGGGTGCATGTATCTTTTTGAACTATGGTTTTCTCTGGATATATGCCCAGGAGTGGGATTGCTGGATCATATGGTACTTCTATTTTTAGTTTTTTAAAGAACCTTCTTCTTTATTTCTCTTCACAGTTGGCAGCACTGTGTGGCATTTTCTATGGTCCAGTAACAGTGTTTTGATCAGTACATTTACTCCCCCATTACTATATATTTGACATTATTTATAAAGGTTTGAAGTGAGGTAATAATCGTAAAAGCAAGATGAGCATGTATAAGTTTCAGAGATGCTACAGAACGTGCATTGCCACAGAAACAATAGAATATAAGAATTATAACGTTTGTTGCTTTCATAAATATTTAAGCTGTTATATTGGTATTTCACACACACAAAAAGTTAAAAAACGTTTGAAACTAGTATTTCTGGTAGTCCAGGTTCCAAAATCATGAGTATGAGGTAATGTGTTGTGTGGTTTTGAAATTTGGTAGAATGGAGATTAGTATATTGGAAGTACCTAATGTTAGGGGTAGTTTAAGAGTAAATCTCAGCACAACTTTGAAAAAGTAAGATATATGGGAGCTATAAAAACAGGATAAATCTTATGACAGCTTTTTTGTCTTGGTGCAGTAGAATGCAAATTAGTCCAATGCCATAGTAGTCTGCCAGGTGGTACATTTTCAGACAGTTGCCACATATGCTTAGAGATCTTCAGAATCTTGAAATATATCATTCTGCTACATCTGACAAATCTAGAATATAGGATCAGGAATAAAAGACTGTTTTCTTTTGCACACTTTAGCAAAATCTCAGCAAGGCAAGTAGGTTCTTTATCATTCAGTACTCAGAGAACTTCATCAGATTACAGATTCTACCATGCGTCCCACAGCTGTTTGCTAATTCAGAGAATAAAGTGCTTACAGGATAGCTAGTGAACATCTACATTGGCTGTACAGTAAGTTAGGTTACAAGCATTTATTAGACAGTTATTACTGTTCAAAGCCCACTAGAGATGCATTCACTTTAGTTTAAGGGTTGCACATTTCCCTGTAAATGGCTTGTTGTGAATAATGTAAATGTGCCTCCCTGAGAACAAATTAAATATATTTTCTACTATTGTTAATGTGTTAGAACAGTTGTGCCATAAATCACTTGCACAGCATTTATAGATTACTATACTCTACGTAGGCCAAGCTTGTAAATACCTGTGTAATTCATAATTCAATGATTTGCAACTCTCCAAAGAAAACCTTGGAGATTTTTCTCTTGTTTTTTTTATTCTCCCTTCTCATATGAGCTAGATCGGCAAACATCTAGCTCAAAGAAATTCATTTTGAATGCTTTTATAAAGCTTTACTTTTTAATAGAAGGTAGAGGGTTTAATATATAACAGGAAAGAATCCACCAGAAGCATATGGAGTGACTCCCTGTTCACAGCTGGGTCAATCACTCAGATATCCTTTTGCCCTTTCCCTACAAAGCCATCCTTCTTGGAAGACTCGGGAATTCCCTGTAGGCTTGTAGTCACAGGGGGTAACCATTTTCCAATGCCTTTAAGCTTCCTTTGTGCTCTCTCTTCTCCCCTTTCTTCTTCTCCTCCCTCCTCCTCCTTCTTCCCGCCCCCCCCCCCCACATTATCATATGGGAACCAATGCAGACACATTTTGTCTCCTCTGGACGCCATCAATTTTATTAGAATTTAGGACACATCAGAAGTAAAATGGGCATTCAGCTTTGGAAACAATATAGACCACTGATTTCAGTTATATCCTTGGAACCACTCCTGTAAATAAGGGTGAAAAAAAAGTGTTTCTCTGTGCTAGGCATTTGGTATGCATCATATCATTTAATACTCATAATATTGCCTTCTTTTATTAGGGATGAAAGTGAAAGATACAGAAGTAGAATAAATAATTATACTCATAATACCTGAGGTTGCAGAGTCCGAATTTGAAATTGAGCCTAATTCAAAAGCCAGCATCTGTGTTCTTTCAACTTGACCTATTTGTTCATAACTATGGTAAGCTCTTCTATTCTTATGAAAATTCATCATGTCTATTCAGTAGAATGCTCTGAAACTGTGCCTCCATTAACGTGCTTGAGTTTCCAAACTTGCAGTGATCTGCTCCCTCACACATTTACCTCTGTTGCTTTCCTTTGCCTCTTTCTGGTTGCATTGGGCCTCCAGGCTAAGAGAGCACACCAGGCTTCTTGACGGCATACACTTCAAATTATCCTTTAAAAGTATTGCTTATTTCTTTCTGTTTTTATTTCCATTTCTCTAGGAGGTGGGTCAAAAAGTATCTTGCTGTGATTTATGTCATAGAGTTTTCTGCCTATGTTTTCCTCTAAGAGTTTGATAGTGTCTGGCCTTACATTTAGGTCTTTAATCCATTTTGAGTTTATTTTTTTGTATGGTGTTAGGGAGTGTTCTAATTTCATACTTTTAAATGTAAGTGTCCAGTTTTCCCAGCATCACTTATTGAAGAGGCTGTCTTTTCTCCACTGTATATTCTTGCCTCCTTTATCAAAGATAAGGTGACCATATGTGCGTGGGTTTATCTCTGGGCTTTCTGTCCTGTTCCATTGATCTATGTTTCTGTTTTTGTGCCAGTACCATACTGTCTTGATGACTGTAGCTTTGTAGTATAGCTACAAAGTCTGAAGTCAGGGAGCCTGATTCCCCCAGCTCCGTTTTTTGTTCTCAAGATTGCTTTGGCTATTCGGGGTCTTTTGTGTTTCCATAAACATTGTGAAATTTTTTGTCCTAGTTCTGTGAAAAATGTCATTGGTAGTTTGATAGGGATTGCATTGAATCTGTAGATTGCATTGGGTAGTAGAGTCATTTTCACAATGTTGATTTTTCCAATCCAAGAACATGGTATATCTCTCCATCTATTTGTATCATCTTTAATTTCTTTCATCAGTGTCTTATAAGTTTCTGCATACAGGCCTTTTGTCTCCTTAGGTAGGTTTATTCCTAGATATTTTATTCTTTTTGTTGCAGTGGTAAATGGGAGTGTTTTCTTAATTTCACTTTCAGATTTTTCATCACTAGTGTATAAGGACACCAGAGATTTCTGTGCATTAATTTTGTATCCTGCTACTTTACCAAATACATTGATTAGCTCTAGTAGTTTTCTGGTAGCATCTTTAGGATCCTCTATGTATAGTATCATGTCATCTGCAAACAGTGACAGCTTTACTTCTTCTTTTCCGATTTGGATTCCTTTTATTTCTTTTTCTTCTCTGATTGCTGTGGCTAAAACTTCCAAAACTATGTTGAATAAGAGTGGTGAGAGTGGGCAACCTTGTCTTCTTCCTGATCTTAGTGGAAATGGTTTCAGTTACTGTATGCTAACACATACATATGGAATCTAAGAAGAAAAAAAGAAATAGGTCATGAAGAACCTAGGGGTAAGACGGGAATAAAGACACAGACCTACTAGAGCATGGACTTGAGGATATGGGGAGGGGGAAGCGTAAGCTGTGACAAAGTGAGAGAGAGGCATGGACATATATACACTACCAAACGTAAAATAGATAGCTAGTGGGAAGCAGCCACGTAGCACAGGGAGATCAGCTAGGTAGTTTTTGACCACCTAGAGGGGTGGGATAGGGAGGGTGGGAGGGAGGGAGACGCAAGAGGGAAGAGATATGGGAACATATGTATATGTGTAACTGATTCACTTTGTTATAAATCAGAAACTAACACACCATTGTAAAGAAATTATACTCCAATAAAGATGTTAAAAAAAAATATTACTTATTTCTGAGTCTGTGGCAATAGGGAGTAGAGAGATTCCTTGCAATGGGGCTGTTAGTGCCACACCACACATGTGCGTCTACCCTCCCCAAAGGCTGCTTCAACGGACATCAGCCCTTCTCATGCTCACTAACTCACATTCCAGGGTCTGTCTGACTGCCATCTGTTTTGTGCTCCACCAGTTTTCAATTTGTTTCTGTTGGCACTTGATTGAGTGGCTCCAACCTTCAGGTAATTGGTGATGAGTTGGAACTTGCTAGCTCTTGGTTTTCATTCAGATGATGCTTTGCTGAACTGCTGTCTCTCGGCACAGCCCAGAATGAGCTCCCCCCTCACTTGAGTGCCCCCCCAGTTGCAGTGCGGACAGCACTCCTTTGTATTTGTAGAATGCTTTTTGTTCTTCACAGTACTCTCAATCTGATCTCATTTCACTGTCTTGACTTCATTGTGAATTACACATAGGGTAAATCAATGAGTGAAGAAACAAAGACACAGGAAAATGACATTTATTTATTTATGGAGGCAATGACTTCAGGTTTTTAAGGAAATTGACTTCTGCCAGTGCCTGCTTCATAATCACCATGTGCTAACATAGGTTCTGAAAAATCTCTTTCTTTATAGGACAGTTTTGATATAGGAGCATCCAGATCATTGAAGTATACTTGGAGGATTTTAGTCACCCATATAATTTAAAACGGGGAAATGAAGACTAATTAGCCACTGTTAGAATAATAATATTAGTCTTCTTGGTATTGAATGAATATTGGTAAAACATTGTTCATAAAGCAGACATATAAAGATAGTACTGGATGAAAATAATTTGTTTAATAAATGAATATGTTGGTGTTAGCAAATTTAAACAAAAAGTACTTGATGCAGTTCTTGACATTCAGGAAGACAGCAAAGAGGGGACATTGAGATTCTGATTTCTGTTCTGCTTTTTATGTTGTGTCACTTTGACAGGCTGCTGACACTCTTTGAAGCTCTGTTTACTAGTCTGTAAAAGTATGTATAATAACTGCTTTCTGGAGTATCAAATATGATTTTATTGGCATTACAAGTACATCAAAAATTAGTAATATTTAAAAGCATTAGTAATGTTTAAAAACATCAGAGGCAGAGCCCAAATTCACTTATAATAAATATTTGTAATTGCTCATAGCTTTCTTTTATTTATTTATTTATTTATTTATTTATTTATTTATTTATTTATTTATTTATTTATTTATTTATTTATGGCTGTGTTGGGTCTTTGTTTTTGTGTGAGGGCTTTCTCCAGTTGTGGCAAGCGGGGGCCACTCTTCATCGCAGTGCGCGGGCCTCTCACTATTGCGGCCTCTCTTGTTGTGGAGCACAGGCTCCAGACGCGCAGGCTCAGTAGCTGTGGCTCACGGGCCTAGTTACTCCAAGGCATGTGGGATCTTCCCAGACCAGGGCTCGAACCTGTGTCCCCTGCATTGACAGGCAGATTCTCAACCACTGCGCCACCAGGGAAGCCCTGCTCATAGCTTTCTGAAAGTAGGTACAAAGTTTTCTTCAAAAAGTATGAAGAGAGCAACTATTTCAACTTTTTTAAATAGTGAACTATAAAATTTAATTTTCTGAAATGACTCAATTCCTCTTTGATCTATGTGAGATCTGTCTTCACTGTCAATGATATTTCATTATTATGATGGCTTTTATTAACTTTCCTGTGAAACTACTATGTATTAATGGTTTTGAACTCAGGTTTGTCATCCGTATTCCATTTTACTTGTGATTTCTATCCCATCCCAAATGTATGTTTCATGTCCAAGAAGAAAAGGCCAGGTTTTCACTTTGAATTTTAAACATGTGTTTATAGAACCAGAGGGTTATCCTACAGGTCCTCCTTTGCATCGTTTCAATCCCCCAGGTTGGTTACATGGGAAAAAAATGTGAAAAAATAATTTCTCTTATGGTACACTACACCATTGATTGCCAGGGAACCTCTCTGTAAAATGGTTATGTCTGACGGGTCTTAATGGACAGAGAGCTCTCTTGCTGATTTTTGTACACACTTCAGCTTTTTAAAATTTATGTGTTCCTCTCCAAGTCTTAACTTCCTTTCCATTTTGGTCACAATATACATATTACCTTGAAAAATCCCTATGAATAATTTCAAGTGAACTATGGTTTCTTAAAGAAGGATGCAATGTGTTTGACTATATTAGATTCATCATATCCTATTAGTATTCCTTAGGTTTTCATATTTGCAGGGTTTTTTTTTTTAAGTTTTAAAATACTATATTCGCTACATGGTAGTAATAGAGAAAAATAATAGTACTTTCAGGTAGAAATACTATGGGCGTTTTTAACCTTAAAATTAGTTTATAATTACAGATTTTATGGAGACCATAGTCTCCTCCTGCAGATTTTTCCCCCATTCCAGGAGGTGCCCGGATAAAATGCAATTTGGTTGCATGTCTATTTTTGAGATCCTCATTTCCATGTTGAGAGGCAAGCATTAGGTACAGAGCAATGCTGAATAACAGTTGTGGGAAATAAGTCTGAGCCTTAGAAGCATCCCCAATGCACTGTATTTTCTTTCCTCCTTGTTTCCCTTCTTAGTACTGGCACTTCAGGCAAGTTATTTAACCTCAGGAAGTTAAATAGTTGGAATCGTAGTGCACATCTCAGAAGTTAGAGTGGTGACTGATATGTGTAAATCATTTAGCACAGTGTCTAGCATATAAGTACAAAAATAAATTGTAAGTATTATGTGAATACCAATATTAAGTGCCTCCTCTGAGATAAATGCTATATTAAGCATTGGGGCTGTGGCAGTGAAGATTCCGTGTCCTCATGGAACCTCCAGTCTAATGGGGAATGCAGAAAATTCCTAATCCATTTCAACAGAGTAGAAGCTGTTAATAGGGAAAAAACGAAGGGTGTAATGAGAGCATACGTTGGCACATTTTCTAACCTCTGGGAGGATCAGGGAAGTTTTCCAGGGAGAGAACATTCTTAGGAAACCTCAGAGATGGGTAAGGTTTAGTTAGGCAAAGGAGAGGAGAGGAGTGATGGGGAAGGAGGGGAAAAAAGGAAGAAAAGATTCAGTGTGAGTGAGAGCCTAGAGCAATGGTATGACTAGGAAGAATGAACCCAGATCAGAGTGCCGTGCGGGCGCCCTCTATGTCGTTAGCCCCGTGTACAGAACTTGATAACACTTCTTCCTCTAGCAGGTCAAATGACTTTGGCTACCAGAGGATAAGATACTTCTGAGAGGAAAGGGGCCCAGTACTCTTCGGTGGAAGAGGAAAGGCAAAAGTGGAGAATGAGATCCCTGACACATTCTGTTGATGCAGTGATGGACCCGTTTTCTTTGGTTTATGGTGGGGACTGGAAATGGAATGGGGCACAAAAATATCACAGAATTGACTTTCATTCAGTCTCTCTGGGGTCGAAAGAGGGGTCCGGGACTCCTACACTGCTGACAGAGACCAAACCTTTTATCCTGGGATTCTCATTCCAGATGGCATCCTGGGGCCCATTATAGGCCAGGAGCCCCAGTGCAGTTTATTGCTTAGTCTGGCTTGTCTTTTTATTTGGTCCTTGAATGGTTGGAGTTTAGAGTAAAGAAAGAGAGGTAAGCATTACATGGGACATTTTTTAAAAAGGAAGAAGGAGAAGGAGAGAAGGAAAGCAAGGAGAGGGAGAGTGATTGAGATTGAGATTAGGAGTTTATCTGCCCTCAATTCAAACAGGAGTTGCCACCTAGGATCCTCTGGGTGCCAAAGAGATGGCTATGAATTAAGCTTCATTTATGACATTCATTAGTGTCTCCTGAACATTGGTGTGCTGGTGTCATTTATAGTTCTCTTACTGAACAAAAATTATTTAGAAATATTTCAAATTTATAAAAACTTCATAACCTCAATCTTGAAGTTAGCCACCTAAGCTTTATTAACTCTCTCTGCTCCCCTACACACACACACATGAAAATATAATGGTATATGTGTACGTACATACACACCCTATTATTACTTCTGAACCATTTAAGCATATGAGGAAGGCATCATGCCCCTTTGCACCATAATATTGTTAATTCATTATGCATTTCCTAAGTACAAGGATATTTTCTAACATAATCACAGAATAGCCAAGTAATTCTTGACTATTGACACAATACTTATAGCTAATCTGTAGGCCATATTGACACAATACTTATAGCTAACTGTAGGCCATATTCCCATGTTCTCAATGGTCAAAATAATGCCCTCTGTAGCATTTCCATTCCTTTCATTACAGGCTCCAAACCGTACTGCACTAAGCATATTTAAGTCTCTTCCATCTTTCTTTCTCTTTCATGACTTTGAAAGTATTTTGGCTTGTGTTTAGGCCATTCTCCTTTCTTCATTCCCAAGCCCCAGCAATAATATAAATAGGTGACAGTAGGATTCTCTGATTGGATATGCCATACATCACTCATCTGTTCCAAGGCCTCTGATTGGGTTATAAATATGTACCTTCACAACTCCATGGTGTCATAAAATACCAGCCGAAAGAACTATGTGGGGTTGTCCCTGACCGTTATAAAATTTTTACCCAAACATCTTAGCTAAGCAAAAATCTCCTGTTATTTATGTGTCATCCTAACTTCCTCTTTGCAACTGTCCAGGAAAGCCTTACCGGGAACATTATATCATCTTGATGATATCGTAGCTTCTGCCCCTGCTCTTGTCAGTCCCATTATACTAAGACACGAGTCTGGTACTCCTTCCAATTAACTCCCTAAATCTGACGAGCCAGCCTCTAGACTGGGAACATCTTTCATGAACTGCAGGCTCCTCAAAGGCAGGCAGGAAGCCTTATTTGTTGTCCTAACCCTAGCTTGACTCTCCCATTCTTCAGTCTGTGATTTGCCTGGCTTTTTGGTTGGTTTATAAGCCATAGTTCCTTGTGTCTGTTCTCTCTCTCCTTTCCATCTCTCATTACCATTGTCCATACTAAATGTTTTCCAGGTTAAAATAAATAGCAGTCACAACAACCACATATCGTATAACCACAGTAACCACAGTGAAACTGTGATGCCTTGTTTTAGCCACTGTCCCCACCTCAACATGGTCCACAAATACTGCTACTTTTCAAGCAGAACAGTTGAAGATGCTGAGGGACAAAGGGCCCTGCCAGATATAAATCCTGATTGGAGCACCTACTATAAAGTTGTTTTATTCTTTGACCTTCAGTGTTATCATCTGTAAAAACAAGGATCTTCAAAATACACCTAGATCATTGGGAGGTTGAAGGGCTTTAAGGAGATAATCTCACGGAATGTTCACCACACAATGCTAGGTATGTCTTCATACTATAAATGTTGCCTTTTGCTATTATTTGGGGGATAGGGCCACATCCAGAATATAGTCTCAGTCTCTATTGTTATTATCCATTTAATCTCTCGAAAGACAAGCAGAAGCTCTAAGAGGCTATTCTGCTATACATAGGTTTGCATATCTTTTTGGACCCCTCACATTTAGGGTAAAGTATCAGAAGAAATAGAGCCAATCATTGTAGGACCCAGGAATTTAACCTGTGGCCCTTCTGATTGACCGGTAATTTTAGTTTACAGTATTTTAATTTGTGATCATGTTTGCTATGATGTCATAGTAAATATTCCTTTGTTGTATGCTATCTTTTGACCTGTGCAAACTACAGTAATAATAAGAGTACCCTGCACTTGCAAAATCCAAAATTTCCAGAACTCAGAATGCTTACATTCATTAATCTCATCTGACTCATTGCATATCCCAAAGTCCTGGAGAGACTAAGTGATAAATGCTTTTTCTGTTTGAGCCAATGAGAAGGCCAGAGTGCCCTTGCAAGGTGTGGGTTGTCACTCACTAACACACTGTTTGTGAAAATCTATTTATTGAGTATTTTTCATGGGCCTGGGCATATTCCAGGTACTGGAAATATCAGGAATCAATGAGAATATCTTGTGGTTTTGATTTGCATTTCCATGATGATGAGTCATGTTGAGCATCTTTTCATAGGCCTGTTGGCCATCTGCATTTCCTCTGTGGCAAAATGTCTATTCAGTTCTTCTGCCCATTTTATAATTGTTTTTTTGTTTGTTTTTTTGATGTTAAATTGTATGAGCTGTTTACATATGTTGAATATTAATGCCTTATTGGTCATATCATTTGCAAATATTCTCTCCCATTCAGTAGGTTGTCTTTTCATTTTGTCAATAGTTTCCTCTGCTGTGCAAAAGCTTTTAAGTTTAATCAGGTCCCATTTGTTTATTTTCGTTTTTATTTCCTTTATTTAAGGAGATGGATCCAAAAAATAGTACTGCAATTTATGTCAAAGAGTGTTCTGCCTATGTTTTCCTCTAGGAGTTCCAGGCCTCACAGAGCTTACGTTCTGATACAGGGGAGAGAGATAATTAAAAACAAACAAAACACATCAGGAAACACCCACTTAGTATATAGCATATCAGGTAGTAGTAAGTGATATGGAGAAGAAAAAATCTATAGGGAAACAAAGTGATATGGAAGAGTTACTGATGTTGTTATACAGCCTGCTCAAAGAAAGCCTCTCAAGTAGCAGAACATTTGTGCAGGAGCCTGGAAGAAGTAAGGGGGCAAATCATGCAGGTGTGGGAGGAAGAGCATTGCAGCCAGAGGGAACAGCAAGAACAAAAGCCCTGAGACAAAGAGTGCTTGCAGCTGTCCAGGAGCAACTAGGAAGTGGTTTATGAAGCCACGTACAGGGAGCATAGAACGCCGTGAGCATTCACACGCAGTGCTGCGCCAGACTGGGCAGGACTTTGTAGGCCCGAGGAAAGGACCTGGTTTTCAGGCTAAGTTGGGAAACCACTGAAGAGTGTGGCAGAGAGGAGTTACGATCTAACTTGCATTATTTTAAAAGGATAATTCTGGTCCCGTAGTTCGACATAATCATCGAATGGGAAGGGCAGAATCAGATAGGAGCTTATTGTTATAATCTAAGTGAAAGGTGATGGTGACTTTGATCAGGGTAGGATTGGTGCAGGGGATGAGAAGCAGCTGGATCATGGATTTTACTTTGAAGTTAGAGCTGAAAGGATCTACTCAGGGTGTGGTTACAAGGTGTAAGGTAAATAAGAATCAAAGCTGACTCCGGAGTTTTTGACCCGAGCCTCTGGATGGCTGGAGTTGCCATTGAGAAAGATAGGAAAGACTAGAGGAAGATGCTGGGGTATGGAAAATTAGGAGTTTGTTATCGTACATAGAAAGTTCAAACAGTGGTTCAAAGACAGTGGCTTTCAAACTACAGAGTATATCAGAATCACATGGAGGGCTTCTTAAAACACAGGTTGCTGAACCCCACCCCTGGTGTTGCTGGGGGTTCCCCCACCCAGAGTTTTTGATTCAGTGGGTCTGGAATGGGATCCATAATTTGCCTTTATAACAAGTGCTCAGGTGATGTTGATGCAGCTGGTACGGTACTGGGACTACATTTGGAGAACCACTACTCTAGTACCGGGTGTATCTGCCGAAGAGGTTGGCTAAGGTTAAGAGAATGCCCACATCGTTAGATGAGAGGAGTGAAATCACAGGTGCTGGAATGTTCTTTGTGCCTTACTGTGGGAGAACCCCCTTAGGGCTAAGATCACTGTGTATTAGCTCATGCCTAAATGGGGAACAGTGGTTTCTGAGTTTTGTTTGATTTTTGTATTTTTCTGAGTTTTTTTTTTTTTTTTTTTTTTTTTTGCGGTACGTGGGCCTGTCACTGTTGTGGCCTCTCCCGTTGCAGAGCACAGGCTCCGGAGGCGCAGGCTCAGTGGCCATGGCTCACGGGCCCAGCCGCTCCAGGGCACGTGGGATCCTCCCGGACCAGGGCACGAACCCGTGTCCCCTGCATCGGCAGGCAGACTCTCAACCACTGCGCCACCAGGGAAGCCCAAATGTGGGTTTTATAGATAAAAACTTAATAATTGTTCTATCCTGAAATTAATCCTGGTATTTAAAGAATAAAAGAGGTTTTCTGATAGAAATACTGTAGAATGAAAAATAGGATGAACATCTACCTCTTAAATAGAGTAATAGTTTATACTTAGAAAATAAAAATACCTACATAATGGAAAAAGCAGTTTTGCAACAATGATCATGACAGTCTAATGGAAAAGTTCTTTTGATAAGCATTTTTTATTAGATTGGTGGCTTTTAAACATTTTTGACCATGACACACTGTAAGAAATACATTTTATATCACAAATGATCACATACGTCATCACTTACTTCTGGAGATATGTATATATGTGTGTGTGTGTGTGTGTGTGTGTGTGTATATATATGTATATACACATACATGTGTGTATATATATATATATATCTCAGAAATAACAGTTTCATGAAATAATTCTCACCCTGAATATATGACAGACATATTCCATGCTATGCTCTATCAGTTTTTAAAGTGCTGATTTTTACTCACTAAACTGAGAACATAGTCCACATGGACTGTAGTATTGGACTGATGGTGTTGAAATCTTGGCTTTTCCCTTTTCTAGCTGTGTGATACTGATGAAATTACTAAACTATTCTGTGCTATCAGTAAAATGGGGAAAATAATATATCTACCTTACAAGGCTGTTATGAGGATGAAATGAGTTAGAGAACTTAGAACAGTGACCAGCACATAGTAAGCACTATAAAATTATTAGTTATTAAAAGTGTGTTCACAACCCACTGATTTGTCATAACTTGAAGTTTGCAAAAACCACCTCTTCAGGTGACCTAGATCAATCTCACCTGCCACCTTACCTTACAACAGACACAAATTAGTAAACTAAACTTAACTTCCTCAGACGCAAATTTAGTAAACACCTTTGTTTTATAGGGAAGATGAAAAAACTGTATTTCCTTCTAAACCCTTAAAATGTTCTTCTAAAATGTAAATCTATGGGGGAGACAAGGCATGATCTCTTGGAAATCCACAGCATAAAAGGAAAATCCTCCCTGAGATGATGTTTTATTCATTGGTACAGTGCCTTGCATTTAATGTTTTCTCAAAACCTATTTGTTTAAAGTAAATGGAGGGAATTCCCTGGGGGTCCAGTGGTTAGGACTCTGCACTTTCACTGCCGAGGGCCCGGCTTCAATCCCTGGTCTGGGAACTAAGATCCCACAGCTGCATGGCATGGCCAAAAAAAAAAAATAGTGAAAGGAAACCTTACTAGAAGAGTTCTTAAGGAGAGCAATTGATTCATATAGATAATAAATTAATAAATTTGTAATTTATGAAGCATTTCCTGTTCATTTATATCTTAAAATCTGCAAGTCCATGCTTCCCAAAATGTGTTATGTGGAATGCTAAATGGATACATAAAAGTTTGAGACTCTGAGAGAATCACAATATATAGTATAATAATAGATTATTTGCAAAAACAACCCCAAATGGTAACTGTTGAAATGGAATAAAATTCTATTTATCTCCCAGCAAACAGTCCTAGGTGGGATTTCATGGTAGGGATAGGACACTCTGCCCCACACAATCATCCTGGGATCCAGGCTAATGGAGCGTCTGCCATCTTCAAGCTTGGCTTTCAAAGCCATTCCAGTTATCACCGTTCCAGATCCCTGGAGAGGGTGAAGAGCACAGAGGAAAGCCTGTGGGAGGTTTTAGGGTGAGAGGTGGGGTGTCACACATAGCCTCCTACTTACCTTTCATTTGTCAAAACTCAGTTACCTGGTCACGCCCACCTGCAAGGAAGGCTGGGATATATGGTCTCCTCCCGTGCCCTGGAAGAAAGGAGAGAACAGATTTTGATGCCTTAATAGAAGACTCTGTAAAAACATAGTAAAGATCTATTACAAAGATCCTTGTTTAGCACTGTTTAGCTCAATATTTCCTAAATGCGTTTGACTGTGAAACTCTTCTCTCTCGGCGCCTGTTAACACACTGTAGAAAACGACATACTTCGGGAAAGACTGCTATCGGGACACTATCAAATCCCATAATGAAAAGAAACCTAAATTTTCCAAGGATGATAGGAGAGATAACTTTTTTAAATGTTTTAAAATATTAATTTTAACACAAATACAGAAAACCATGTAAAACAAACTGTACAGTTTAATGATCAGGTAAACACTCTTGCAGTAGCCACCCAGGTTAGGAGATAGAAACTTGCCAGTGACGCACAAAAAGCTTCATAGCTTATAACCTCCTCACTTCCCTCAGAAGGCAGCTCTGCACAGACTTCTATGATAATCTTTTTTCTTACTTTTTCTTTAGATCTGTAATCTGTGTGTGCTAGCCATTAAGTTCAAGCTTGTTTTTATGTATGTCTTCAAATCTCTTTTAATCTAGCTTCTTCCATTTCTTTCTTTTTTTTTCTTCCAGCAATTTATTGGTAAGGAAACAGGTCACCTTTCCTATTGAATTTCCCAGTCTGTCTCTTAAATTGCATCCCCGTGGTGAAGTTTAACGTGTTCATCTGTCCTGGAATTTCCCATAAATTGGAAGTTGGACGCAGAGAGTTAATCAGATTCGGGTCTTTGGCAAGACTCCTCCATAGAAGATGTGCTCTTTTTCAGGAGGCACGCGAGGTGTGGTTATCCCTTTTTATGTGCCTGGCTATCATTGATGGTCAAAGCCTAAACTCTTTATCATTTAGGAAACACAAAATGGCAACCTTCCAATTCTTTCATCCTTTCTCATTTACTTGTGGAAGTACTACTGTAAGGAGAAACTTTGCTCAAACTGATAATCACCTACTGATCTCTCCATGGATCCCTTATAGTCACCTGCTTTTGGAGAATGTAAAAATCTCCTAGTCCCAGGTTTAGTCTTCCAGTTTGGTATTCTTGGGTATGTCAGATGCCCCATTTTTACCTTCTTCTTTCTCCTGCTGGATGCTGATTTCACACAGTTCCGTAACTTCAGTCATTGGTCCCCACCTGTTCATAGTTTGAGGTTTGTGGAGACAACTTGTCACTTCATTTTACTGAGCATATAGTCTGTATGGCTTTGACTTTGCTCTCTTTGTTGCATTATGATATACAAAGAACGTTTATTTTTCATGCCTGTAATGGGTTTCTCAGAATCTCTGAGAAATATTTTAAACAAGAGAGGCATGAGTAACATTCTTCAGGCAATTTTTCTATCCTAGAGGTTTTCTCTTATCAGCCTTTGAGAATCAGGGTTTAGTTTCATTCAAAAATTTCCTTACAAAGCATCGCAATGGTTTTTTTTTATTTTTTTTATTTTTTGCCTCATGAAAGACAGAACGCAGAACTACTGACTGACAATAGGGCTAATTGGCTAAATGAGGGAGAGACACTCTCAGAATTATCAGAGATACCCTGTAACAGAGTAAAGGCCTTGGGTTTCAATATCTGATGGGCGCTGACAAGGCCAGGCCTTAGGGAGTCATGCTTATCTCAAGACAAGAAATTTACAGAGCGACTTCAATTCACAGGTACCTGGATTTATGCCAGGTTTTATTAAACTGTCATTGTCAATAGTTCAGTGTTGTGAGAAAAGTATCAAATTATACATTCTTAGTTGGAGTTGTTGAAGATAAATCATCTAAATTGTCTGTTATTTTATATGGGTAAATTAAAAACTCATTTACTGATATAATTTATTAGTTTAATGATAGACTGTAATTCTGGGAAATACCCTTTGGATTTTATAGAAAAAGTGTGGGAAGGAGAGAAAATATTATATTCTCATTTTATCAGACATACAGACCTATGGGGAACCCTTACATTTAGACAGTGTGATCATAGTCGAGGGTTGACCTTTTGTCTGCTAATGGCAGCTTACAAAAATCCGGTCTTATCGCCCAGAAAGAACCAAATTATCCTACCCCGCCAAATATTTATTATTTACATACTGTATGTCGGACACAGGACAAGGCTGTCAGTGTCCAAGAAAATTAAGACACATGCTCTCCAAATAGCCCATGGGAAGGAATACACACATATCAATACTAGTGCAGTGGAAATGTTTACTACACGTGGTGATTCCATTTATAAGAGTGCAGAGAAGTCAGTGGAGGCTCTCAGAGGGAATATCTGATTTAATTTTGACAGATGAATACAAAGATTTAGGTCAGGTCCAGGGGTAAAGGCCTTGTTGCTAGACAGAACAAAAGGTGTGAAGGCACAATGTCGTAATGAAGGATTGAACTTTAAGATAAGTGCTGGTTTTCAGAGTTCAAAAATCTAGTCTCATAAAAGGGCTTATGTACCAGATTCTACTGGTTCTTATTGGTCATCTCCTTCCCTAGCAAATAAACTTTAGCTATATAACTTTGTCCTTTATAATGAGACTGGTCCAAAGTTGACTTTCAGTTAGTTATCAACACATCAGATTCTCACTTCTCTATTCAGGAAGTTGACAGTATGTCTTTGTATAAATACTGTAGGGGAGAAAAGATCCCAGTTTATATCTGAAGAGTCTTGATCCAATAAAGAAATCATCTGGGTGTAAGCCGCCTCTGTCATTCTTTTTTTCTTAGCCCACCCTCATCTCCCTAGTGACCTATTCATTATCTTATGAACTTCCAATAAATAGCTAATGAAGAGAAAGGAGTGAGGAGACCCACCAAGTCAATCTATGACCTGTTAGCAGCACTAGGGCAATTTTAAAAGGTGGAATGTACAAATATCACCTGAGATTAGGTTGGATTGTGTTTGTGGATTTCGGTCATCTGCACCTCTTCTTTGCCTGTTTCTATGGATAGCGTTAGTAAGACAGTTAGCTGCAGTGTTGGTTTTCAATATATTAATTTCTAGAAAGTGATCATTAAAGTCTACATGGCTATGAATGACAGGCAGAGAGAGGGTATCATCTTAAAAGCATATCCAGCGGACTATAGACTGATACGCATATGAGGTCTGAGGGAAGGTATTCTTAAAGACTATCAAATTATGCCCCTGTCTTCTTCAAACCCCTTTCTCACCCAGGTCTAGATAAAGAACTAAGATACAGAATATGTAAGTGAATTGTTCAAGGTTACATAGTAATTTCAATTGTGTGTTCATGTTTGTGTGTGTTATTTTCTCTTTTGCTTTATTTGATGGTTTAGGCTAAACAGGTTCATAATCCTTACACATGCTCCTTTGGTTCAAACATTAATTGATTTTAATAAGGTAGAAAAGTAGTGGAACACTAATCAGGAGTATCTTTTAAGATACTTTCATTTTCTTTCATTGGTAAATCATTTAAGTTATTATTCCTTCCCATGAGAACAAATTGGTGAACTAATAAGAAATTATTTGTAAGCATTTAGCATGGGATTCCTTTTCAGATAATGCAGAATAATTACCTGATTTCAATGGCTCTTCTTGATCATCTAGAGACAATCTGATACAATTAAAACATAAAATGACTTTAAAAGTATTGACAGATGATTCAACTATAAAGCCACAGGGATAGTAAATGTGTTTCAATGGCTCTAAACATTTAAAATTAGAAGAGACTTTTGTGGCATTTTTCTGCATATTTCAGTGCCATCCAACATTATCATTTTGATTAACAGCCAAGATTAAGTTTACAGGTTGTTCTTGCTACAATATCTGAAAAGGTAAAGGAATAAAAAAATAAACAAAACATCCCAAATATGGAAATGATGATTTGATGACATCACTTCAGAGACTTTTCTTTTTCCTGTGGCTTAAACATCTATGTGCCCGAGGTTTCTGGGTCTGGAATTACGTTGTCGTGACCACATTTAATGGTGTTTATTGAACAACCACTGTGGGTAAAATGTATACCAAGATTTTCAGGGAGTGATATGGGAAGTAGAAATCATGATCCATCATGCCTTCAAAGAGTTTATAAAGAAAAGGAGACAGAGTAATAAAGAAACAAAGAATGATCATGTAAGGGCAGGTGGAACATATATGTATATGTTTAGAATCAAAGCCTGTGCTCTTCAGCATGGGTTGCTTAGGAAGGAAGAGAAGGATCTGTCATTCTTAAGAGAAAGACTGTCAACGATGAAGCCTTGGTTAGTGTTCTAAAGAAGAAGAAGTATAGGATTTAGGACACGTGAAAGGAGATTATTCCAGTAGGGGGGAACTTCTGAAGGTCCTCTGTGCGTAGAGCAGATGGATGACAGGTAGCAGGTAGCTTTACCTGGCTCAAGAATGTCATATGAGTTGAGGCTATAAGAGGACATGTGAGACCCCTGGGTAGATTTTGATTTTTGCAGGAGATCTTTGAAGTTCATATCTGTACATTTATTTTGCTGAAATGGCAACAGCATGCAGTGGCTCATCTTCTGTGGATCAGAGGTCCTCCCAAATAAGAGAAAAGTTTTGGTACACCGGCAATATTGATTTCATAATTCCCTCTCTCTGTTTTTTTTTAAATGATTTTCTCATTAAAATGTTCTGTGTGATTATTTCTATTCGGCTAGACTATCTGAGGGCACAAGGGACATTATCTTCCTTTTCTTCATTCATTGAAACATCAAAATGCATGCGTCCCTTGCTACGTGGCAGACGAATTTTAGAATAGAGAGTGTTTAATGGATGAAAATAGTCTCATGTGCCTACCTATACATGGGAGATAGAAATGTAGGCTTCATCGTAATGTAGAACAAGAAAGAGCTGTCAGGTGAAAACCCCCCAAACTATTTACATTGAATCCCATAATGGTTTTATTTTCTAAATATTCTGTTTCATACTCCCAACAGTCTCTACCCTGTGGCTGCTGTACGTGTGTCTCCGTGTATACAGATAAGCAC
Source organism: Pseudorca crassidens (assembly GCF_039906515.1). Lineage (NCBI taxonomy): Eukaryota > Metazoa > Chordata > Mammalia > Artiodactyla > Delphinidae > Pseudorca > Pseudorca crassidens. The sequence goes on along the minus strand of NC_090301.1, from coordinate 91,515,881 downwards.
ATAGAATTTATCAACAAACACGGGGTCCTTTCTAACTCTGCCTGCTCTTTGATTTTCACAGTCGTGTGATCCACACACAACGCAGAGAAGAACCCGCCATCTGCTGAGGCCGTCACTGAGCTCAAGGACGTGCGCTGAAGACTCACAGGTGCGGCCCTGCCTCCTCAACGAAAATTGCTTCCAGTTCCAGTACAACCTAACAGGTACGGTTGAAAACCACGAAGCAAGGAACCAAGCTGTCATAGAATGGAGCTGGTCCATGGCTTTTGTCATTTCAAGAAATTCAAGCTTGTGCTGTACTTGCTCTACGGGGCTCACGAATGGGGGACCTCACTGGATAGGGATGTTTTAGAGGCACTGAAAATCACCACGGCCTCATTCAGACACAGCTCAGGTTTCTCTTGGGCACCACAGGGCTCAGTGTCTGATACCAAAGGACTGTGTAGTCACGCTGATCTGCTCCCTGCCATTCCCTGGAGCGGCAGACACACAGAATGCCACGAAATGTGGAAGCGGTTGTCTCAGCATAGAATTCAGTACTGATGACCAAATGGCCACATGCCTGCAGAGGCAAAACAATAGCCTTTTCCTGAAACTAATTCCCCACGGAGGACACAGCGGCACTACTGAGATTTCTCGTGTAGAGAACCTCCTAGGGAATTCTGTGGGGCTGTCTGATTGTCTTTATAGGTAAACATTGACCTGGCGTATGTTCCCTTTTTCTTTAGTTAAAGGTCCTTCAGATCATTAGTTTTCATAATAATTTTTGAGAAATACAGTAAAATTTCCTTTTACTGGAAGAGCATGTCTTTAAAATGCTGATTTTACTATATATGGCTTTGCTCTTCCTATTAAACTCTTAGATCATCTACCAAATATGAAAAATCTCCTTAGATAGGTTCTTACTGTATATGATCTAGGATCTTTTTTTTTTCTACCCACAACAACAAAATAAGATTTTTTTAAAAGAATTAGTCATGGGATGGTTTATTCTAACTCCTGGTGTCCAGTTTGTAATACAATTAGCCAAACTGACGAAAGCTTCTCTCATGAGAGAATAATTTTCTTAAAATGAGAGTTCCTGAAATAGTGCATATATCTTGCCCCCTTTCCCTTCTGGGGTACCTCTCTTGGCTCCAATGTACCAAATATACCAAATGATTTAGAAAATTATGTTTATTCCTTGAAAACATCTTCAAGTTTACATCAAAGACTAGCATCATTTCTGGTGGTTGTTGTTGTTGTTTTCCTCTCTCAATTATCCCCAGCAAATAGATGATTCCCAACTGGTTTTCCTTGCCCTTGTGCTTAGTGTTTCTCTTTTCCTACCTCAGCCAACTATGAGATGGTTTCTAAAAATTACTTGGCTTTTGGCCTCAAGAAACCAAACTTAGGAAGGTAGCCCACTTTGTTATTTGGTGATCTGATTGATTGTTTTTCAATAAAAGAATTGCAGGATGCTTTTAGAAGCCACTTGAAAGTGGTTTTAGGATTCTGTGCACACTCTCCTCCACCAATGCAGAGAATCAAAGGTGTGTTGTATTTTGCTCACATGGTCATAACTCGGAAACTCAGTGTGGTGACCCTGTGCCTGTAGAGTGGAGCACGTGCCAGCTGAGTGAAAATGCGACCTGTGGGCAAGGCGTCAGGACCCGCCTTCTGAGCTGTGTGCGCAGTGATGGCAAGCCTGTTAGTGTGGACCAGTGCGAGCAGGTGAGTTGTGTATACTTGTATCCCGCACCCATGGCTTTGTTTGTTTGTTTATTTTTTTGAATATTGGTCTGCAACCTCCACAATGCTTGATATAAATGACAGTCTGATTTCTTCTCATCACAGCTTAGGTTCAGTTAGAGTAGAGGTACTAGTATCATACAGTTATATCTCACTAGTTTGAACTTAGTTAAAATGACCAGGAAAGGTCATTTTGCATTGGGGAAATGGATTCATTAAAAATATAGTTTTTTCCATTATTTTAAAGATCTTATTTGCCAACAAACTGTTGACATCAGGTGACTCTAATATTTAAATATGACTCTTTGTATCGGGCGGGTGATTCATTTGCCTAAATAGGAAACACTGTTCCTTGCATATAAGATGAATACTGACACTTGCTATTAGAATACTTTGCTAATTTGCTGAGCAAATGATTGCTAGGTAATTAGCGCAGTTGCATTTTTCTTTGCAAGGTAAGTCAAAATGCCTGCCTACCAAGTTTCAAATTAGTGGCTTTTGAATTTTTGTAATTTTATTGCTCCTTTTTTTTCCCAATGACAAAATATGTGGAGTTTGGACAAAAACCGTAATCAAACCTGTTCCAAGAAAGTTGGCGTTTCCTTCCCAACGTATAAGTGAAACGCACGATGGGGGCAGTTTAATAGAAATAAAGATGACCGTATGCTGTCCCATTATAAGAATCACTAAAACAGTCTTTGGAATAATTGGAAATAGGTGGGGCCAGTTAGCTCAGGTTTCCACGGAAACCAGCAAAATAAAAGTTGTCCCATTTCTCCTTAAGTAAGAAGAGCCCACAAGTGGAAATTAAAATCAGAACAAAACCCTCCTCACCGATCCTGATTCAGCCTTGTTAAGTACTGCCATAACATCTCTTTAAACCAACAGTATCACCATGGACCAACACCAGCCCTGAGACTAGACCATCTGAAATTGAACATCCCATTTAATGAAATGCTGAGACTGGCTAATACAGGGCAGAGTTCCGTCTACCAAGTGTCAGTGATTCATTTTAACATTTTGTTTAGTTTTATCTCCCTCTCAAGATGTTGTCTGCTTCAAGACAAATAAATCACCAATCTACAACAACTCCAAATAAGTGAAAATCTTACATTTAGTGTACATAATAAATCTTTCCTTTTGATACAAAGAGCGATATAAACTATTCATTAATAGAAAAATCAGTTTCTCTGCTTTCTAAATTCCCATATATCCAGCAAATATTTAAAGAACATTAAAGTCCCAAATTAACCTAACTAGAATACCTATATATCTCAAATGGGTCCTAGATCCCATGTGGTCATTTCTATTTTGCCCACTTAGCAAGTAATCATGCTATAATCATTAATTTTATCTCAGTGTGGACATTGCTAATATTTAACTTGTATTGAGTGTTAGCATTTTCCCCGATCACACAGTGTGTGATTCCTAAAACAGAATTTTTTTTATTATTCTTTCTGTGTTTCTTGGATGATTTATTCTTTCACTAAGACCTCTTCTACCTTGGCCATTAGAAAATGTGTAATTTTGCCTAGATGTGGATTTCAGAGAGGATAAGAGGAAAAGAAACAGTATCATCAACTTTTCCCTTGATTAAGACCGTGATTGTTTTTAGCTAATTGGTCTTTTTTACAAACTTTAGATGGTTTGTAGATTTGAGTTTTCTTCTTTTTCTATTTATTATTTTAGCCTAGGTAGCTATTAATTTGAGCTCTCTATGTACTGTTGGCCCATCTAGAGGGCAAGGAGCCTAGATTTAACAGTGAGGCATCCTCCTGGTTCCTTGCTGGCTGAGTGACAGGACAGATCTCTGTGTCACATAACTGCCTGCTTTCCCGGTACCTTAACTGCCAATCTACTTCTAAAGTTGAGGATTTTATCAAAAAAAAATTGGGGCTGACAAGTTTCTATTTCGTGAAGTAAGGACCATCATTTTCTAGGCTTGCCATCAGTTTCTACAAGCCAGGATATTTTTCCCCACAAAAATGTAGAAAGGTTATTCTCATAGAATAAAGATTATTATCCCATAAAAGGATAGTGATTTGATTGGATGTTGCTGTGAATTCTCCAGTACAACCACATTTCCCTCCCATCTGCAGCATAACTTGGAGAAGCCCCAGAGGATGAGCCTTCACTGCCTGGTGGAATGCGTGGTCAACTGTCAGCTCTCGGGGTGGACGGCTTGGACAGAGTGCTCACAGACTTGTGGCCATGGAGGTATGTGGCTTCCCTGTGTTGGTTCCCACAAAACAATTTAGTCTTTAAGTATCTCTCCGTATGCCATAGCTTGACACACGGGATAAGGCATGTTGGCCAAGCTGGACATCACATGAGGCTGACCCAGGGGAGCAGAGGGAATGAGCCTGGCCTCCTATCAGTCCTTTTTTATTTTTTAATGTCTCTTTTTTGTTGTTGAAGTATAGTAGACTTATAATACTGTGCCAGTCTCTGCTGTCAGCAAAGTGACTCAGTTATGCACATAGTAGACGTTCTTTTTTTTAATATTCTTTTCCATTATGGTTTATCACAGGATATTGCCTATAGTTCCTCATGCTACACAGTAGGACCTTGTTGTTTATCCTTCCTATATATTAGTTTACATCTGCTCATCCCAAACTCCCAGACCTTCCCTCCCTCACACACTTCCCCCTTGGCAACCAACCACAAGTCTGTTCTCTATGTCTGTGAGTCTGTTTCTGTTTCATAGATAGGTTCATTTGTGCCATATTTTAGATTCCAGATGGTATTTGTCTTTCTCTGTCTGACTTACTTCACTTAGCATGATAATCTCTAGTTGCATCCACGTTGCTGCAAATGGCATTATTTCGTTCTTTTTTTCTGGCTGAGTAGTATCAGTCCTTTATAATGAGGCAGAGGGTGAAGAACTGGCCTAGTAACAGTAACAGACCCCAGAGGGGCCACTGACCCCATGGGATGGTGTTTATTTTAAAGGTCCTAAGTTCAACCAATTCAAAAAATGTTAGCCTCTGTGGCTTTTAGAAGAAGATGTATCCTATAAGTAAAATTAGTTCCTGTATCAGGTAAAACCCCCCAGTCACAGTGGCTTCCTATCATAGGTTAGAAACTAATTTTTCACTCCCATAAAGGAAGGGGTAGTTTCTGCTTCACGAAGTCAACCATGGACACAGCTTGATGGAGGCCCTACCGCTTAAACATAATCAAGTCTCTCTGGAGGGTGATATCCAGCTCGTCCTGTGGAGGTTTTTATGGACCAGATTGGAAGTTGCGTATACCTCTACTATCTATATATTCCATCGGATAAAATTTGGTTGCACTTCTCCAGCTCAGTGCAAGACAGCAGAGTAGGAAATGTAGTTTCTGGATGGCCAGTCGCTTCTTAGCAACAGTGTTATGGAGGAAGCAGTTCCTGTGGAGGAAAGGGAGTATAAATCTTTGCTGAACAGATAGCTATTAATACTATAAGTTCCTGGGTAAATAATGAACAATGGCAAGGAATTCAGGGGGCAGCTGATACTCGCGAGCTAGGCAAATGGCAGCCATAGATGGCACTCCAGCCGTCAGGCTGAAGTAGGGACCAAAACATGTGTCCATGTAAAGAGAACAAGGAGAGCATAACAGGCAAGCACAGAGCTGTGGTTTAGGATAGGGTTCTCATCCTGAAAAAGAGTTACAGTTTATCACAAGGTAAATGTCAGAAATTTGGAATAGGGACCTAGGGAAAATCCTGCTATATAGTTAGTCACTAAGTAGGGGAGGAAAAGGGAAGAAGAATTGCATGTTGGAGAAATCATGGAATCTGATGGGGAAAGGGGTTAAAAGACCTGGATCTGATCACCAAACAAAGATATTTGGAAGGAGGTTTTTAGAAGCTCTGTGACTGGACCACTGGAACTAGGATATGGGCTCATTTCTAAGCTATTCACAAATGAGCATACTGGGGCTATGGATAATTCTCTGCCTTAGTTGGGATTGTCTGAGGAGCAAACGCAGGATGTAGCAGGAAAAGGGGCTCACCTGCGAAGTCAACTCTAAGATCCTGGAGACGGCAGAGCTGACAACAGCACTCAGGATATGCCTTAGAAAAACACAGCTAAGGAAGCTGAAATTTATTTCCATAAAGAGCATCACTCAAAATGAAAATCTGGGAATCACAATGTCCAGAAATAACAGCACGCCATTTCCTGCACAATCGAGAGCCTGCAAAGCACCTCAGGAAACCAAATGGCAAATCTTAGGACCAAGATTTCAGTGATCGATTGACCTATATTAGTTTCTCAAATATTCTGATTGGGCAGCATGTATAGTTCCCAGCTGGGCATCAACTTTAAAGTTGGGTAAATCGAGTTTCAAATTGCAGCTCTTTAGGCAAATGACTTACTCTGAGTCTCAGCTTCTTCATCTCTAAAATGGAATTCATGCACATGTTAGAGGCTTTGTTTGGGGTTTGAGAATTAAATGCTATGAAGTATATGTAGGCGTGTAGCACAGTAGCTGACACAGCATTGGTGTTTATTATGTGTTAATTTCCATCTCCACCTTCCTACGCACCAGTAGGAAAGAGTGTTATCAGAGACTCCCTAGGGTCTTGTAAAGATTTTCCCATAGACTCAGTTCCTCTCATGGTCCACTCTCACATCTCGTCCTTTTACCCCACTCAAAGTCCATACATTAAAATCACAGCCTAAGTAATATTTTGAAAATGCAAATCCGAACAGTTGTTTTCCTATTGACTTAAGAGTCATTTATCCATTAAACAAATACTAATGTGCCAGTCATAGTACAATGTGTTGGACATGAAGCAGTGAGGGGGGCGGGAAGACAATTTCCCTCTTCTCATGATGCTTACAATCCAGTTGAGGGACAGTACACAGTAAACAAATAGGTAATATTACATGTAGATGAGTTCATTAAACTAGAGGTGTTATTTGCATCAGTGATGTGAATAACTGGTTGCTTCCCTGTCCAGTGTGAGCTACCCTGGTAATCCCACAGCCAGAAGCACTGCAGTCTTGTCCTCATGGGCCTCTGCTAGGAGGTGTGACTCTCCTACGGCTATGAGAACAGCCGTAAAGGGTAGCATGGAAAAGTAGAGAAGGGATGAAGTCCTGTATTGTGAGCATGGTCCACGAGGACCTGCAGGATCTCCCGCATGCCTGCCTCTCTATCCCCATCACCCTCCACTATCATGTTGGATGTCTCTGCTGTGATATAGTATATTTCAGTCACGATCTTGAGTGTATGCTTCCTTCCACCTTGATTCCTTGCCTCCCGTGGAATATCTCACCATCACCCCCACTATCACCTTCTAATACTTAAATTATGTATAAATTGAATCAGTTTTTTTTATAATTTTTATTTTGTCATCATGTCAATATAGATATATTACAATGAACATTTACAATGTTTCAAATGGCATTTTTTTAAAAAAATTATTTATTTATTTATTTATTTATTTATTTATTTATTTATTTATTTATTTATTTATTTATTTATTTTAGTCTGCACCGGGTCATAGTTGCGGCACACGGGATCTTTGTTGCGGCATGCATGCAAGTATCTAGTTCCCCAACCGGGGATTGGGACTGTGGAGTCTTACCCACTGGACCACCAGGGAAGTCCCTGAATCAATTTTAATATCTGTCTGTCTAAGGAATCAATGACCTTGTTTGGGTTCTTCATGGGTGAACCCCTCTAGTTCCCATGAAGCACAGTACCTGGCACATGGGGGAAATCTCAGTTAACGTTTGTCACTGCCCAGGTGGTTCTGGACTATAGGGGAAAGTTTGAAGGGGAAAAGCTTGCAGACTGGATCCTAAGCCCAAAGGCAGCCAACCCCTGCCAGGGGCTATTTTCTTCTCTCTCTAATTAAACTCACAAGTTGAGTATCATTACTCAAGAATGTGTTCAATTCAAGGAGACAGAAGATCTGTTTATCATTATTTTTGCCCCAAATATCCTAATTCTGCCACTGTACAAAGTCAGTGAAACGTAACAGATCTCCATGTTATGCTAATACACTACCTTTGAAACTAAGACCCCCAATTGTAAGTTTAGTATTATAAAATATGACTTTAATTTTTCAAGCAGTTCTGTTAGTGCTGTGGGCTCATGAGACCTTGTTAGTCTACTTGAAAAACAAAAGCAAACAAGGAAAATTACTTTCCAAATCTGAATCCCACTATTAGAGATTTCTAGGCAATTAGAGTTTGAACTTAAATTCACCTTTTCTAATCCTTAGAATAATAAACAAAGACAAACGATCGAAAATTTCCTAAGGAAAGTCATCGTGTGACCTAAGGCACAGAAGGACTAAAGAAGGGATGTTAACTACGTAGAGAAATCGAATTGTGTAAAGCACTTGGAAGTCATTTGATAGTTTCCATTGGCACATAAATATAGCACTAGTTATAAATCACTTCTAGCTAGCTTCTAAGGGTGTGCTAGGGTAAGTTCTTGAGAATCCTTTCTTGACCTTTAGATGCCTTGATCTCCTGAATTAAGATGTAATAATGCCTTTTAAAAAATATTCCATAATCCTGATACTCCTGGCAAACCTTCCAGGAATCTAAATGTATATGTATTCCATTTTTCCTTTATGTATTGAACCAGGATTTATAAAGCTTACATCTATTATCCTTATCCTGACACCTATTGGTGCACTCTTTCATTGTCAAAAGTGGCAGTGCAGAAAATACATTATATGGTCATCCTGCTATTTTGACTTCTATTCTTAAGTCAGGGCTGTAGAGACATTTACTCATATATTTCACAAATACTCACTGGAAGTTTCCCCAAAGCCAGGCATTCTCCCAAGGAGCTGAGGATACACCATGTATAGAAAGGATAAGATCCCAGGGAAACAAAGTCCCCTGACTTCATAAAACTAACATTCTAGTAGGAAACTAGATGGTGATGACAAGACAGGGAGACGGCAAATAGACAAGTGAATACACACAAAAGTAACAGACACTGGTGAGTGCTGTGTCGAAACAAAAAACAAGTTATGTGATGGACAATAACAAGTGTCTTGCAGGGGAGTGAGGGATGTGGGAAGAGAGGCCACTGAGGAGGTGATATTTATGTCAGAATTGTATGACAAGGTGCCGTAGTTCTTGTAACTGGCGTTTTCTTTACTAGGCTTCTCAGGGTTCAATCTCACAGGCATTTTTTGACTACCTGTTGCATTCAAGGCTCTATATCAGAACCTACAAACAAAAATATAAAAAGGACTATTTATACATTATATTTGTGCCCAATCTTCATCTTTAAAAAAATAAATAAAACGACCAGTACGAAGAATAGGACACATAGTCCTTGAATTTTTAGGCAGCTACCGTCAGGACACTGCTGAGACAGCCTTTGTGGTTCTGTTCTGCTCTATTCTATTCTATTCTATTCTATTCTATTCTATTCTATTCTACCAGCCCTCAAACTATCAGTACTCTTCCAGCACCTCTCTTTTCTGATCACCAGCCCCCTGGCAGATAGTACTGTTTCCAAAATAAGACAACTCTGCATTTAAATCATGCCTTAATCCTCATGCAGCACAAGCTAAAAGTGACAGACAAACAGCAAATAATCAAATGCAGCAATGTATGGCACAGATGAACTTGTTTCTTAAAAGAGACCAAACTCTGGTGCCGAAAAGGTTGGAAACTACCCTTGAAAAACATCTGCGCCTTGTCTCTTCTAAAACGGTGTGCCCGCAGCTGTCCTTTTAAATTTTTTTTTCAATAATCACTTTATTTTATTTTATTTTTCCAATTCAGAATATATTTATTTAGGGCCTTTCCATAGTCAGTTTGTATTAATATAAGTTTGCCACCTTTTAGTGTTCTTTTTTTTTAACATCTTTATTGGAGTATAATTGCTTTACAATGGTGTGTTAGCCTCCACTTTACAACAAAGTGAATCAGCTATACATACACATATATCCCCATATCCCCTCCCTCTTGCGTCTCCCTCCCAGCCTCCCTATCCCACCCCTCTAGTTGGTCACAAAGCACCAAGTTGATCTCCCTGTGCTATGAGGCCCGCAGCTGTCTTTTGTACTAGCTGCTTTCTTTTTTCCAAGTGGTGCCGGCAATGGGGCAGGGACCACAAGAGGAGACAGAGTTTATTTAGCCACATGAAAGTGCACAAGCAAGTTGCAGGGGCGTCTGACTTCAGCGCCTGCGGCTCTCCGCTGACTTCTCTACCAAGAGCAGACTGCACACCGTTGTCTCCGTTTAGGAAATCACCGGGCTGTTGGGCAAATCCTGGCAAGCTGGGTGTCCTGGATGCTTCCCCCATAGCCACACTTCCCCATCAAACCCACAGAACTATATTGATCTGAGGGGAAACTTTGAAGGGAGCTCTTTTTTATTTCCAAGCATCTGGGTTGTCTCTTTAATGTACACCCGATGCTTGGCATATACTTTCTAATTGTGTTAAAGATTTCAAGGTTAGAACAGCTTGAATCCAATTTATTTCACGTTAAAGAGAGACTGATTCTAGACTTCCACTAAGGGATCTTTTTAGATAGATTTCAAAGATCAAAGCATGTAATAGAAGAGCTTAATATTTGGATTAGTCATGATCTTTGTCTGTTGAATTTTCATCAGTTCAGTGGAATGTAGAACTCCCTAAATTTAGCATATCATGAATTATTCATAATTATTATTTAAGCAAAACGTTCCAAGCAGGTCGTTAATCCTAGATTATGATTTGTTCCTCTTTCATATTTTTTAATTCAGGGTGTATGAGTTTATAATATTTTTCTATACTATGTAATCCAGCCTGCCTCTTGTGTTTCACAGATGGCATATGATTTTTCTGTCCACTCTAGTCCATAATGAAAATAATAACTTTGTATTAACTCCAAAGCACCACAAGTTTGTGCTTTCCAGCTTTTTTCTTTCTCTTTTTGTTTAAAGATTTTAAAAGGCAAGCCAGTAACCTTCAGTTTGTGTCTGAATAAAACATGATCAGTGTCATATCCTTGATCACACACAGTCCAATAGTTATAACAGCTCAAACTTATTGACTATATCAAGTAATTAGTTCCTATGACAGAGAACAAGCAGCTGAATTGTAGAATGGGAAAAAAGAAAGACTAGAGAAGAATATCCAGTTTTAAAGCTGGCTTTTCCAATGGCCAGTTGTAAGACTGAGCCAGCCTTTTATTCCACTATCTTTTATCGGTAAAAAGACGAAATATTAGAATAATTACTTTTTAATATCTATTGGTCAAAGGCACAATTATTGGTACCAGGAGTATTTTAGCTCTTTACAAGAGTAGTATGAAATTATAGGCATAACTTTACAGGTATGGGGACAGGCAATTAAGTAACCTGTTCAAGGTCACACAGCTTGTCCGCTGTAGAGGAAAGATTTGAACCCAAGTTCAGGTGTCTTCTAAGCCCCATTTTCTCCACTGTGCCCCTTTACATTTGACACTGTATATGTAAATGTTCATGTTATGTACTTGGTCCTGGATTGGTGCTATGTCACTTTATAAAAATTCTCATAATTTTTAGGTGTATTTAAGAATAAGCAGAGGAAATGGATCTCAGATTGGAACATAAAGGGCAGTGAGGGCTTTAAGTCTCTCTGAATTTTAAGCCTCCTATATGTATACTTGTCTCATAATTAGCAGTGTTGCATATTATTATCTCTTCCATCTAATTGGAATACAGCTGCAGGGAGCCAGTCTTCCAGATAAGGAATGTGTGAGACTGATAGAATAGCTCCAGGATTGCTAAAATCACTCTCTGTGACTTTGTCATCTTGCATCTCACAGAGAGAGCCTCATTGGGGGTATTTCTGCTGTATACTTACAGTGGTCTGTCAAGTGTTGATACCTCTTAATGGGTCTGAAACGTGATTGTTGGGAACAGAACTGAAAATAAGCAGCTAGAATGCATACGCACTGTCACAGAGAAATCTGGAGCTCTATCTCCAAGCAAAGGCAACGGTGCCTAATCTTCTGCCTTTAAAAGACCTATCTCACTCCCGTGATACCATGGTCTATCTTGACCTCTAAAACTGTGGTCTTGTTACTTCCTTACTTCGCTTAACCCCACCCCCAAATAGATGGTTATGGCTGGGGCTCATCTATTTTACTCTGAAAAACTTATGGACTCTTTGCCTTGCCTAACTTGAGTGTCCTCTATGATGAAAGGTGTCTGGATGCCTGAAGCCATTTTTGGACAAGCCAAGGAGTCCCTCTATAGGGGAAACTCATGGACTGTAGCTCTGAAGGCAGAATCACTACTGCACCTTCCATCTTCAGCAATGCCAGACACAGGCTGAAGATCTATCTTGAGGCCGCAGATCAAGATCGTAGTTTTTCTCCACTCCGTTATATTAGAAAATAACCTTGATCCCCAATCCATGTCAATCCAGGCTGTATATTTACAACAGACTTGGCACTTAAAAAATAAACTTGGATAAAAATTCCAGATGATGTGTGTTAAGAGAAGTAAAAACCAGATGTCCGGCATAAAGAACTGCATGAAATTAACTGAGCATTTTATAGACAATCTAACCTACTTCTGCTTTCAGAAATTTACTCTGACAAGTACCCAAAAGCAAATAAAGAGTTATCACAGAGTAAGGTGTTAATACCATAATTGTAAGTAGTTTCTTCTAAAGGAAAATATGAACTGTATGAATACAGGTAACCCATTTATTGCAGAGGGGAGGCCTAAGTGTACTTCTCAAACTTGTTCAAGTGGCCTAATGACCTCAGCATAGCATCTGATACCTGACTTGGACCAGGTGAGATTTGTTGGAAAGCAGATGCTTTTGGAGTAAAAGCAATTTTTGTTCCCATCCTTCTAGCTGTGTGACTTTGCAAAAATTATTTAATTTCTCTGGGCTTCAGTTTATCACATAGGAAATGAGACTGGGATTCTTGTTGAAGCGATAGATTTGAGGCGGGTGGGGAGAACAGGTGCTCTCGAGAAAGAAAACAAAGAAAGCAGGATAAGGAAGGGAACAGAACTAAGCAAGAATATGCTATATCGTCTCTATATCTTAGAACATTGTATTCACTCAATTAATTTAGACCCTCCCTCCATAATGAGGAATACTTTTATAATGACAAAAGGTATTACACAATAAATTGCCTTAACCACAGAGACATATGTGATGAAAATTGATTAACAGATTGACCTGACCAGCTATTAACGAGGTGGTTGTTAGTATCCCTTTGCTTCTGTTTTCATTTATTTTGTAATCTGCTAGTATTTTCAACTGACTAATACTAGGTAGCAGCCACCAAAGGCTTAAGAGTAAATTCAAAGTAGCAAATACTTAAAAGTGGAAACATTTTATTCAGTAACCTAATTTTTTGGTGCATATCAGGAAGGACCATCATCACCTTGAGGTTAGTGACACTGAACATCATTCTTTGTGGTGTAGGTTGGCCAACCCTTACAGATGTCAGCTCAGGAAGACCTTTCCCTGCCAATGGTTGCGCACATGCCTTGAAAATATAACTCATGTTAAAAAAAAATAGTTCCCAGGTGGAAAGCAAACCAGTAATAGTAATATTCAAATACCATTCTGTAAGCTCAAAGTGACTACATATACTACTGTCTTCGTATTTACATGGCTACGGTACGTTGGAGTTTATAGGTATGTTCATATAAATTGCTCAGATATTTAATGAACTATTTAAGATTAAACAGGGAAGTTCGTCATTGCTCTATTCTTATATTTCCTTTTCCAATTTCCCATTCAAACGTACTTTGCATTGTGTGCCTGGGTCGTATTCAAATTGTCCAGAGCTATCAAAACCATGATTTTCAGTTAATTCAATGAGCATCTGTCAGGACCACAGAAGAACCATTGTGTAGAGCCTATCACTGTAACAGTGTTGGTGACTGGCTCCCTGGATCTGAGTGTATGGTCAGAACAGAGAACCATTGTGTTTGACTCCATCTCTTTTTTATGAATGTATACATTGACAAACATATAAAGAGTTTTTTGTTGTTTTGGGGTTTTTTTGCGGTACGCGGGCCTCTCACTGCTGTGACCTCTCCCGTTGCAGAGCACAGGCTCCGGACGCATAGGCTCAGCGGCCATGGCTCACTGGCCCAGCCACTCTGCGGCAATGTGGGATCTTCCCGGACCGGGGCACGAACCCGTGTCCCCTGCATCGGCAGGCGGACTCCCAACCACTGTGCCACCAGGGAAGCCCTATGTAATGAGTTTTGAGGGTTTTTTTTTTTTTTTTTACTGCTTAAAATATCCCACATCCCCTTTGTCAGTGGAACCTCAGAGTGAAGCCTGACCGCTGCTGAGTTCAATGGGAGTGTGATCTGGTCCAATATGCTTTAAACCTGTATGCAGATACCAGTATTGGCCTTTCTTTGGGGGGGGTGTGTTTGTGTGTTATGACTAGTGTGCCCCACTATCTATTTTCTTCTGGAAGTCTTACCATGCAATCCTTTTTCCTTCAATGCCAGAAATTATTGCTAATTTAACAGTAGGCCTAGTATCACTGCTGCTTATAATGAGTTCCCAATATTCCTAAAGGGAGGGGAGGAAAAGTTTCAGAGAGAATTGCTAGCAAACTTAACCTACTGTAATCTGGGTTTTTATTCAAATGGAAACATTTTGGAGCTAGTACTTTTCTCTCTTTTATAGCCTGAAGTGCAGATGAATAAGAGAATCAGTTTCTATATCTCATTGGTATTACCCATTAAACATATTGTCTACATCAACTATTGAATTCAGGTTTCAAATAGATTCATAAACCCAAACGAGTTGTCTGGAGAGCGTCCAAGAAATTTCTCTTATTCTTAGATTGGAAGCATGAGGATGTGGACGGCAGCCACCTTCACTCTTACTCTGAGGGCAAAAGGAGTGTAGGCTAGGGTGTAAGAGGTTGGGTGGGACCAGGCTAAATCATTATGGACTTCGTAGCTGTGTGCATTTAATGTGAAAAAGCCCAATAGAATACAAGTAGCATGCTTTATATACCCATTACAGGTTTGTTCCAGGGCCAGGTCTAGGAATTGATATGAAATAGTAGTTGTCAAAATAAATGATTAAAAATATTAAGATTTAGCCAGCACCTACTCTATTTTAGTTATGTTGTTAAGGTAGTTCATATATGGTATTTTTAAATTCATATGCAACATGAGATTAGTCCAAGGAGTCCTCATCATCTCAGTATTCTTCACCTGAATCAGCATAATTGTGAGATCTATAGGAAGCAGAACCCCTCATACTATCAAAATATTTGCTGTTGAACTGACCACTTATAAAGCCGTCCCCCAGTCAACGAGTCTCCTGGATTAACGCACATGCCCTGTCATTGCATCGAGGTATTTGTTGGTCCATCTCTAGCTGCAAATGGAATGTTTACCCACAAAAAAGGGGCACAAAATGGAGCAATCTGTACACCAAAGATTAAGCGGAGCTCTTGAGAAAATTGATGAAAAGTGACTCAAATAACAAAGATTCTATGATCAAACTGCAAAAGCCAGTCACAATAGAATAAAACTTTCATAGGGTCATCATAAAATTATGTAAAAAATATCAATGGTTGATTTATTCTTTGTCCTAATAATAACTGCATAGTTGCAATTACCTGCATGGTAGTTGATATTAGATAAAATAAACCCACTTGCATACTTTTTACTTGCAGAAAAAGTCCCATTTAGACATTTTTCATTATTTATTAAAAATAATTGAATTCCTATTTGAAATACATTCATTTTTAAGTGGGATTTTCCCCAGCATGAATTATCCTCAGATAATGACTCTCCGTATACTTAATTTTATTTTACAGGAGAGGAAATTTATGCTCAGAGGAGTTAAAGTACTTTCATACAGTCACATCATTTACTAGCTGTTAATCTGAGAGAACTGTTTACAACTAGAGAATTTTGATGCCAAGTCCAGGTTTCTTTGCGCCATTCATCAGCTATTTTAAAATGTTATTTTTCTCATATTCTATATCAGATCATAACTTTAAATATCTTTCATTTGCCCACATCCTCCCCTGCTTTCTCCTCTCATGAAAAATCACTATCACAAAACAATTCCTTAAGTCTCCTGCTGTTAGAGGTCCCTTCTATAATAGAATAATTACTGCCGAGAGATAGGTGCAAGGTTGAATATTACATCCAGTGTGATGTTTAGAATTCCAGGGACCATTGGAAATGGTGGGCCTCCTTTTCTATACCATCTGTATTCCACGTAGCTAGATTTTATATTTACAACTTCAGGAATTGTGGGGAAAGTGCCTAATTTAAGGGATACTTTCTCTGATTATTTAATTTATACAGCCAAATACCCCGACTTAGAAAAAGGAACTTATTAAAAGATATCAAGTAACCCAAAGAAACTTGAGGTGCAGTAGGTACCTTTTATACCCTCGTGCCTTCATTAGCAATATTTTTCTTACGAACTTTAATATTAGCCAATTAAACATGATAATATACTTCAAAATGTAGAATGATCATATGCTTCTCGATAGAAGCTGGCATCGTTTGAAAATCGTATCTTGGTGTTTGGATAGCAAAAGGCAGAGAAATCATATAGATGTGCTTTCAATGAGTGGTTGTAAGACTTCATTATTTCAAAACGTAATGGCATCATTTTTTTTTTCCATTGACTTCATTAGGTTCCCCCCACCTTGATGTCCCGCAGAAAATATCTGTCACTTTAATGGAAATAAATAAAATAGTCCTAAAGTAATGGCCATGATGCATGCCATCAATTCAAGAACAAGCTTGAAGTTATTTGGTTTTAATGAAATAGAACCTCTTTAGCTGTGATAAAAGTGATACTACATTGTCATTATTCTTACATAGATGGATAGAGAACAGAGTGCAATGATAATGACATTCGGGTAATAGATACTTAGTTCAAGAGAATAAACATAAAGATTATCATAAAACTGAAGAGTATTGAAACAAGAATTAATGTGAAATCTTGAGCCACATGTGTTCACCAAGCAGGGACAGTGTTTCATATGAATAAGGTGACGTCCAACCTGTATGATTTGATTTGAGTGGTGTTGGGAAGGAACATCTGTCCAAAGCATATGTTCTCCTCAGTGCCCAGGGGGCAGAATGGGTAGATTCTGTTATTCGCAAAGCCTATGTTATCTATAATATGGAAAAATAATAGCATTTTCCTCCGGGGTTGTTATGATTATTCAGTGAGTCAGTATATTTAAAGTATTTAGAAAATTGCTTACCACATGGTATCTTCCAAATAATTACGGTGATATATCATCACACATTTTCAGATACCAGATAATATCATATAGACAATTTATAAAAATATGAATTAAACAAATATTCAATTAGTGTTTAATATATATGGAGTACCATGTTAGGGACAGAATCCCAGGCCTCAGGGAATTTAGAATCCAATGACTAGAACTTCCTAGCTTTCCTAAAGGGTCTTCTCAGAGAGAATTAGTTTACCACCACATCTATGATAATATTCTGGTGGTCACTAAGAGGTCTAGTTCACTGAAGGTGTGAGTTACCCTTACTTCTCCCTGAACTTGAGGGCATGTGGGAATTCTTAGCCAAGGTTTTCAAGTGAATTCTATGCAGAAGTGAAGTCATTACTCTCTTTCCATTTCTCTTAAGAGGTAAATGTAGAATCTTTGACATCAACTAAAAGACCCCACTTTTAATAGCTTTAACAGTATTCCCTCAACCTATTCTCTTCTTAGCTCTTTCTGTCCAGCCACACTGGCCTGTCAGGCCCTCAAACCTGTTCTGCTCCTTCAGATTTCTGCTTAAAGCTCAACTGCTCAACTGATTCCTTCCCAGACTGGGCGGCATCCCCATAACATGCTCTCATAGAACCTTCTGTTTTTCCTTTAACATTTGTCACAGATACAATTACATAATTAACTTTATAACACCAATGGAAGGGCATGGATTCACAGATAGCTAATAGTAATGAAACTATATGCACATCATACCTCATCAGTAAAAAAGGACCAAGGACAAGAGGGAGCAGGAGGGAGAGCAAGAGAGAGAAACAAAGACACTTAAATTCCATCCACTCTTCCACTGAATGAGCTTATGACCTGATGCCTAGGGGTGGGTATAAGATGACATGGGAGCCCTACTCTTTCTTGAGCTATTCTTATTAGCCAATTTCCTTTCATTAGGAAATGGAGTACCAGCATTTGAACATATGTGTTTCAAACAACATGGCTTCTTCCCACAAGTCAACAATTTTATCTTGTACTCAGTGAAAAAAGAAATTGGTCCTAAAATCTAGGAAAATTGGCCATGTTGAATTAACGGAGAGACACTATTGGAACCTCAGGGTGGCACCTTGCTAGGGAATTTTCCAGGGTAATTTGGATTATATGCAATTTTTACCTTACTTTCTGATTTAGAACCTAACAAAGAAGATACAACTCTATTTTTGTTTAATATTTGTAATCCTGGCATGGAATATAAAGTCTGTGAAGGTAGAAGGTACATCTGGCGTTTTCACCACTATATCCCTAGCCCAAGGCAGGATGCTTGGATTATTTTAAAGCTTAATAGATAAATATTTGTTAACATTCAGCCAGTGTTTATGGGGATCAGTCTATTTGGCAACAATACAGAGTTTGGACTTAAGCCGGCTAAAGTAGAAGACAGAATTTCAGATCCTTAAGCGTGATGCACACCTCAGATAACTTGTGTCTCCACAGAAACCTAAACTAAAATGGCAGAAAAACTGAAACCTGGACATGACAAAGTTCAGTGTGTTTTAATGAAGCCTTTTGTATGTAAGGCAACGTTCTGTCCTTTAATTCCCTTTCCAAGCCAAACTCTAAGGGAAAAGCTGACATCTTCCTTATCATTTTAGGTCGAATGAGCCGGACTCGATTTATCATTATGCCAACCCAAGGAGAAGGACGGCCATGCCCCACAGAGCTTACCCAGCATAAAACCTGCCCAGTGACCCCCTGCTATAGCTGGGTCCTCAGCAACTGGTCTGCATGTAAATTGGAGGTAGGTCATGGAATGACAGAGAAATGCTTCTCAGTATGTCCAAAGCACTTGTCTAGTCAAACCTATGTGCTGATGGAACAAATTTCACAGTACCAGGGGCCTGGCATGGTGTATTTTTATGCAATGGAGAACATGGAAAAAAGAACCAAATGACTTAACCTCACACAGAGTGATATTGCTAGGAAAATAAATAGCCGTTCATTAGGCACTATTTATAATAAGCTGGTTCAGGGGACCTCCAGTCTCTTTGGCATCCTCAAAAATTCTCTATCTTCTTGGCTTGTTGGAAATATCAAAGCATTATGCAATTAGGCAAAACCCTGATGCTATGGAAATGCACAGCTTGCTGTAGACTCTATTTCCTAAAAAAGCACTTTTAGGCTTAGACAAAATCTTGCATGTGGGCAGAAAACCAAAAGTGTATGAAAGTTACATTTTAACATTATTACACGAAGCAAGGTTACTACATTTTCCTCAATGATTGCTTTTTATTGACCTGAAATATAAATGCCTAGTAACATCATAATATACCACATACCCAGAACTTTTGCTGGGTCAGCAAAGATCCTCTACGGCATTTTTCTCTCTGGCTTCTTGTATAAGAAAAAGCACGTTGATTTTCTCTATTCTTATTTTACTGGTTTATCCTTCAGTTCATATTCCAAAGCAGATTTTAATTAGGTAACAATAATTTTGATTATGCATTAAGAAATCTGCAGAGTATTCTCATGGAGATGTTTAGCGTTCCTGTCAGGATGACATTGTCATGCAGTATTATTATCTTGCAGAAGTTAAATGTCCATGTATTTTAATAAGTCCCAGAGGAACAAAAATGCGTGGTACATTTGTTCAGTCTCCTTTTTACAGAAAATAAGGTAACCATGCTAATTAATTAAATAGTAACCTAATAGCTTTAAATATGAATACTTTGTCTACTTAGTCTAAAACCCTCTTTCCTGAACCTTCAGCAATTTTTTAAGTGCTGCTTGGAATTACAATTAAGAAAATGGAAGGAAGATTTCTCCTGATAATTGTTGAGAAAGTAGAGAAAATAAATTCAAAGAATTCAGGAACCTATTGCAGGGGAGGGGAGAGAAAACACAGGAAGAGGAGGGGAAGGATGGGGGACAAACTCCACACTCCATGTCTTACCAGCCATACAACTGCTACTGTACCTCACATGTTCTTTTGTACTTTCCCTTTTACCTTCTGAGGTATCAGGAACCTTTTTTTTTTAATAGACATGTCTGCCGATTTGTCCCATAGGAACATTATGGGGAAATGTCAAATGTAATGTTTCAGTTTGCTGTCACGTATTGAGCTTTAGCCAGAACCACAGGGGCCAGAGAGGTGGGTTGCGAACATTCTCTGTAGCAGTGCTGGTGGGGATAGAGAGGGGGCGTTGTGGCATTTATTGGAGATACCTGGGCACGGAGGCCCTGGGGACCACGAGAGCGGGTGTATCTAGAAATTTGAGAAGTGTCTCAGATTTCTAGATGAGGTTATTCCCTCACTGACACTTCCACTCGGGAGGCAACTGGAGTTGGACTCAATCCAGGCCAAGCTCTCAAAAACCAAGTCTGTAGTAATTATTCCTGTGTGGGCACCTTACCCAAAGGAGGCCAGTCAGCATTCTTCCCCAAGAATTTGGAATGGCATTGAAGCTGTTCAAAGATACTATCTTCAGGAACTCTTAGCTGCCACATTTTCCCACCTTGTAGGTAAAGTTAGTCACTTAGAAGCAAGAAGAACAAAGAAGGTGACACTAAAAAGCAGAGGCAAAAGAGAAAGTGAATCTTGATGATATCTGAGTTGAGTTTTTCCTGAGCTTGAACTGTACTCCCGCTCTTCAAAGCCTACTTGTGAATGCTTTGTGAGGTAAATTAACACAGTATCTTTTCAGCGAGTTGCCTTTTCTTAAACATTTATGTAAGCTGAGTTTGGGGAATTCCTGATTAAAATACACGTGGGCCTCCACACACAAAGGAAGCGCACTTCTCCCACAGCTGTCCTGCTTCTCCTCGTTCTGTAATATCCTGACCTGCCAAATGCAGGTTGAAAGCTCATTCACTGGAGGTGGTAGAGATGTTGAAGTGGCCGATTGCCGTCAAATGTACCGAATCCTAATAAGAGGAGCTCGCACAGGGCTCAGTGGATATGCCAATCCTGCCTCCACCTTATGTGGAAAGGGATTTGCAAATGGAAATCTTTATCCTCAGGCTTCACTTTTTTTCAGGGTTTCCTAACTCTTTCCAAGTTCCCCAGCTGATACCAGGCATCCACACGTACGCTGCAAAACCCGTTTCGGAGCTCAGACTCTGGAGTCCAGCAGGGCCTCATTTTGGTCAAAACTTGTTCCAGTTCCTCGCTCTGCAGTTTGTGTCAAGTTCTCAAACTCTCCAAACCTCTGTTTTCTTATGTGTATCATGGGGGGTAGCAAGAGTAGCTGTTTTGCTAGGGGGTTTTGGTAGGGATAGACAAACTAATATGTAGTGCTTAGCATAGTATCTGACGTAAGTTCAGAGCTCAATAAATTGAGGCTGTTGTTACAGGTTTGATTACAGCTCTGATTATGATTATTAGCACCATCTGCTGATCCACATCTGGTGATGCCGATTCAGAGTATAAAGCCCCTTAATGATCTGGACAGGAGAGAGTCAGTGACAGAATCCTTGCTGTTGACCATCTGGCTCAAGAAACCTGGCTCTGTTTTCAAGCCCTGGTGTGTGAAGTCTCGTGAGATTGAATGAATGCTTGCTTTATGAATGAAGCTATCATGCTGATGGTGATTTCTCTTCATATAGTAGCTGTTGTTGTCAAGGTATGAGATTAAGGTTGATCGTGGATACATACTAGGAGCATATTATTGTTCGTCTTGGTTTTTAAAGTGATCCCTGATGTAGACTTGTTTCCTGTCATTTCTGCACACCCCATCTCCTGGAATGTCAAACAAAGCTGTAATCAATTGCATCTCCTTGTTACCTGAGGTTCCAGAGAGCAGTAACTTCAAATTGCAGACATGCTGCAGTATCTTCAGACTCCAAGTTCACGAATTCTGACACTCTATAGCGAAACATACACCTTAGACAATTCTGCCATGGATCCATCATCTGGAATAATAAGTGATAGAGAGAATCCTTCCCCAAACAGAAATTTAACTTACACTAGGTATT
Source organism: Pseudorca crassidens (assembly GCF_039906515.1). Taxonomy (NCBI): domain Eukaryota; kingdom Metazoa; phylum Chordata; class Mammalia; order Artiodactyla; family Delphinidae; genus Pseudorca; species Pseudorca crassidens. The sequence goes on along the minus strand of NC_090301.1, from coordinate 91,494,016 downwards.
TTCCACTTTAGGGAGTGAACATTTACCAGAACATTTGGTTTGAATGAATATACTGTGAGTTGGTGTTGAACTTCTACTTCTCCAAAAAAAAAGCACACTTAGGTTCAAAATTAGGGTGCCTGTTTTAAACAATTTCACAATGACCGTAGAGATGATTAGAGCAGCTATGAGGTATTGATAGATCCAGTGCGGGGCTTGCCCTTGTTAGATAAACAAATCATAATTCTTGTTAAGACGGCTCTAGAAAAGGAAGTGGTCGTTCCTATGTGTGTGTCTACTTAGTTTCATCAGGCCCTACGTTGCTGCAACTCAGGAGGAGGAGAGGAAAAGTCTCCTCCAAGTCTCCCCTTTTCCTTTCTGCCAGGGTGGCTTTGAATCCGAACTTCCTTCTGTAAAGAATTTTTCTCAGCAGCCACTCTGTACCATCCTGCACATCCGGCAGTCCATCCACAACCTGCCCTTGACGCTCAGCCGCCGCTGCCGCAGTGCCTTGACCTGGCTGGTGCTCAGCAGGCCCGTCAACCCCTGGGTCGCCTGCTGCACGCCCAGAAGCACCATCATGGCTGCTTTCGCTGCCCACCCCGTCCCTCTTCACTCCTGCTGCTGACACGGCCACATAAGCTCCCAGGCCTAACAATGCAGTTTCTGGGTTCTGTTGGGGCGGGAGGGGGGTGGGAAATAAGAAGGAGCTGAAACTCAGTTTGCCAGTACAGAGCCCAGTTGTCTGACCGTCACCTAATAATGATTTGTAACATGGAGTATCCTTATGTGCAGCAACACAGCCCGTGCAGAGGGTCATCCTCTCTCTCCTTCTCTCTCTCCATCCATACCAGTAGTAGTCATGAAAGCTCTAGCTCTTCCACCAATTTCTGGACTTAGTGGGAGCTGAGTAACATACGTTGGAAGTACAGAGGAGTTAATACTCCATGGGGTGAAGGTTGATCAGTGAGGACTGAATCCAAGGAGGAGCTGCATGTAATGCCTCTCCCTTTTTCCTCCCTCCCCACCTCATGGATGGTCCTACAGCCTGTCTAGAAGATGTGATTGACCAAGAAACCAGCTGTGTTTGCTCGGAAGTTTAGGCCAGTTGACAACACACTACCTTATATTTCTTTTTCCTCCATACCTGCGATGGCTCTTTCCCCCTCACTCTTGCTATCCCGGGATTTCACCTCCTTAGTATAGAAGCTTTGTCTTAGGCTCTGTTTTCTAAGGCATTTATGCAAAAACAGAGCTACCCCTCTACAGTTATCCAAATAGCCAGTGGACTTTTTTTGAAGTATGAGCACCTGACTAAAACCGAGGAGATATAATACTCATCTCATGAGTATCTGCTAAAAATGTTACGGTAGGAAATCTTTCATCAGGCAGACGGTTGCACTAGATAACCACTAAGTGCCTTCCAATTCTAAACTTCTGTTTCTGTGAGACACTGCACAATTTTTCTCTAGTCGCCAAGAATAATATAAGCGGGACTTGTATGAAATATCTTCAAAGAATAGTATTCAGCACAAGAAGGCATTCTGGGAAAACAACTTCTCGTGGCAATAGAGAAAATCAGCGTTTTACTGGAAACCCACACCTAATCCATGTGAGAAACTACTGAATTCCCTACAAAAGAAAAACAAGCAAAGCAAACGAGAAACGTATGCTCTGTGGCTGTACACGCTCTCTTGGGGGAGTGATTATGGATTAGGCCATCTTATCACATACACCTAGACAAATTAGGTATTGTTTATCTCTTTCAGTCAATCCTGGCTGAGTTCCAAAATGAATCATCATGTTCTGAGTGCATAAGTTCCAAGGCATAGATTTGCATTTGTACTTTTAGTTGCTCTATCAGCTCTAGGAGAATTGCTCAGGGATGCCTTATTGTCAACAACTGAAAGATAACTCTCAAGAGGAGGAAGCTGCCGAAATATGCAACTAGGGTTTTTTTGAGCAAGAGATGGCAGGAGCCCAAACTTTGAGATGATCGTGATTTGGGTAATGCTGACAGCATCCTTTCCTCTGACAGGGTGGAGACTGTGGGGAAGGAGTCCAGACCCGCAGCGTCTCCTGTGTGGTCCACAGTGGTTCAATGGCTCACTGGACTGTACCTGTAGACAATGCACTGTGTGGAGAGATGCCCTTTCAAGATGGCATCCTGAAGCAGCCATGTTCTGTGCCTTGCCCAGGTAGGCAATTTTAAATGATCGGGAATGCCTTCCACGGTGACCTTTTTATTTCTTTCTTTTCTATTAATTTCCTGAGTTCTCTTTCGTCCAAGTTGAAGTTTTTAACTAACTTTCATTCATTTGTCATTGTGGTTATCACTTTGGAATATACCTCACAGCTTCAACAGAGGCAAAGTAGGCCAGAGGGGGGGAAAAAAGCACTGGACTTGGAAATTTAAGAGCTAAGTTAAAATCTTGTCAGTATCACTTCACTGGTGTTTTACCTGGGACATACAGTCTGGTCCCTTTGAGCAATGGTTGCTCCACCTAGAAAATGTGTTAATAATACCTGACCTGACAGCACCTAGCACATTGGCCAGCGCTCAAAAAATATTGACGGAATCCATGAGTGGATGAACCCCTGGGTGATGACATGGGTGGGGACAAGTAAGGCTATAAGTGCACAGAAACACTCTGTTAAACAGGCAAGTTCTATGTAATCGTGAAGGTCATTATTAGTTACAGAAGATTTACGAGTTTATCTTAATCCTAATAACACAGCTTAGCTTATATGACATGAGTTTAAGGTGGCTTAATATATCCTTATATATCCTTATAACATGGCATGTAACATATATGTGTGTAAAAACACATACCTACATATGGACATATATGTATACACATAAATGTGTGTATGTTTAGATTATTAAATTAAACATTCTTTAAGTTCAAAGATATTCCACTTCAGTAACTGACTTATTCCCTTTATATGATTTCTGTGAACATCTATTTTATGATGTTACGCTGCTCTTTAAAAACTGAGTTGATGTAATCTTTACACTTCCTTTTAAAAATTTTATTATCACTAGTAGTCACAGTGTTCTCTAGATAAAACTGCCATGATTGGAAGCAAAATGATAGTAGTCTAGTGTTTGATGCTCTTTTGCTCAACTAGATTAAACCATAGATTACTTCCTCATTCTTAGTATTTTCTAATTAGAAAATTTATCAGTGTGGAATGCATAGTTTCTGGAACCCACCCCATCACTGCACCCCCACACAAATCTCACCGTGAACCTGTGCATGTAAATGGTGTTAAGGGCCAGTTTTCACGTTCTTTCCTCTGCTCTGTGCTGCACAATCCTCCAGGAGACTGCCATTTAACGGAATGGTCAGAGTGGAGCACGTGTGAACTGACCTGCATCGAGGGAAGAAGCTTCGAGACTATGGGTCGCCAGTCGAGGTCAAGGACATTTATAATTCAGTCTTTTGAGAACCAAGACAGTTGCCCCCAGCAGGTTGTAGAAACACGCCCTTGTACAGGTACCAAGAGCACTTTTCAACTCTTAGCCTTGATTGATCAATGCTTATTCTGCTTCAATGTGACGTATAATAGAACCGCTGTTCTCATATTTACTTGCAGGAGGTAAATGTTATCACTACACATGGAAAGCAAGTCTTTGGAACAATAATGAACGAACTGTATGGTGCCAACGTTCAGATGGCATTAACGTCACAGGTATTCCTGCCTGAGGTTCACGTGGGCACTTCAAAAAGATCTCTGAGTGTTGCTGGTGGTGAGAAGAATTAGCGTACAAATTATAAGCAAAGGAGGACTGGGCAGTGGCCTTAGATGAGCTTCACGACAAGTTGCCATTAGACCTTTGCATCTTAGAAAGCAAACACTTCTATTTGAAGTCCCATATATCAGACAACTTAAAGAAATAAGCTGAAACACAATAAAATTTCCTTAAATATCATGATCTGAGACAAAGACTGAAAGAGACAGATGTTAGTTTAAAACAATGGTCTCTAAAATTTTTAAAGATGTACCTTTTCAGTAAAAAGTATTTGAGAACAGATCTCAACATATTCTAAAATCCTTCACTACTGTGCTAATGTATCATGATATGAAACATGTACAGAAAGTGAAATTAAAAGGGTTGATAAGGATATAATAAAAATTAAAATATATTAATGATGTAAAAAAAATTTTGCTTTAAATTATAGATGCTTATGTTCAGGTACTGAAAGCTTCACTTTTTAACAATGTGTTAGTCATGATTGTTATTTAATATCTGACGATAGATTGAGGGACAGTGTCTTCATTTATGACAGTGAATGCAATCTGATTCTACAAATGGTTTTCTCAGTCATTTTAAAGGGCTTTTTTTTTGATGCCTTCTTATCAAAGAAAATTAAATTGTCATTCTTTTTACTTAGTCCTGTGGCTGACTAAGAGCTCATCAGAATAGGAGAATTTTGATTTTTCTATTGGAATAGCAAGATTGTTAGCGTCACCTTTTTCTAGTTTACCTGTTTTTGCATTAGTGGTTGTCCCTTTAATCCACAGTTTTTCCGTACAATAATTTATTTGAAGCTGCTCGTCCATTTTGTAAGTTACTGTTAAAACTTAATATACTGTAAATCTACCTAACCAGGAACACAGAAAGCATCACACGCTGCAATATGCTGAGAGTTAATGGACTGGTACGGGTTCCACTATCAAATTCTCTGTATGGAGTGCCCAGTGTACATCACGGGGCCCTCTGATGAATGAGTTCAGGCTACCAGTGTCACCTGCTAAGTATTATTAGAGCTTAATTTCATTCTTAAAATTTAACATGCTAGATAAACTGTACGAATTCTAACATGTTCTTCCCGACTCCCAGGAGATCCTCTCCCCATGGGGTTCACACACTGCATGGTGGCGATCCCTGGTTTGAGTGCAAAACACCCCCTCCAGACTCTGTTGGCAGCAACGGGGCTGTGTTGGCAGCACGAACACCCACATGATCAATTTCACACCTACCTGCTCATTCCGGATCCTGGTGGTGGTTTGTTTTGTTTTGTTTTGTTTTTCCTGTGAGGATTATTTGTTTTATTTTTTCAAGTAACAGTGAGAGTTTAGCTGTTTCATTCTTAGGGTAAATGTAGATCTAGTCCCTACACAGCCTTAAGCCCAAAGCTTTTCGCTAGTTACAAAATCATAAACTATAATTGTTTGACAATTATAGTAATGCAGAGGCTAGAATCTATAAATGCAACCAGTAGTATATAAATATAGTTTAAATATTGCCCTTGAGTAATATGCCAACTCCTTTGCTTAGTACCTTGAATCCAGGAAGGCATGACTAATTTTCAGTGATTTTCAGATTATAGAGGCATTATTCCATCCATTTACTCAAAAATATTTAATAAGGACCTGCAAGTACTATGTCAGATCTATGATTATCCCTCCTGGAGTGTATACATTTGCTGTTAAAAATAGGTGTGGGAGTATGTATGTGACTGTGTGTGTGTGTGTATTCGGGTTGAAATACATTTAAAATGTTACCAAAATGTTTGATATTGTGGTTCCATGAATTGATTAGTGGCATTCTTTTACCGTTTGGTTATTGGGAATTGGTCTAGTGCCTAGTTGGGGTATGCGGGAGATGGAAAAAAAAATATGTAGAAAGATCTTCGCGCATATGTATTTTCTGCTCCTGAACTTCACTTGAGATTTCATCAATTCTTTTACTGATCCTGACACGCACAGGCTTTGCCCTCAAGCGTGGCCATATGATAGAATCACATTGCCAATGCACAGGTATAAAATCTCTACTGTAAACAGCTTCTCTACTGTAGCAGAGTTTCCCATCTCAAACAGCCCTTCCTGGAGTACTGTAATCCGTCATATAAAACTGGGCCACACTGTCAGCAAACAGATTTTTTAAAGATAATACTGTTACAAGGTAGCCAGTGCCAGAGAGGAAAAGAAATGAGTATTCATCATAGAAAAATCTGTAAATGACGGTGGGATTTCCTTTGTAGGAGGCTGTTCCCCTCAGGCACGCCCTGCTGCTATTCGGCAGTGTAACCCGGCCTGCAGAAAACCTTTCTCCTACTGTACACAGGTGAGTCATGTGCTGGAGGCTTGGATGAGTATGGTAATCGCTGTGTTATATGTATGCTGTCTGATGTTTTCCAGTCTCCTGCAGCCCAAGTAGCAATTCCATGGGCCCACGATACCACAGAGAGGCATTTGCAGGAGTAATCACAGCTATTAAGAATTTCTCTCCAGGGCATGTGTTCAAGAAAGCAGCCTTTTTTTCTCTAAATCCACCTATAGCCGACCCCGTCTTTCAGATATCTAATCTATCTTAGCTCTGTTTATCCTCTATTTATCAACGTGTTCTCAGTTGATTTATTTCCTACTTCTTAGCCTTTCATATACCTAAACTATTTTGAAAGATATTAAAAAGGGCATGTTCATATTTGCTAAATATTATGTATTAAAATTGGTTACACTATGATTACTGTACTGTGTCTAAATTTTAGTTGATTTTACATAAGCTGAATATGTGGTTATGGGTCATAATTATATGTGTGTGTGTGTATACATTTTTTTAAAGCAGAACTTTTTCTTCCCCTTTCTCTGCCTTAATTCCCATCAACCACTGCTCAGGAATTAATGCAAAATGTGCCATGTATTCTCAACAGTGGCACTCATTGTGTGCGGTGCGCATAGAAGAAAGGTGTGCCCTGTCTTTCAAAGAAACGAGCTTCTTCTTATACTGTGTTCTTTCCAAAAATGATTTGGTTAAAAATGATTCAAGCGCTCCATCCTGTTAATATGGCTCTTCTACTTCAAGTTAGGTTAATTCTTTACCACAGAAAAGCGAGTGAGTGATCAAGCTTCCAGTTTGGAAAAAAAGAGATCAGCAGCAACTTCATGGGCTAAGGCTGTTGCTAAGTAGAAGGTGTGGCTTTCCCCCAACTCTCTGGATACCCTCTTTAATAAAACATAAATTACCGTTTCCCTCGAAACTTTGGCATGTGACTGCTTACAACTTTTCACTCAAACTAAATAGAGATGCATCTTGAAAAGATGGCTTTCATAGCTGAGCATATACCAATTTTTCGTAATTAGTTCTCCCCATTGAACACTGAATAATGTCTTCAATTAAAACCACTGGAAATACTATAATAATTGGCATTATTATATGAGTGCTACCTAAACTGTAGGCATTTATTAATTATATGCTTTTCTGACTTTTACTTTAAAAATAAATATGTATGTATGTATGTATGTATGGCTGTGTTGGGTCTTCGTTGCTGCACGCGGGCTTTCTCTAGTTGCGGTGAGTGGGGGCTACTCTTCATTGCAGTGCGTGGGATTCTCATTACGTTGGCGTCTCTGGTTGCGGAGCACGGGCTCTAGGCGCGTGGGCATCAGTAGTTGCAGTGCGTGGGCTCAGTACTTGTGGCACACCGGCTTAGTTGCTCTGCAGCATGTGGGATCTTCCCGGACCAGGGCTTGAACCCGTGTCCCCTGCATTGGCAGGCGGATTCTTAACCACTGCGCCACCAGGGAAGTCTCTTTTACTTTTTGTGGAAGATTGTGGTACCCTATTTTTAGGTTTAGTATCTGTTGCTTCTCAAAATCATGTGTTCAAGAGTTGATGACCTAAGTAAATCTGGCTGATGCATAAGGACTGATGTGAGTGGCTATTAAGGCTGTTCAGAAAATTCCAGATATAGTTTTATGTGAGGAGCCTTAATAGCAGAGTTATAGAGATTCATAATCGTATGCTTATTTTCTATTCTTTTCTATTGCTTTTATGTTTGCTGAAGGAAGGAAGAGCAGTTATTTTCAGTTTCACTTCCAGAGACAGAAATCCTTGTCCATTATACTTTATCATAATCAGTTTCTTGGAAAGGTTTATTGTACATGAAAATTACCAAGAATCCACAAATATGAAGGTCATATTGTCATTACACCAACTAGGAATGTGATGATGTGATGTGACACTCGGATTACTACAAGATATCAATATCTCTATCTCTATCTCTCTCTCTCCTCCCTCTCTTGGACATGTGCCTTTGGTGAAGTCTATTTTTCTCCACAGTCTTGGGCTGTCTCCTCTGAGTGAAGAACTAAGCCTTTGAGTGGAGAGGCAGTTCAGACTAGTTAGTGATCAATGGCACAAAGTGATAGAGGCAGAAATAGACCTCAAAGAAGATATGTACATAATTCCTGTTGCTTTGCTTCTCAGTGTCAAGGGCAGGTTGGAGTGAGTGGGCAGGAATCTGAAACAGCTGGGGGAAGAGTTGAGGCTAATTTTTAATTAGATGCTTTAAACATCTCTGTAAGAGAGAAAAGCTTGTAGTTAATGCCCACTATCGACAAAGAATTGTGATTTCATATTTGGAAGGTATAAGAATTATAAAACACTAGAAAGAACTGATGATTTATTTAAGGGTTGACTTTGGAATTCAAAAAGATGAACTATTTATTGAATTTTCACCTCTTTGGCAAGCGTGGTGCTGGAAAACCCTAAATTGCCATGACATACCATGCGAATGTTAGGTGCCCAGCAGTTAAAGCGTTCTTGTTTCATCTACACAACTCACTGTGTAACCGTCAACATTTTTTTCTGCTATAGGGTGGAGTGTGCGGCTGTGAGAAGGGCTATACAGAGATCATGAGATCCAATGGTTTCCTGGATTACTGCATGAAAGTACCTGGCTCAGAGGACAAAAAAGCTGATGTGAAAAATCTTGCTGGGAAAAACAGACCTGTGAATTCAAAAATACATGATATTTTTAAAGGATGGTCTCTTCAACCCCTTGATCCAGGTACATATCGGTTATGAGTCAGAAATGTAAATTCTCTCATGGGGGATTGGGGTTCAGATTGTGACCACTGCTCATGATGGAGGGAAGAAGGAAAAGAGGAGAGAAGGAAAAAACCAACATGGTCTAGTTCAAGATTTCTCAAATTTGAGTGTTGTGTGGTGTAAAGTGTTCTCATGAGGTGGCTGAAGATAAGTCTGTCAATCCCAGTTTAAGAGACACTGACTTAAGGAACCAAAATATTAATCTTTTTTTTTTTTTTTTTTTTGTGGTATGCGGGCCTCTTACTGTTGTGGCCCCTCCCGCTGCGGAGCACAGGCTCCGGATGCGCAGGTTCAGCGGCCATGGCTCACGGGCCCAGCCGCTCCGCGGCATGTGGGATCTTCCCGGACCGGGGCACGAACCCGTGTCCCCTGCATCGGCAGGCGGACTCTCAACCACTGCGCCACCAGGGAAGCCCCAAAATATTAATCTTTAAAAATATTTGAATTGTAAATGATCTCTGCCAAAGACTTTATTTTTATAACTGTGAATTTGTGTATATAATTGAAATTAAAAGCAAAAATTGGAATAGATTCTCAGGAACATGCAGGTAGGTACCTGGGGGACTGTCCAGGGACCCTATCTGGTTTGAGAAACACCAGTGAAATAGTAAAGAGCATCAATTTCAGAGGCCAACAGACCTTAACTGGCATCATAGCTCAGAAGGTACGGATTTTGTGACTGACTGTAGTTTCTTCACCTCTCCAGAAAGGTTTCCTCATCTACGAATCAGTCTAGAGGCACCTGCCCTGCACGACTGTCATGACTATTAGCACATTGTCAGGCCTGCAGGACTCAAAAATTAGTGGGTATTAAGGACAAGAATGAACATTTTTTAGATGCTTTCTGTGTACCCTGTGGTTCCATGCTGGTTGTGGTGCATGACTCGTTATGTTCTTGCACATAATGAGATGCCATTATCCCCATTTTAGTGATTAGGATGCTGAAATTGGCAAACTAATTTGACCAAGGACACACCACCAGTAAGTGACAGGAAGGTTTGAAAGGCAGGCCAATAAGGTCTTTACAAAGCACTAGTCTCTACTTCGCACTCTGTGAAGTGGGCAGAAAATGAAAGCAAAATTCTCTGGGCCTACTGTACGTGCCTCTTCTAGAAAATAAAATGCTGTGAATGACTGAGGGAAGGGAGCATTGAGAGGGAAGAGACGCAGAAAGCTCAGCCAACGTATACCTTGGAAACTTTCCTCCCAGACCCTAGGCATTGGCCATACCAAAATGCCTCGATGACATGCTTAAATGAAGCAAAACCAGAGCCCAGGCACAAAGGACCCTACATCTAGAGGAAGAAACAAGATGTACACTCCTTAACTAACTTTTAAGGATGGCCACAATATACTCAAGCTTTGATTCCTGTGTATGTCGGGGCACATGCCATAGGTATTCAAAAATATCTTATTCATTTTGTGACATTTAGGGACATTTAGCTAATTTATAGCAATAGACTTAAATTTGAGGGAAGTGTGATATGAAATGTAGCTAGGTTCACCCACTGCTTGTAGACCCTATTTCAGGAAGAGAATTAGGGTGAAGTTCCAGGGAAATGAGTGTTCAGATCCACACCTGAGGTCCTTAACCTTTGGAGGTCCCACTAAAGCATCAACAGCACGTATGTGAGTATACGTGTATGTGCATATGTGTGTGTGTATATATATACGGATACACACACAAAGACACATGTACACATATGTATAGTCATATATACACTATTGTATACATATGTATGTATGTGTGCAAGTATATATGTAAAATATATATTTAGTCTGGGGAGAGTTAATAACTTTCATGAGGTTCTCATGATGAGATTGTAAACTTGGGCAGCCTCTCAGGAGGGCAATCGGGCAAAAATCTGTCATACATTTTGGCCTAAAATTTTCCTCCTAGGAATTCATCATACAAATATACACACGTATACTAAGAGAAGTATGTAAATGATACAACTGTGCAATATGTCTCATAGAGGTATTAAAAAGAATGAGACACACCTGTCTTTATGAACTAGCATGGAAATATTTCCAATATATATTGTGACGTAGAAAAGAAGTACCAAAGTGAGTGATACGCACCATTTATGTCTCTTTTAAACAGTGCAGGTATTTTGTGTTCGTACTCATTTGCTTGCATGTGCAGAGAAAACTGTAAGATGGTTTGCAAGCAAACTGGTTACAGTGGTAGTGGCTGTGTAGGGCTCTCAGAGAGGGTGGCAGGAAGACTGACTTTTTACTACATTATCTTTTTTTAATAGTTTGAACGTTGATCCTATCCATTATGCTGTTATAAAAAGCTATATTGATTCTTCTTAAGTAACATGGCTTAAAGGTCATGGACCACATACCTCTGTACTAGGGATTGAAAAACACTGTACCTTCCAATACTTCAGCTCTATGAGGTTAAGGGGTAATAAGATGACAGATGCATTCTCACTCAGGAAAGACTTTTTTTTCTTATTGCAAATGTAAAAAATTCAGAATAGGGGATTTCATCATTAGTGTTTCAAAGAGATAAGAATCAAAGCTTTGTTAAAAGTTGTATGACCATAGAAATATACCGTTACTACATTGAAACCTCATTCTAAAACCTGATTGAGGCTTGAAAGTGTCTTGTAAGCAAAAATTGTAATACGTAGTCATAATACAATGGAAAGTAATTGTGATTTTCCTCCAAACAAGTGTTGTTTACAATAGATTTTGATTTGTTTTTCATCTCACGAAAGTCTTTTTTTTTTTTGCATTTTAACATCTTTATTGGAGTATAATTGCTTTACAATGGTATGTTAGTTTCAGCTTCACAACAAAATGAATCAGTTATATATATACATATGTTCCCATATCTCTTCCCTCTTGCGTCTCCCTCCCTCCCACCCTCCCTATCCCACCCCTCCAGGCGGTCACAAAGCACCCAGCTGATCTCCCTGTGCTATGCGGCTGCTTCCCACTAGCTATCTACCTTACCTTTGGTAGTGTATATATGTCCATGCTTCTCTCTCGCTTTGTCACAGTTTACCCTTCCCCCTCCCCATAGCCACAAGTCCATTCTCTAGTAAGTCTGTGTCTTTATTCCTGTTTCACCCCTACGTTTTTCATGACTTTTTTTCTTAAATTCCATATATATGTGTTAGCATACGGTATTTGTCTCTCTCTGACTTACTTCACTCTGTATGACAGACTCTAGGTCTATCCACCTCATTACAAATAGCTCAATTTCGTTTCTTTTTATGGCTGAGTAATATTCCATTGTATATATGTGCCACATCTTCTTTATCCATTCATCTGATGATGGACATTTAGGTTGTTTCCATCTCTGGGCTATTGTAAATAGAGCTGCAATGAACATTTGGGTACATGACTCTTTTTGAATTATGGTTTTCTCAGGGTATATGCCCAGTAGTGGGATTGCTGGGTCATATGGTAGTCCTATTTGTAGTTTTTTAAGGAACCTCCATACTGTTCTCCACAGTGGCTGTATCAATTTACATTCCCACCAACAGTGTAAGAGGGTTCCCTTTTCTCACACCCTCTCCAGCATTTATTGTTTATAGATTTTTTGATGATGGCCATTCTGACTGGTGTGAGATGACATCTCATTGTAGTTTTGATTTGCATTTCTCTAATGATTAGCGATGTTGAGCATTCTTTCACGTGTTTGTTGGCAATCTGTATATCTTCTTTTGAGAAATGTCTATTTAGGTCTTCTGCCCATTTTTGGATTGGGTTGTTTGTTTTTTTGTTATTAAGCTGCGTGAGCTGCTTATAAATTTTGGAGATCAACCCTTTGTCAGTTGCTTCATTTGCAAATATTTTCTCCCATTCTGAGGGTTGTCTTTTGGTCGTGTTTATGGTTTCCTTTGCTGCGCAAAAGCTTTGAAGTTTCATTAGGTCCCATTTGTTTATTTTTGTTTTTATTTCCATTTCTCTGGGAGGTGGGTCAAAAAGGACCTTGCTGTGATTTATGTCATAGAGTGTTCTGCCTATGTTTTCTTCTAAGAGTTTGATAGTTTCTGGCCTTACATTTAGGTCTTTAATTCATTTTGAGCTTATTTTTGTATATGGTGTTAGGGAGTGATCTAATCTCATACTTTTACATGTAGCTGTCCAGTTTTCCCAGCACCACTTATTGAAGAGGCTGTCCTTTCTCCATTGTACATTCCTGCCTCCTTTATCAAAGATAAGGTGACCATATGTGTGTGGGTTTATCTCTGGGCTTTCTATCCTGTTCCATTGATCTATATTTCTGTTTTTGTGCCAGTACCATACTGTCTTGATTACTGCAGCTTTGTAGTATAGTCTGAAGTCAGGAAGCCTGATTCCTCCAGCTCCATTTTTCGTTCTCAAGATTGCTTTGGCTATTCGGGGTCTTCTGTGTTTCCATAAACATTGTGAAATTTTTTGTTCTAGTTCTGTGAAAAATGCCAGTGGTAGTTTGATAGGGATTGCATTGAATCTGTAGATTGCTTTGGGTAGTAGAGTCATTTTCACAATGTTGATTCTTCCAATCCAAGAACATAGTATATCTCTCTAGCTGTTTGTATCATTTTTAATTTCTTTCATCAGTGTCTTATAATTTTCTGCATACAGGTCTTTTGTCTCCTTAGGTAGTTTTATTGCTAGATATTTTATTCTTTTTGTTGCAATGGTAAATGGAAGTGTTTTCCTAATTTCACTTTCAGATTTTTCATCATTAGTGTATAGGAATGCCAGAGATTTCTGTGCATTAATTTTGTATCCTGCTACTTTACCAAATTCATTGACTAGCTCTAGTAGTTTTCTGGTAGCATCTTTAGGATTCTCTATATATAGTATCATGTCATCTGAAAACAGTGACAGCTTTACTTCTTCTTTTCTGATTTGGATTCCTTTTATTCTTCTTCGTCTCTGATTGCTGTGGATAAAACTTCCAAAACTATGTTGAACGATGGTGGTGAGAGTGGGCAACCTTGTCTTGTTCCTTTCAGATTTGCACCACTAAGAACAATGTTGGCTGTGGGTTTGTCATATATGGCCTTTACTATGTTGAGGAAAGTTCCCTGTATGCCTACTTTCTGCAGGGTTTTTATCATAAATGGGTGTTGAATTTTGTCAAAAGCTTTCTCTGCATCTATTGAGATGATCATATGGTTTTTCTCCTTCAATTTGTTAATATGGTGTATCACGTTGATTGATTTGCATATATTGAAGAATCCTTGCATTACTGGAATAAACCCCACTTGATCATGGTGTATGATCCTTTTAATGTGCTGTTGGATTCTGTTTGCTAGTATTTTGTTGAGGATTTTTGCATCTATGTTCATCAGTGATATTGGCCTGTAGTTTTCTTTCTTTGTGACATCCTTGTCTGGTTTTGGTATCAGAGTGATGGTGGCCTCGTAGAATGAGTTGGGGAGTGTTCCTCCCTCTGCTATATTTTGGAAGAGTTTGAGAAGGATAGGTGATAGCTCTTCTCTAAATGTTTGATAGAATTCGCCTGTGAAGCCATCTGGTCCTGGGCTTTTGCTTGTTGGAAGATTTTTAATCACAGTTTCAATTTCAGTGCTTGTGATTGGTCTGTTCATATTTTCTATTTCTTCCTGATTCAGTCTTGGCAGATTGTGCCTTTCTAAGAATTTGTCCATTTCTTCCAGGTTGTCCATTTTATTGGCATAGAGTTGCTTGTAGTAATCTCTCATGATCTTTTGTATTTCTGCAGTGTCAGTTGTTACTTCTCCTTTTTCATTTCTAATTCTTTTGATATCCTTACAAAGAACCAGCTTTTAGTTTTATTGACCTTTGCTATCATTTCCTTCATTTCTTTTTCATTTATTTCTGATTTCTTTCCTTCTGCTAACGTTGGGGTTTTTTTGTTCTTCTTTCTCTAATTGCTTTAGCTGCAAGGTTAGGTTGTTTATTCGAGATGTTTCCTGTTTCTTAAGGTAGGACTGTATTGCTATAAACTTCCCTCTTAGAACTGCTTTTGCTGCATCCCATAGATTTTGAGTCGTCGTGTCTCCATTGTCATTTGTTTCTAGGTATTTTTTGATTTCCTCAGTGATCACTTCGTTATTAAGTAGTGTATTGTTTAGCCTCCATGTGTTTGTGTTTTTTTACAGATCTTTTCCTGTAATTGATATCTAGTCTCATGGCGTTGTGGTCAGAAAAGATACTTGATACAATTTCAATTTTCTTAAATTTACCAAGGCTTGATTTGTGACCCAAGATATGATCTATCCTGGAGAATGTTCCATGAGCACTTGAGAAAAAATGTGTATTCTGTTGCTTTTGGATGGAATGTCCTATAAATATCAATTAAGTCCATCTGGTTAAATGTATCATTTAAAGCTTGTGTTTCCTTATTTATTTTCATTTTGGATGATCTGTCTATTGGTGAAAGTGGGGTGTTAAAGTCCCCTACTATGAATGTGTTACTGTTGATTTCCCCTTTTATGGCTGTTAGTATTTGCCTTATGTATTGAGGTGCTCCTATGTTGGGTGCATAAATATTTACAATTGTTATATCTTCTTCTTGGATTGATCCCTTGATCATTATGTAGTGTCCTTCTTTGTCTCTTCTAATAGTCTTTATTTTAAAGTCTATTTTGTCTGATATGAGAATTGCTACTCCAGCTTTCTTTTGGTTTCCATTTGCATGAAATACCTTTTTCCATCCCCTTACTTTCAGTCTGTATGTGTCTCTAGGTCTGAAGTGGGTCTCTTGTAGACAGCATATATATGCGTCTTGTTTTTGTATCCATTCAGCCAATCTGTGTCTTTTGGTGGGAGCATTTAGTCCATTTACATTTAAGGTAATTATCGATATGTATGTTCCCATTCCCATTTTCTTAATTGTTTTGGGTTCGTTATTGTAGGTCTTTTCCTTCTTTTGTGTTTCTTGCCTAGAGAAGTTCCTTTAGCAGTTGTTGTAGAGCTGGTTTGGTGGTGCTGAACTCTCTCAGCTTTTGCTTGTCTGTAAAGGTTTTAATTTCTCCATCAAATCTGAATGAGATCCTTGCTGGGTAGAGTAATCTTGGTTGCAGGTTTTTCTCATTCAACACTTTCAATATGTCCTGCCACTCCCTTCTGGCTTGCAGAGTTTCTGCTCAAAGATCAGCTGTTAACCTTATGGGGATTCCCTTGTGTGTTATTTGTTGTTTTTCCCTTGCTGCTTTTAATATGTTTTGTTTGTATTTAATTTTTGACAGTTTGATTAATATGTGTCTTGGCGTATTTCTCCTTGTATTTATCCTGTATGGGACTCTCTGTGCTTCCTGGACTTGATTAACTATTTCCTTTCCCATATTAGGGAAGTTTTCAACTATAATCTCTTCAAATATTTTCTCAGTCCCTTTGTTTTTCTCTTCTTCTTCTGGAACCCCTATAATTCAAATGTTGGTGCGTTTAATGTTGTCCCAGAGGTCTCTGAGACTGTCCTCAGTTCTTTTCATTCTTTTTTCTTTATTCTGCTCTGCAGTAGTTATTTCCACTATTTTATCTTCCAGGTCACTTATCCGTTCTTCTGCCTCAGTTATTCTGCTATTGATCCCATCTAGAGTATTTTTCATTTCATTTATTGTGTTGTTCATCATTGTTTGTTTCATCTTTAGTTCTTCTAGGTCCTTGTTAACTGTTTCTTGCATTTTGTCTATTCTATTTCCAAGATTTTGGATCATGTTTACTATCATTATTCTGAATTCTTTTTCAGGTCGACTGCCTATTTCCTCTTCATTTGTTAGGTCTGGTGGGTTTTTATCTTGCTCCTTCATCTGCTGTGTGTTTCTCTGTCTTCTCATTTTGCTTATCTTACTGTGTTTGGGGTCTCCTTTTTGCAGGCTGAAGGTTCGCAGTTCCTGTTGTTTTTAGTGTCTGTCCCCAGTGGCTAAGGTTGGTTCAGTGGGTTGTGTAGGATTCCTGGTGGAGGGGCCTAGTGCCTGTGTTCTGGTGGATGAGGCTGGATCTTGTCTTTCTGGTGGGCAGGTCCACGTCTGGTGGTGTGTTTTGGGGTGTCTGTAGACTTATTATGATTTTGGGCAGCCTCTCTGCTAACGGGTGGGGTTGTGTTCCTGTCTTGCTAGTTGTTTTGCATAGGATGTCCAGCACTGTAGCTTGCTGGTCGTTGAGTGAAGCTGGGTGCTGGCGTTGAGATGGAGATCTCTGGGAGATTTTTGCCGTTTGATATTATGTGCAGCTGGGAGGCCTCTTGTGGACCAGTGTCCTGAAGTTGGCTCTCCCACCTCAGAGGCACAGCACTAACTCCTGGCTGCAGCACCAAGAGCCTTTCATCCACACGGCTCCTTAATTTGGGATGATTCGTTGTCTATTCATGTATTCCACAGATGCAGGGTACATCAAGTTGATTGTGGAGCTTTAATCCGCTGCTTCTGAGGCTGCTGGGAGAGATTTCCCTTTCTCTTCTTTGTTCTCACAGCTCCCAGGGGCTCAGCTTTGGATTTGGCCCCGCCTGTGCGTGTAGGTCACCGGAGGGCGTCTGTTCTTTGCTCAGACAGAACGGGGTTAAAGGAGCCGCTGATTCGGAGGCTCTGGCTCACTCAGGCCGGGGGGGGGGGGGGGGGCGGGGCGGATAGTGAGGGTCACGGAGTGCGGGGCGGGCCTGCAGAGGCTGGCGTGACGTTGCACCAGCCTGAGGCATGCTGTGCGTTCTCCCGGGGGAGCTGTCCCTGGATCCCAGGACCCTGGCAGTGGCGGGCTGCACAGCCTCCCCCGAAGGGGGGGGTGTGGATAGTGACCTGTGCTCACACACAGGCTTCTTGGTGGCAGCAGCAGCGGCCTTAGCGTCTCATGTCTGTCTCTGGGGCCTGCACTTTTAGCCGCGGCTCGCGCCTGTCTCTGAAGCTCCTTTAAGCAACGTTCTTAATCCCCTCTCCTCGCGCACCAGGAAGTAAAGAGGGAAGAAAAAGTCTCTTGCCTCTTCGGCAGGTCCAGACTTTTCCCCAGACTCCCTCCCGGCTAGCCGCGGTGCACTAACGCCCTGCAGGCTGTGTTCTCGCCGCCAACCCCAGTCCTCTCCCAGAGATCCGAATGAAGCCGGAGCCTCAGCTCCCAGCCCTGCCCGCCCCGGCGGGTGAGCAGACACGCCTCTTGGCTGGTGAGTGCCGGTCGGCCCTGATCCTCTGCGCTGGAATCTCTCTGCTTTGGCCTCCACACCCCTGTGGCTGCGCTCTCCTCCGCGGCTCCGAAGCTCCCCCACTCCGCCACCCGCAGTCTCTGCCCGCGAAGGGGCTTCCTAGTGTGTGGACACTTTTCCTCCTTCACAGCTCCCTCCTGCTGGTGCAGGACCTGTCCCTATCCTTTTGTCTCTGCTTATTTTTTTCTTTTGCCCTAACCAGGTATGTGGGGGGTTTCTTACCTTTTGGGAGGTCTGAGGTCTTCTGCCAGCGTGCAGTAGATGCTCTGTAGGAGTTGTTCCACGTGTAGATGTATTTCTGGTGTATCTGTGGGGAGGAAGGTGATCTCTGCGTCTTACTCTTCCGCCATCTTCCCAGAAGTCAAAAGTCTTTAGCATAAGAGTTTGATATGTTCTTTGGACCCACAGTTAATTACATTCATGTAGTATAATGAACCTTTTGTGTGTGTATCTTTCAGAAAGGAACATAGTTCCTTTGAGATGCTAAGGCATTGCTACTATCAGTGCAATTCTAAGTTTAGTTAACTGTGCGCTCATGTAAAGAAGAGCAAAAACCATGAGATTTCCAGAAACAACTCAAATTTATACACACACACGCACACCATACATACAGTCAGGGTATACCTCACAGAGTAAAAATCACAAAATAGATCAGACTGTTTGGTTCTATTTTTTTAACTCCAGCAGATAACAAGTCCAAAATAATATATACTTGTACACATATGTATATGTTTTGTAGTACTTTTGTATTAGAAGTATATACAAATGAAAATAAATTCAAACTATCCTGCCAGTTGTTAGATTTTATGAAGTACTGATTTCTGGTCTTTGTTTGGCATTGTGAAAAAAAGACTATCTTACATTTTATATTTTCACCTTTTTTTTTGACATTTGATAGCTGTCACATGTGGGTATTTCCACCTATGCTTCTGACTTACGCAAATCTCAGAATTCAGCTGAGAAATAAATAATACACTAATTTAGGTAAGAAATAAAGCTTTTGTTGATAAGTTTGTTATTTTCTATTTCAAACAGATGGCCGAGTGAAAATCTGGGTTTATGGCGTTTCAGGTGGTGGTTTTCTTATCGTGATTTTCCTCGTATTTACTTCCTACTTTGTTTGGTAAGTACTAACTAGTAAAAAGTTAATATTCCATATTTTCATGGGTGGCATGTTATACTAAAAGAAAACTTAAGATCATTGGCCATTATAACAGGACCCTTGAACTCACAAATAATCATCAACAGTAGAATTGGTGAATAGTTGAAATGGGAAATCATTATCTTTATTGTCCTTGTTTGAAATAACATTCTTTTATTTGGTTTTCAAATACTATCAGAAGGTATAAGAGGCACGTCATTAGTCAGGGCTTTCCCATTTTAGAATTTTGATTTAGATCAGTACTTTTTAGCTTTAATGGCACACTGGCATTTCTTGGCACCTCTTGGGGACTGATATTTGAATCCTAGTCCCAGAGATTCTTTTTTTTAACTTTGCTTATTGAAGTATAGTTGACTTACAGTGTTGTGTTAATTTTGCTGTACAGAAGCGATTCAGTTACACATACATATATTCTTTTTTATATTCTTTTCCATTATGGTTTATCACAGGATATTGAATATAGTTCTCTGTGCTATACAGTAGGACCTTGTTGGTTATCCATTTTGTATATAAAAGCTCACATCTGCTCACCCCAACCTCCCACTCCATCCCTCCCCCAACCCCCTCCCCCTTGGCAACCACAAGGCTGTTCTATATGTCCATGAGTCTGTTTCTGTTTCATAGATAGGTTAATTTGCGTCATATTTTAGATTCCACATATAAGAGATAGCATATGGTATTTGTCTTTCTCTTTCTGACTGACTTCACTTAGTATGATAATCTCTAGGTCCATCTATGTTGCTGCAAATGGCATTATTTCATTCTCTTTTGTGACTGAGTAGTATTCCACTGTATATATGTACTACAACTTCTTTATCCATTCCTCTGTCGGTGGACATTTAGGTTGTTTCCCTGTCTTGGCTACTATGAATAGTGCTGCTGTGAACATAGGGGTGCATGTATCTTTTTGAATTAGAATTTGTCTGGATATATGCCCAGGAGTGGGATTGCTGTATTATATGGTAATTCTATTTTTAGTTTTCTGAGAGTTTCCCATACTGTTTTCCATAGTGGCTGCACCAACTTACATTCCCACCAACAGTGTAAGAGGGCTCCCTTTTCCGCACACTCTCTCCAACATTTGTTATTTGTAGAGTTTTTAATGATGGCAATCCTGACTGGTGTGAGGTAGTACCTCATTGTAGTTTCAATTTGCATTTCTCTAATAATTAGCAGTGTTGAGTATCTTTTCATGTGCCTATTGGCCATCTGTACATTTTCTTTAGAGAAATGTCTATTTAGGTCTTGTGCCCATTTTTTGATTGGGTTGTTTTCTTGTTGTTGAGCTGTATGAGCTATTTGTATATTTTGGAAATTAAGCCCTTGTTGGTTGCATCATTTGCAAATATTTTCTCCCATTCCATAGGTTGTCTTTTCCTTTTGTTTATGGTTTCCTTTGCTGTGCAAAAGCTTGTAAGTTCGATTAGATCCCATGTGTTTATTTTTATTTCTATTGCATTGGGAGGCTGTCCTAAGAAAACATTGGTACGATTTATGTCAGAGAATGTTTTGCCTATGCTCTCTTCTAGTAGTTTTATGGTGTCATGTCTTAAGTCTTTTTTGTGTATGGTGAGATAGCATGTTCTAACTAACTTCATTGATTTATATGCAGCTGTCCAACTTTCCCAACGCCACTTGCTGAAGAGACTGTCTTTTTGCTATTGTATATTCTTGCCTCCTTTGTTGAAGATTAATTGACCGTAGGTGTATGGGTTTATTTCTGGGCTCTCTGTTCTGTTCCATTGATCCATATGTCTGTTTGATTACTGTAGCTTTGTAGTATTGTCTGAAGTCTGGGAGGGTTATGCCTCCTGCTTTGTTCCTTTTCTTCAGGATTACTTTGGCAATTCTGGGTCTTCTATGGTTGCATATGAATTTTAGGATTATTCTAGTTCTGTGAAAAATGTCATGAGTAATTTGATAGGGATCACATTAAATCTGTATATTGCTTTAGGCAGTATGGCCATTTTAACAATATTAATTCTTCCCACCCAAGAGCATGGGATATCTTTCCATGTCTTTGAATCATCTTCAATTTCCTTTATTAATATTTTATAGTTCTCAGCATATAAGTCTTTCACCTCCTTGATCAGGTTTATTCCTAAGTATTTTATTTTGGGGGTGTGATTTTAAAAGGTATTGTATTTTTACATTCCCTTTCTGATATTTCTAGCCCCAGGGAATCTGATTTAAGCATCCGAACAACCTCACCACATGCAGGGATAATTAAAAGTGCCCCAGGTATTTCTAATATCCAGGCAAGGCTGAGAACCATCACTCTAGATAATTCTAGTTCTTAAATTTTCTTCGCAAACTGACCAATTTTGACCAGTTATGTTAAATTGACCAGTTGGTTCAAACAACCTATTAGTACATTTTGAATAGTAGAGCCAGCTGTTTATCTACATTGACCAGCCATGAGAGAAAATTTAACTGACTGTCCATTCCAGGAACCCCAATTTGTAAGTGACTAGTTCCTAAAAATATGTTATTCTCAGAAAATGATGATTAGCTTACTGTATAGAATATATTTTATTTGATGAGCTGGTCTTGAAACCAGACAGAAGTAAATACATTTGAATGTTTTCAAGTGTGTTGAGAATATTTTATTAGCTTCCTAAGAAGAATTTTCAAAGGATTTTAATTTTCATGAGATCAAAGTGTTCCTTTTTTTCTCTAAATCAAGATATTTATATTCATCATCTGTCTCAAACTATTTCCTTGAGAATTTTCACCCAAGTTTTAATTGCAACTCAAATCCACTCTTTGTATTTCTAGCTTGTACTTCCAAGGTTACACAGGTTTTTAAATCTTTGCTCTTGGTCAGTGAAGAAAATTAAGTGACTTTCATTTTTTCTGCCACCTATAGTGATTGAAATTGAATTTCTAGACGTTGGATTTCTATCCAACTAATATTTCCACAGTGTTGTAGTAAAAAGGAACACCTTCAGTTAATCGTTTACCCTAAAATCAAATGATTTGACCAGTTATCTTTGAATTGGTAAGTTTTGTGAGTATTGTCTAGGTCCTGTCTTAATGGACAAATGTGAAGTGGAAAGCCCTATATGAGGTTGAGAGTGATAGGAAGCATTCACCACTAAAAAAGATTAGAAGAAGGAAAAGAAGAGACACTGCTCTCAAAGCAATGGCCCAATACAGTGTAAGATAATCAGCTAGTCTATTGGTCTGTGAAAGCTTGCATGTGTTCTACTTCATAGCCACATCCCCAATTCCAGATTCTATGGTTCCTTCTTCCCTAGAATATCTAAAAAATTAAAATTTAATAACAGTCATAAATTTTACCCTTTTACATTTCTCCATTTCCTTCAACTTAAAATTGTGTTACCCTTAATCCATTCCTTCAACAATAAATATTTATTGCGGCCCTTTCTGTATAACTCTAGGTGCTGGGGATTAATTAGGTGCCTCACTGAATTCTGATGACAAACATAATATTCTGGAAAATTTTTATTATAAAAGATCAATGGAATTGCCCCTTACTTTTTTGTGGCCAAATTATATAAATATTTATGTACAGTATTTCTCATACCTATTTTTTTCATCCTCAATGCCCAGCCTTAATAATCCCCTGTTGGAAGTAGCACAGTTACTTCCATATTTGGATTCTTTACAAATGCTCCCTTCAGCAGTCTGTAGCCAGATTAATCTTCCTAAAACTTAGCCAAGTGATCAGCCCCTTTCCTCCTCAGACAGACACTCATTGACAGCAAAATGAAAGTCGTGTTCTGGCTGCCTTACCAGTCAATTAAAGTCTTCCACTATTTGAGCCCAAACAACTCTTTCAACTTCATTTTCTACTGTTTCCTTATACCCTGGTGTGTTGATAGGCCTATTTATTTATTTAGCTGTGCCGGCTCTTAGTTGTGGCATGTGGGATTTTTTAGTTATTGCACGTAGGATCAAGCTCCCTGACCAGGGATCACACCCGGGCTGCCAGGGAAAAAAAAAAATCTAATATTCATACATCAAACAAAGTGCTTTGCATAGATTGCCTTATTCAGTCTTCATAATAATCCAATGAGGCGTTGCTAATATCACCTTCATTTTAAAGGGGGAGTAAGTAATCCTCAGAAAAGTTGAATAACTTACATAAGGACATCAGCCTGGTGAAATCAACTCCAGGTTTGTCTTAACCCCCAATGTACACTCTTTCCACTGGACTTTCAATCTCTGTAGTTTCTTTGCCTTGAGTAATCCTAAAAACTCTTTAGACTCGAGGTAGTGTCTACATCTTTCACATTTTTTAGGGGCTCTTCACTTCCCAAGTAAGCTATAGACCTGGGTACAGACCTATTGATGATATCAAAACATTTACTGTTATATAGGAGCTGCCTAAAGAATCCAAATAGGTATTTTCACACCATCTATTTCTATTAAATAGCTTGCAGAAGAGTTAGAGGATGACAGTTTTGGAGATTTTATATTTTCTCCCCCAAAATAAAAAGCTTGGGACAAGAGAGCTGCTCTAATAAATATGCCAGTTGTTAGGTGTACACTTTAGATGAAGGCAATTTATGATAACACTTGGACATGTTTTTGAGAAAAACAGTCTTCTCAAGGACTGCTTCGTTCAGATATGACCGTTTGCACGTCTGCCATTAGCATTTGGAGTTTTTGAAATAATATTACTGATGCCCAGCTCCCCTGGCAATAAAGACTCATGAGGTAATTTAGTGGGGACGACCACTGGGTGAGCTGGTAGGTAATCTAGACATAGTGCCTGGAAATCACTCAGAGAACTGCAGCTATTCTACCTTGCTCAGCACAACGCAGGAAAGGGGCTCTCAAATTTGAAAGTTTGAAGGTGGTGTCGCCACTTCCGAGGCTCGGCCCTCCTGAGTAGCTGCCTGTTAATGTCTTCCGGTCTGGGGTTGGGTCCTTGTGGCTTGACTTCAAGAGCGCTGAGAAGTGCCAGCACTTGCCTGCCCGTTTACAATGAGCTCACGTTTCTGGCTTAATGGGTTGATCCTTTGCTAAAATGCAAATGGTCATGGAAGAGGTGACTTTAAAACGTGTCCATCAATGATCTCTTACAGCTGGGGCTGCATACTGGTTTTCTCCCTTGGGCCAACTCTGAAAGTGATGGTGGCTGTCAAGCAGAGTTATGAGGCTATTCCTGGGCTCAGCAGTAAACAATAATGTGATGGATAGGAGACGTCCACCGCGGGTACAGGATGCCTAGGGGTGGCGGCAGCCCACGGGCCAGGCATTGGTGGCTCCTGATTTAGTAGGAGTGAGGTGGTCACACCTTCCCCGATACCAGAGTTGAGGAGAGAAAGTGACTTACAAAATGGCTCCTAAATGAGTTGCCTAATAAAGGAAAGGGAGCAGGGACTTCGAAGGACAAGTCTCCTATTTGCTTCCTGTGCAGAGGGCAGCCTCCCACTCAGCTCTTCCTCTTAGGGCTCTTTTTAACCAGCCAGGAAGCTTTGTAAAGCCGCAGCTCCCCAGCAAAATCACCACCTTATTCAGTGCTTGCTGACTTTTAAACTCTCTAAAAGTTCTCGGATCTCACACATTCATAGACGTGACTTTAGTATCTGTCTATTGAGAGCTTACACAGTATGGATGCATATGAAATGAAGCCTTCATCACAACCATCCCAACACACACCACGAGCCACAAAAATCCAAGACCTAGATACCGGGAGCCCCCTTTCTCTTTTTTTTTTTCCTAGAGGTGAACACAGTGTTCATAATAATTCCATACCTGGAAGCTGCTATAAAAATCTGTCTCATATTTGAGCAGAATTTTCCAGGCACAGTCCTAGAGGCTGGCCAACTTTATTATTGTCTCTTTTTATGGAATTCTTTCTTAGTTTACAATGTTGTATTAGTTTCAAGTGTACAGCAAAGTGATTCAGTTGTACACTCACACACACATCAGTTCTTTTTCAGATTCTTTTCCATTATAGGCTATTACAAGATGCCGAGGAGAGTTACCTGTGCTATGCAGTAGGTCCTGGTTGTTTACCTAGTTCATATAGAGTAGTGTGTATATATTAATCCCAAACTCCTAATTTATCTCTCATCCCCCCATCCACTTTGGTAACCAAATATTATTGTCTCTGTAAAGATCCAGCCATCTCTATCCCTCCGCCCCAGGACTCAGCTCTCCCATTTCTCTGTCAAACAGCCCTTAGCAAATGCCAAATAGAACAAAATAATGTCATTTGCAGCGAACGGATGGACCTAGAGATTGTCTGATTTACTTCGCTCAGTATGACAGAGGAAGGCAAATATCATATGATATTGCTCATAGGTGGAATCTAAAAAATGGTACAAATGAACTTATTTACAAAACAGAAATAGAGTCACAAATGTAGAAAACAAGCTTATGGCTACCAGGGGGGAAAGAGAGGGGGATAAACTGGGAGATTGGGATTGGCATATACACACTACTATATATAAAATAGGTAACTGATCAGGAGCCTGGGCCTGGCAATATGACTAGAGACACTGGAATATACATATATTTAATATAGGTAAAGTTGAATGTTATTCAGATAATTATGCAGCAACTGCTCTTGAGAAGCGGAACAGACCTGGGAAACGGGAAATCATAGGCCACGCCTCTACAGAGAATTTAAAGCATATTTCTTCCTCCCCTCTGCTGAGAGGCAGGTGTTTGCCTGCAGCCAGCACTCAGCAAGTCATACACTGAGCACCTGCTACACGCTGGGTGCTGGGTAGGGACACAGTAGGATCTCTGTTTCCTTGTAGTTGTAATTTACCTCTTTAGCATCTATGAATCGCTTCAAACATCAAAAAAAAAAAATTTCTCCTGAATTAGAACCTGAGTATTTTAACCTAGGAGATTCTCCCTACAACCATGTTATCAAACATCTTTTTCTTTTGTGGTAAAATTCACATATCAAACAATTCTCTAATTTAACCATTAAGTGAAAGATGCCAGACCCAGAAGGCCACACCTATAGTATGATTCCATATGAAATATCGAGAATAGGCAAATTTACAGAGGCAGAAAGTTGATATGTGGTTGCCAGGGACAGAGTAAGAGAACGGAGAGACCCTGCTTAGTGGGACCAGTTTCCCTTTAGGGTGATGGTTATGCAACACTCTAACACAGTGTTCGAAATGCCAGCCAGTTGTACACACTGAAATGTTTGTTTTTAATTTACATTCACTCGAAGTATAAAAATTAATACATACAGACAAAAACGTTTCCACCAAGTGCCTAATTAATGAATTAGATAGAGGGAGGATGCACTGAAGGGTTAAAGGCATTTGTCCTGTGTGTTTCAGGTGCACTTAGATTCCAGGCTGTGCCACTCACGCAGTGACTTTAGTCCTTCACTGTCAAGTAGCAGTCATCCTAATGCCTCCCTCTCAGTGCTGTCCTGGGCTTTATTGAGATACTTCTGTAAATCCTCAGCACAGGGCTTGGCACTTGATGGCTCCCCTGCTGCTGAGGACAACCCGAAGAGAGCTGAGCTCTGAAGTCACAGCAAAGCCAAAGCACTGAGGAGGGAAGGGAGACAGAATGGTGGGAGGTGGGGCACTGTGTGGTAGAGTTCAAACTATAAATACTCCTCAACTGAGATTCACGCACACTGAGAATCAAAGAGCGTAATGCAGCATGTTTCGCCCAGATCTGGGGCATCACTGTGTGATTTGGGAATGTAACTCAAGTTCAGCTTCTCTCTCTGTGAGAAGGAATGGCAGCCCTCCCTGATCTGGCAACACGGTTGACCTCAAGAAGAACAGAGACCAGGGAGAATAGCTTTGGCTGGTGCAGAACCAGTGAAATTTTCCTGACTGACAGGCTCTGGTGACTCGGCAGCTAGATGTCAGGATTCAGGCCAGAGCAGAAGCGTGTTTACTCGAAAACAAGAGCAGAGTAAGGCTTGGGAGTCTGGCTGTTCTAGCTACTTATGATGTTAAACATCTGTGCTGTGGAGGTCGTAGTAGTTCAGGAATTAGCAACAGATATTCGCATTACTGCATATAAACAAAGGAAAGTAGCCTTTACCAAATTCATTGTTTCCGCTAAACCATTTTTAAGATTTTGGAAAAAAAAAAAAACCAAAGGCTTCTCCTAGTTTAAGGGTCAAAGTACACCAATATTCCAAAAAGGAACCCACCAGTCCAGAGAAATCAATCTTTTGTCTAACCACTTGAATTTCTGTACCTCACAATTGTGTCTGGCACGTGAAACAGAGCTCTGTGAACTTTCTTTATCTCAGGAATTCTTTTCGCTTTACAGCAAGAAGCCAAAACCACATCAAAGCACACCTCCCCAACAGAAGCCTCTGACCTTAGCCTACGACGGAGACTTAGACATGTAACCTGAAGAAGAAATCCAAATGTAGACATCAACTGCCTTAACTGCTTTCTCTTTTGTAGCTCTCAGAATTCTCAGTTTTTTGAGGAATCTCATGATGCGTTATACGAGGCAGGATACAAATATTGTGAAAGTAATATTGACTCAACTCCACTTGGACACGGAGTCAAGGATTGTTTTGTCTGCCATTTTGCTTTCAAGTTGTTTGTGGGTGTGTTTAATTCTTTGATTTCCCCAAGGGACCTGAAAACCCTTCTCTTCCTGCTTGGAAATGGGAAGAAGAAAACATGATGGAATTCCCACAGACTCGAGTATAAACTTTATCCTTAGCAGCATGATGACAATCCAGAGGAAAGTCCAACCAAGGCATTTACTGTAAATGATGAGTCGCCTGACACTGCATTGTTATGCACTATGTTAGTGCAAATCCTTATTCTTCCCATACTTCAACACTGAGTTTTCTAGAGCTTACATCAGTTCAAAGACTTTCAAATTGGATTGCTTATTTTCATGAACATAGAGAGAATGGGTTACCATTTCAGAAATTCTCTATTTTGTTTTGTAGCCAGGGGGACGATGGTACTTCATGGGTTGCATCTATTGAAAACAAATGGAACGTGTGTAATTGCTGGACTAGATGAAAGCTAGGTGGTTTTGAATGAAATGTGTATTGAATGTTAGGGTGTACAAATGAAGTAATAGGTGGTTATATTGGAGAAAGAGGTAAATTAATTATTTCATCACTAAAACTGTGTATTTGAACAAAAACTTAGCCATGTAGATATAGTATTAACCACACACAGTTGTAATTCAGTTTAATGATGAAAAACGCTGCTTTTGTAATTTCAATTTTCTTATTGACTATTTATAAATTCTTTTTCTGAATTTAATTATCTGACCTCATTTAATATATATCGAACGCTGATCCTGTTTGTAGCAAGTCTTGCTTTTATAAGGTTTCAAAATCTAAAACAACACATGAAAAAGCTGAAACCATTTTATGAAGATCGATGTTTGTAATTGTAGATGTTGGAAAGTAAGACGGTGCCCTCTTGTGGTATTGACTTGTATTTATAGCAAATAAAGTGCTCAGGAGACTGAAATGTTAACTGTTGCAGACTTCTTATTCCCTCCTGAAGAGCCCATGCTTCGACGAAAACAGCTTTAATAACAGATTCCCTATGTCACTGTTTTAGAGGTTGACAGCTGAAATCACTGACAGAGAAAAAGGACTCTTACCCCACATTCTCAGCACTAATGGTTATGCTATGAAATGGAGCCAAGCATGATTACACAGAGTAGCTTTGAAGGAATATTTAAAGCTTAGCTAACATTAGAACTGCTGTAATAATAATGCAAACACTGACATGTAAATGAACTGAGAGGCCTGAGAAAATGGAACTGTTTGTTAGAAATGTGATACGATGAGCAAGATAGAGGATGTTTTTATTTATACTAGGACTTTTGTTAACCATTTTAACACTAATTGATTTTCTTCAATGGCACCACGGTTTTAAATGAAAAAAGTACATGAAAAGAGAATAGCTTATGTCAATACTGTGGTTGAGGAAACAGCTCCTAGAATTGTCCTTTCATTAGTTCACTTTAGCTAAAGTTTCAGTAGTCTTCATGGTAGTTCAAGAGACCCTGCTTCGGAGATCGAATCCTAGCTGTGCCCTTTACTGCCTGTATGAGCCTATGCAAGGATGACAAATTGTCTCTGCCTCAGTTGGTTGACTCACAAAGTGAGATAATGAAATCACTTTCCTCCTTAGGTAGACATTAACAATAAATGTAAAAGGGGGTTCTGGTTCAAGATGGCGACACAGAAGAATTCTGAACTCACCTCCTCCCACAGACATGCCAAATCTACAGCTACCTATGGAACAGTCCTCCAAAAGAAATCCAGAAACTAGCCGAGTGACTCCTACACATCAGGCACACAAGAAAAAACCCACATCAAAATGGGTAGGAGAGGCTGAGACACCCGTAAGCCCCACCCCTGGTGCAGTGACCCTCATCAGGAGACACAATCCCCAGCTTCTCTCTGAGAAGTAAAAGGTTTGAACCCCACATTTGGCACCCCAGTTTTTAAGACCTGCACCTGAGAGACAGGCGTTCAAAACATCTAGCTGTGAAAACCAACAGGGCTTGTGACCACAAGACCCACAAGGCCCTAGTGAACAAAGAAACTTCTTAAAAAGCTTGCATGGACTCATTGTGGGCACCTTCCAGGGCCCAACACAGAGCCACCCAACTGAAAAGTGTCCAGAATTTCTGTGAAAGAGGCCTCTTTGCATATCTTAAAGCTTTGGCCTGAAGGGCAGATATCTAATTTAATCCACATCTAGGGGCTAACTGAAATACTCTCCCAAGGCCATGGAGGCTGGTGGGAACCATCTTGGAGCTCTCCTTCTGTCTTACCCCAGGTCCCCAGCATCTCCGGGAAAGGAGCTTGTTCACACATCTAGTGCCCTAGTTTTTACAGCTGCCAGCCAGGCATCTGGGCATCCTGAACATCTAACTCTGGTAGCCAGTGGGGCTTACATTAGCCCACACATTATTAGTCCCACAGGGCTATAAGAGAAACATTTCTTAACCAGCTTTCCCCCAACCAGGGCACAGCAAGGTGGCAGCAGACAGAAATGCCCAGTCATTCCATGAAAGGGGACTATTAGCTTTTCTTTATAGCTGTCTTCTGAAGCACAGGCATACATTTAGGAGCCAACTGCAATCCTCTCTGGAAACCAGAAAGGCTGGTGAGTGCTATCTTTGGGCTGTCTCTCTACCTCACCCCAGGTCACTGGTATCACCAAAAAGGAGCTCGTACACATGTCTGGCACCCCAGCTTTTGTGGCTGCTGCCTAGTGGACACATCCCTTTGAGCCTGGCTCTGGCCAGTGCAGTCTGTTCATGGGCTCAACATGATAGCAAACAAAGAGACAGTTCTTAACTGTCTGTTACCCCAGGGCTAGGTGCAGAAGGGACAGACAGAAATGTCCATCTCCCAGTCTTTTTCTGGAAAAAGTATATCTGCAGAGTTTAAAAGCTGCTGCCTGAGGACCCAGCATCCATTCAGCCTGAATCTAGGTGTTATTACCAGAAATCCTCTCATTTGGAACACTGACGAGTCTTGGCAAACCCTCAACTACTGGTAGCCACTAAGAACAAAGTAAGCTAATTGGACAATCAAAGAGGTTTGAGAGAGAACCAAGAAAGGTCAGGATTGAATGCAAAGGTTCATGTCCTACAAAAAGCCACTTTTTCAAGACTGGGAGAGATGGCTGTTTTATCTACTCCATAGAAACCAGCAAAGAGAGTCAAAGAAAATGAAAAATCAGAGCAATGTGTTCCAAATGAAAGAACAAGAAAACCCCTCAGAAAAGACCTTAATGAAATGGGAGATAAATTATTTACCTGATAAAGAGTTCAAAATAATCATCATAAAGATGCTTATCAAGGTCAAGAGAATGCATGAACAAACTGAGAGTTCCAACAAGAGACAGAAAATATAAGACCATATAAACAGAAGTCACAGAGCTGATGAATACAATAACTGCACTAGAAAACAGACTAAAGGAGGAGTTCAACAATGGATGAGATGAAGTGGAAGAATAGATCAGCAAACTTGAAGACAAGACAAATTTATTCAATCAGAGCAGCAAAAAGAAAAATAATGAAAAAGAGTGAAGAAAACCTAAGGGACTTACAGGACAAAATTAAGTGGAGCAAGATTTTCATTATAGGATTTCCAAAAGAAGAGATGGAGAAAAGGGCAGAAAACTTATTTAAATAAGTAATGGCTGAAAACTTCCCTAACCTGAGGAAGGAAACAGATGTGTAGATTCAGGAAGTCCAGAGTGTTCCAAATAAGATGAACACAGAGAGACCCAAACCAGGACACATTATATTTAAATTTTCAAAAGTTAAAGACAAGGAAGAATCTTAAAAGCAACACAAGAAAAACAATTCGTTACCTACAGGAACCCCATAAGAATATCAGCAATTTTCAGCAGAAACTTTGCAGGCCAGAAGGGAGTGGCATGATATATTCAAAGTACTGAAAGAAAAGAACTGCCAAGAAAGAATACTCTACCCAGCAAAGTTGTTCTTCAGAATTAAAAGAAACATAAAGGATTTCCAGACAAGCAACAGCTGTCTGGAAGCAAAAAGCCACGAGACAGGCCTTACAGGAAATGTTAAGGAAATTTCTTAAGCTGAAACAAAAGGACATTAATTAGTAACAGGAAAATGTATACAAATGTAAATCTTACTGGTAGAGGCAAATACATAGTAAAAGTGAGAATAATCTAATGTGGTAAAGTTGGTGAGTTAATCACTTAAAAAGGTAGTATGAAGGTTAAAAGACAAGAGTAGTAGAAATATAACAGTTTGTTAATGGATATGCAAGATAAAAAGGATGTAAATTGTGAATTCAAAAACATAAGATGTGGGAGGAGGAGTAAATATGTAGAGCTCTAGAATGTGTTCAAACTGATGATATATGAACTAAAATAGACTGTTATAAATATAAGTTGTTATATGTAAGCCTCATGCTAACCACAGAGCAAAACCCAACAGCAGATATACTAAAGAGAAAGAAATTTAAGCATACCACTAGAGAAATCAGCCAATCACAAGGAAACAGAGCAAGAGTAGAAGAAAGAAATGAATTAGAAAACAGGCAGAAAACAATTAACAAAATGGCAATAAGTCTATATCAAAAATTACATTAATGTCTATGGACTAAATTCTCCAGTCAAAAGACAGAGTGGCTATATGGACTTTTTTTTTTTTTTAAGCTTGCCTATATGCTGCCTATGAGAGACTCACTTCAAATATTAGGACACACAGACTAAAAGTGAAAAGATATTCCATGGAAATGAAAACCAAAGGAGATCTAGGGTAGCTTCAGTTATATTAGACAAAATAGACTTTAAGCAAAGAACTCTAATAAGAGACAAAGAAGGTCATTGTACAATAATAAAGATGTCAATTCAACAAGAGGATACATTTGTAAATATTTACGCACCCACCATAGGAGCACCTAAATATATAAAGCAAATATTAAAGACCCAAAGTAAGAAATCAAGAAGAATACAATACTAGTAGGGGGACTTTAATACCCCTCTTACATCAATATATAGGTCATCCAAATAGAAAATCAATACAGAAGCATTAGCCTTATGAGACACATGAGAGCAGATGAACATCACAGGCATATAAAGAACGTTCCATCCAAAAGCAACAGAATATACATTCTTCTCAAGCACACAAGGAACATTCTCCTGGATAAATCAGATATTAGGCCACAAAATAAATCTTAATAAATTTAAATAGATTGAAATCATATCAGGTGTCTTTGACAGGAACCAATTATAGAGAAAACTGGAAAAGTCACAAATATGTGGAAATTAAACAACATGATACTGAACAACCAAAGGGTCAAAGAAGAAATTGAAAGAGATCAAAAAGCATCTTGAGGGCTTCCCTGGTGGTGCAGTGGTTGAGAGTCTGCCTGCCGATGCAGGGGATGTGGGTTCGTGCCCCGATCCAGAAGGATCCCACATGCCGCAGAGCGGCTGGGCCCGTGAGCCATGGCTGCTGAGCCTGCGCGTCCAGAGCCTATGCTCCATAACGGGAGAGGCCACAACAGTGAGAGGCCCGTGTACCGCAAAAAAATAATAATAATAAAGTATCTTGAGACAAATGAAAATGGAAATACAACGTATCAAACTCATGGGATTCAGCAAAAGCAGTTCTAAGAGGGAAGTTCATAACAATAAACACCCAGATTAGTAAACAAGGAAGAGCTCAAACAACCTAAATTTACACCTCAAGGAAACAGAAAAGAGGATCAAATAAAGCTCAAAGTCAGTAGAAGGAAGGAAATAATAAAGGTCAGAATGGAATTAAATGAAATGGAGTCTTAAAAGACAACAGTTAACAGAAAATCTGAACAGACCAATTACTAGTAAGGAGATTGAATCAATAATCAAAATCCTCCCAACACACTAAAGTCCAGGACCAAATGGCTTCATCTGGGGAATTCTATCAAAAATTTAAAGAACTGATGCCAATCCTTCTCAAACTCTTCCAAAAAATAGAAAAGGAGAAGAAACTTCTAAACTCATTTGATGAGGCAGGACTAGCCTGGTACTAAACCAAGAACACTACAAGGAAAGAAAATTACAGGTAAATATCCCTGATTAATGGCGATGCAAAAATCCTCAATAAAATATTAGCAAGCTGAACTTTCAAATACATTAAAATGGATAATACACCATGATCAAGTGGATTTATCCAAGGGATGCAAGGTTGGTTCAACATCCATAAATCAATCAATGTGATATACCACATTATCAAAACAAAGGATAAAAATACATATGATCATCTCAATAGAAGCAGAAAAAGCATTTGGCAAAATTCAACCTCCATTTATGATAAAAACTCTCAAAAAAACTGGGTATAGAGGGATTGTACCTCAACATAATACAGACATATTTGAGAAGGCCACAGCTAACATCTTACTTAATATTAAAAACTGAAAGCTTCTCTTCTATGATCAGGAAACAGACAAGGATGTCTACTCTGGCCACTTTTATTCCACATAGTATTGGAAGTCCTAGCCAGAGAAATTAGGGGAAAAAAAGGGGGAAAAAAAAAAGCCATCCAAATTGGAAAGGAAGAAATAAAAATTCACTATTTACAGATGACATGATATTATATATAGAAAACCCTAAAGACTATGCCAAAAAACTGTTAGAATTAATAAATTAATTTAGAGAATGCAGTATAAATATATTTTAAAAATGGGTTGTGTTTCCATACCCTAATAACAAACTATCAGAAAGAGACATTAATAATCCAATTTTCAATTGCAAAAAAAAAATATAATACCTAGTAATAAATTTAAACAAGGAAGTGAAAGATATTTACACTGAATAACGTGACACTGATGAAAGAAACTGAAGACAAGAAAAATAAATGCAAAAATATTCCATGCTCATGGATTGGAAGAATGAATATTGTTAGATTGTGCATACTACCTAAAGAAATACACAGACTCAGTGCAATTCCCATCAAAATTCCAATGGCATTTTTCACAGAAATAAAACAACAATCCTAAAATTTTTATGCAATGACAAAAGACCTCAAATAGCCAAAGGAATCTTGAAAAAGGACAATGAAGCTGATGACATCATACTTTCTGATTTCAAACTATATTACAAAGCTTTAGTAATCAAAAAAGTATGGTATTGGTATGGAATAAACATATACATCGACGGAAACAAATAGAGAATGCAGAAATAACCCACACATATATGGGCAATTAATTGATTATGAAGGAGCCAAAAATATACAGTGGGGAAAAGGATAGTCTCTTCAAATAAATGGTGCTGGGAAACTGGACAGCCACATACAAAAGATTTAAATTGAGCCCCCATGTTATATCATACACAAAAATTAACTCAAATTGGATTAAAGACTTGGACACAGACCTGAAACGATAAGACTCCTAGGAGAAAACAAAGGTGATAAGCTTCTTGACATTGCTCTTGGTGATAGTTTTGGATCTCACATCAAAAGCAAAGGCAACAAGAGCAAAAACTAAACAAGTGGAACTGTATCAAATTACAAAGCTTCTGCACAGCAAAGGAAACCATCAACAAAATGAAAAAGCAATCTCCCAAACAGGAGAAAATACTTGCAAATCATATAACTGATAAGGAATTAAAATCTAATATATTTAAGGAATTCATACAACCCAATGGCAAAAATCCAAACAATTCTATTAAAAAATGTGGAGAGGATCTGAATTTTTTTTTTCCAAAGAAGACATACAGGTACATGAAAAGTGCTCAATATCACTAATCAACAGGGGAATGCAAATCAAAACCACAATGACATATCATCTCACACCTATTAGAATGGCTTTTATTAAAAAGACAAGAAATAGCAAGTGTTAGTGAGGATGTGGGGAAAAAAGGGAACCCTTGTGCACTGTTGGTGGGAATGTAAACTGGCGCAGCCACTATGGAAAAGAGTATGAGGTTCTTCAAAAAATTAAAAATAGAACTACCATATGATCCAGAAATTCAATAGCTGGGTATTTATCTGAAGGAAATGAGACACTAACTCAAAAAGCTATCTGTACCCCATTTTGACTGCAGTACTATTTATAATAGCCAAGACATGGAACCAACCTAAGTTGTTCCCTCCATCAACAGATCAATGGATCAAGAAAATGTAGTATCTATAAAATGGAATATTATTCTGTCATAAAATAGAAGGAAATTCTGCCATTTATGAGAGCATGGATGGACCTTGAGGGCATTTTGCTAAGTGAAATAAATCAGAGAAGGACAAATACCATATGATCTCATATGTGTCATCTTAAAAAAAATCATAGAACAGCTTGGTGGTTACCAGAGTTGGGAGGTAGGGATTGTAGGGGTCAGTAAAATGGGTAAAAACATCAAAAGTTACAAACTTCCAGTTAGAAAATAAATAAGTCCTAGAGATGTAATCCAGAGCATGGTAACCATAGTTAATAATATACTATTATAGATATAAATTTGTTAAGAGATTAAATTATTAAAAGTTCTCATCACAAGAGGGCAGACAGCAGAAGCAAGAAGAACTACAATCCTGCAGCCTGTGGAACAAAAACCACATTCACAAAAAGACAGACAAAATGAAAAGGCAGAGGGCTGTGTACCACATGAAGGAAAAAGATAAAATCCCAGAAAAACAACTAAATGAAGTGGAGATAGGCAACCTTCCAGAAAAAGAATTCAGAATAATGATAGTGAAGATGATCCAGGACTTCGGAAAAAGAATGGAGGCAAAGATCGAGAAGATGCAAGAAATGTTTAACAAAGACCTAGAAGAATTAAAGAACAAACAAACAGAGATGAACAATACAATAACTGAAATGAAAAATACACTAGAAGGAATCAACAGCAGAATAACTGAGGCAGAAGAACGGATAAGTGACCTGGAAGACAAAATGGTGGAATTCACTGCTGCAGAACAGAATAAAGAAAAAAGAATGAAGAGAAATGAAGACAGCCTAAGAGACATCTGGGACAACATTAAATGCAACAACATTTGCATTATAGGGGTCCCAGAAGGAGGAGAGAGAGAGAAAGGACCCGAGAAAAATATTGGAAGAGATTATAGTCAAAACTTCCTTAACATGGGAAATGAAACAGCCACCCAACTCCAGGAAGTGCAGAGAGTCCCATACAGGATAAACCCAAGGAGAAACACGCTGAGACACATAGTAATAAACATGGGACAAATTAAACACAAACAAAAATTACTGAAAGCAGCAAGGGAAAAACGACAAATAACATACAAGGGAATGCCCATAAGGTTAACAGCTAATTTCTCAGCAGAAACTCTACAAGCCAGAAGGGAGTGGCATGATAAACTGATGAAACCGAATAACCTACAACCAAGATTACTCTACCCAGCAAGGATCTCATTCAGATTCGACGTAGAAATCAGAAGCTTTACAGACAAGCAAAAGCTAAGAGAATTCAGCACCACCAAAACAACTCTACAACAAATGCTAATGGAACTTCAATAAGTGGGAAACACAAGAGAAGAAAAGGACCTACAAAAACAAACCCAAAACAATTAAGAAAATGGTCATAGGAACATACATATCGATAATTACCTTAAATGTGAATGGATTAAATGCTCCAACAAAAAGACACAGGCTTGCTGAATGGATACAAAAACAAGACCCATATATATGCTGTCTACAAGAGACCCACTTCAGACCTAGGGATACATACAGACTGAAAGTGAGGGGATGGAAAAAGATATTCCATGCAAATGGACATCAAAAGAAAGCTGGAGTAGCAATACTCATATCAGATAAAATAGACTTTAAAATAAAGAATGTTACAAGAGACAAGGAAGGACACTACGTAAAGATCAAGGGATCAATCCAAGAAGAAGATATAACAATTACAAATATATATGCTCCCAACATAGGAGCACCTCAATACATAAGGCAACTGCTAACAGCTGTAAAAGAGAAAATCGACAGTAACACAAAAATAGTGGGGGACTTTAACACCTCACTTACACCAATGCACAGATCATCCAAAATGAAAATAAATAAGGAAACACAAGCTTTAAATGACACAGTAGACCAGATAGACTTAATTGATATTTATAGGACATTCCATCCAAAAACAGCAGATTACACTTTCTTCTCAAGTGCACACAGAACATTCTCCAGGACAGATCACATTTTGGGTCACTAACCAAGCCTCAGTAAATTTAAGAAAATTGAAATCATATCAAGCATCTTTTCTGACCACAATGCTATGAGATTAGAAATGAATTACAGGCAAAAAAAAAAAAAAAGGTAAAAAACACAAACACATGGAGGCTAAACAATATGTTCCAAAAAACCAAGAGATCACTGAAGAAATCAAAGAGGACATCAAAAAATAACTAGAGACAAATGAAACCTATTGGATGCAGCAAAAGCAGTTCTAAGAGGGAAGTTAATAGCTATACAAGCCTACCTCAAGAAACAAGAAACATCTCAAATAATCTAACCTTACACCTAAATGAACTAGAGAAAGAAGAACAAACAAAACCCAAAGTTACCAGAAGGAAAGAAATCATAAAGATCAGAGCAGAAATAAATGAAATAGAAACAAAGAAAACAATAGCAAACATCAGTAAAACTAACAGCTGGTTCTTTGATAAGATAAACAAAATTGATAAACCATTAGCCAGACTCACCAGGAAGAAGAGGGAAAGGACTCAAATCAATAAAATTAGAAATGAAAAAGGAGAAGTTACAACAGACACCACAGAAATACAAAGCATCCTAGGAGACTACTACAAGAAACTCTATGCCAATAAATGGACAACCTGGAAGAAATGGACAAATTCTTAGAAAGGTATAACCTTCCAAGACTGAACCAGGAATAAATAGAAAATATGAACAGACCAATCACAAGTAATGAAATTGAAACTGTGATTAAAAATCTTCCAACAAAAAAAAGTCCAAGACCAGATGGCTTCCCAGGTGAATTCTATCAAACATTTAGAAGACAGCTAACACCCATCCTTCTCAAACTCTTCTAAAAACTTGTAGAGGAAGGAACACTCCCAAACTCATTCTATGAGGCCACTACCACCCTGATAACAAGACCAGACAAGATACTACAAAAAAAGAAAATTACAGAAAAATATCACTGATGAATATAGATGCAAAAATCCTCAACAAAATATTAGCAAACAGAATCCAACAACACATTAAAAGGATCATACACCATGATCAAGTGGGATTTATCCCAGGGATGCAAGGATTCTTCAATATACACAAGTCAATCAATGTGATAAACCATATTAACAAATTGAAGAATAAAAACCATATGATCATCTCAATAGATACAGAAAAAGCTTTTGACAAAATTCAGCATTTTATTTATGATAAAAACTGTCCAGAAACTGGGCATAGAGGGGAGCCTACCTCAACATAATAAAGGCCATATATGACAAACCAAAGGAAACATCATTCTCAATGGTGAAAAACTGAAAGCATTTCCTCTAAATCAGGAACAAGACATGGATGGCCACTCTCACCACTATTATTCAACATAGTTTTGGAAATCCTAGCCATGGCAATCAGAGAAGAAAAGGAAATAAAAGGAATACAAATTTGAAAAGAAGTAAAACTGTCACTGTTCACAGGTGACATGATACTATACATAGAGAATCCTAAAGATGCCACCAGAAAACTACTAGAGCTAATCAATGAATTTGGTAAAGTTGCAGGACACAAAGTTAATGCACAAATCTCTTGCAGTCCTATACACTAATGATGAAAACTCTGAAAGAGAAATTAAGGAAATATTCCCATTTACCACTGCAACAAAAAGAATAAAATACCTAGGAATAAACCTACCTAGGGAGACCAAAGACCTGTATGCAGAAAACTGTAAGACACTGATGAAAGAAGTTAAAGATGATACCAACAGGGCTTCCCTGGTGGCCCAGTGGTTGAGAGTCCACCTGCTGATGCATGGGACACGGGTTCATGCCCCGGTCCGGGAAGATCCCGCATGCTGCGGAGTGGCTGGGCCCGTAAGCCATGGCCACTGAGCCTGTGCATCCGGAGCCTGTGCTCCACGAGAGAGGCCACAACAGTGAGAGGCCCGCATACTGGGGGGGAAAAAAAAAAAAAAAGATGATACCAACAGATGGAGAGATATACCATGTTCTTGGATTGGAAAAATCAATATTGTGAAAATGACTATACTGCCCAAAGCAATCTACAGATTCAGTGCAATCCCTATCAAATTACCAATGGCATTTTTTACGGAACTAGAGCAAAAAATCTTAAAATTTGTATGGAGACACAAAAGACCCTGAATAGCCGAGGCATTCTTGAGGGAAGAAAACGGAGCTGGAGGAATCAGACTCCCTGACTTCAGACTATACTACAAAGCTACAGTAATCAAGATAGTATGGTACTGCCACAAAAACAGAAATATAGATCTATGGAACAGGATAGAAAGCCCAGAGATAAACCCACGCACCTATGGTCAACTAATCTATGACAGAGGAGGCAAGCATATACAATGGAGGAAAGACAGTCTCTTCAATAAGTGGTGCTGGGAAAACTGGACAGCTACATGTAAAAGAATGAAAGTAGAACACTCCCTAACAGCATACACAAAAATAAACTCAAAATGGATTAGAGACCTAAATGTAAGACCGGACCCTATAATGCTCTTAGAGGAAAACATAGGAAGAACACTCTTGGACATAAATCACAGCAAGATCTTTTTTGATCCACCTCCTAGAGTAATGGAAATAAAAACAAAAATACACAAATGGGACCTAATGAAACTTCAAAGCTTTTGCACAGCAAAGGAAACCATGAACAAGACAAAAAGCCAACCCTCAGAATGGGAGAAAATATTTGCAAATGAATCAACGGACAAAGGATTAACCTCCAAAATATATAAACAGCTCATGCAGCTCAATATCAAAAAAACAAACAACCCAATCCAAAAATGGGCAGAAGACCTAATTAGATGTTTCTCCAAAGAAGACATACAGATGGCCAAGAAGCGCATAAAAAGCTGCTCAACATCACTAATTATTAGAGAAATGCAAATCAAAACTACAATGAGGTATCACCTCACACCAGTTAGAAAAGGCTTCATCAGAAAATCTACAGCCAACAAATGCTGGAGAGGGTGTAGAGAAAAGGGAACCCTCTTGCACTGTTGGTGGGAATGTAAA
Organism: Pseudorca crassidens; assembly: GCF_039906515.1. NCBI lineage: Eukaryota > Metazoa > Chordata > Mammalia > Artiodactyla > Delphinidae > Pseudorca > Pseudorca crassidens. The sequence goes on along the minus strand of NC_090301.1, from coordinate 91,453,288 downwards.
CTGATACAGCCACTATGGAGAACAGTATGGAAGTTCCTTGAAAAACTACAAATAGAATTACCATATGATCTAGCAATCCCACTACTGGGCATATACCCAGAGAAAACCACAATTCAAAAAGACACATGTACCCCAGTGTTCACTGCAGCACTATTTACAATAGCCAGGTCATAGAAGCAACCGAAATGCCCATCAACAGACAAATGGATAAAGAAGATGTAGTACATATATACAATGGAATATTACTCAGCCATAAAAAGGAATGAAATTGGGTCATTTTTTGAGACGTCGATGGATCTAGAGACTGTCATACAGAGTCAAGTAAGTCAGAAAGAGAAAAACAAATATCGTATATTAATGCATATATGTGGAACCTAGCAAAATGTTACAGATGAACCGGTTTGCAGGGCAGAACTGAGACACAGATGTAGAGAACAAACGTATGGACACCAAGGGGTGAAAGCCGCGGGGGGATGGGGGTGGTGGTGTGACAAATTGGGCGATTGGGATTGACATGTATACACTGATGTGTATAAAATTGATGACTAATACCTGCAGTTTTAAAAAAAAAAAGTTCTCATCACAAGAAAGTAACTTGTAACTATATTTGGTAGTGGATAATAACTAAACTTATTGCCGTGATCACTTCACAATATATACCTATATTGAATCATTATGTTGTATACCTGAAGTTAACCTAATGTTATCTGTGAATTTTATCTCAATTAAGAAAAATAAAGAAAAATGTAGGAAAAACTAAAATTACTAGTATGTACTAATAGTTCTGTTACCATTTACTAAGTATAAGATTAATAATGTGATTTTAGGGGGCAGAGTCAAGATGGTGGAATAGGATGACATGGAGTTCGCCTCTCCCCACAGTTACATCAAGAATACATGTACAAATTGAACAGTTCTCACAGAGCACCTGCTGAACACTAGCAGAGGACCTTGGACACCTAAATGGACAAGAAAAATCCCCACACAACCTGCTAGGATGAAAGGAAGAAAAGAAGAAAAAAGGAAATGGGACAGGACCTGCACACCTGGTGTGGGGAGCTGAAGGAGAGGAGAGGTTCCTCCTCTGAGGGGAGCCCCCTCAGTGGCAGGGAGATCAACTGGGACAGAAAGGAAGTTTTGGGGGCTCAAAGGAGAGCACAGCATCTGGTCTGTAGCAGGCAGGACAGAAAAAAACCTACACATATGGTACATGCTGCAACCCTGCATGTCCCAGCCTGAGTCATGTGTCTGCTGGTGCAGAAGGGGGCTGGGTGCTGGAACATGGGGTTTGGAGAGCGGACCCAGGAAGGGGACAGCTGTTGGCTGTGAAGAGACATAGTGAAGGGATGGGAGTAAGGAGCTCCACAACTGGGAATGTTAGTGGAAGAAGCCCAGGCCACCATAGAAGCAGGGTGTCATTGTTGAGTGGTGCATAAGAGGTGGGGACGCCATTGCAGCCCCCTTCCCCATGCACCAGCTCCTGCGTCTGTGGGCACTAGGAGGGACATGTGCCTGAGCAGGTTCACCTGCCCTGCCCACCAATGCCTCCTCTGGACCCACCAGGCCCAGTGGGCTCATGCGCCTCGCCCATCATCACCTCCACCCCCACCCATCACTGCCGCCGCCCCCGCCTGCCTGGGCAGCTGTGTGCGCTCTAGGGCAGCCTAGAGAAGCAGATGCTCTAGGGAAGCAGATACTCTAGAGAAGCAGATGCTCATGGGAGGAACACAGGCAGAGGTGGGGCTGAAACCACAGCTGAAAACCAGGGGCCATGTAATGAAGGAAGAAGAGCTGAAATCTCTCCTCGTGGCTGCAGAAACCACCAATATACACCCCTGATGCTGCTTTGTAAACTCAGTGCTTGTGGAGTATCTGAACGGAAGAGTGCTCCCACAGCTGAGATGGGTCTAGCTTTAGCAGCTGTGGGCTTTGTGGGCATGTACATGCAGGAATTGGACCAGGCCAGAATCTGAGTTGCCTCCATAGCTCCCACAGCAGGTCCACGTACACAATTCCTGCAGTTCTGGGACCTGACTTTGGTGGATCTGTGCTGGTGGCCTGGTGAAAACAATGCCCGAGAGACACCAGGGCCAATTCATCAATTCATACCCATGATTAAGGTGGGGCTGAGAGCAGTTCCAACAACAGTGTAATTTGTGAGCCAGCACAATGAGTGAAAAGTGACACAACAGAGTATACTCACAGGTGAACACCTCCAGAGGAGGAAAACACAGTGGTTTCTCTCCCAGTGTGAGTGCTCCAATCCCACCTAGCTCACACCACAGATCAGAAACACAGCTCAGAAACAGATCTGGGGACTTCTACTCCACCAACTAGGGAGTAGACCCTGCCCCTGACAGAGCAGTAACAGCCACCGAGCAAAGGGGAGGCCCCGCTTAATATCCACTGCAGGCTTAGGTCACCACAACAACTGTCACACCTCCTATCAAGGGGATAATGGCCAGCATACACTGAGGGAAGAGGTAGCAGACATCCATTCTAAAAACAGCCCTTGTTAGGCCTCCCTGGTGGCGCAGTGGTTGAGAATCTGCCTGCCAATGCAGGGGACATGGGTTCGAGCCCCGGTCTGGGAGGATCCCACGTGCCGCGGAGCAACTGAGCCCGTGCACCACAGCTGCTGAAGCCTGCGTACCTAGAGCCTGTGCTCTGCAACAAGAGAAGCTACCGCAGCGAGAAGCTCGCTCACCACAACTAAGAGTAGCCCCCGCTCACCGCAATTAGAGAAGGCCTGCGTGCAGCAGCGAAGACCCAGTGCAGCCAAAAATAAGTAAAATACATAAATTTAAACAAATAATAATAAATAAATAAAAATAAAACAGCCCTTGCATCAAAAAATATTAAACATGCAGAGGCTATACAGGGATGTTTCCACATTAAAATAGCCCTCCAAGACAGTCTGAGGGTCAGGCATCAGGAGGAAGAACCCCCAGAGCATTTGGCTTTTAAGGCCAGTGGGGCCTGAGTCCAGGAGCTCCACACTCAGGAAGAAACAGAGACTCCACCCTTAGAGTGTGCACACAAGACCTCACGTGCACTGGGACCCACCACAAAGCAAGACGTCCATGTGAACTGGGGCTAGACCTGACTAGGAGTCTGGGAGGGTCTGCTGGGGAGGCAGGAGTTGGCCATAACTCACTGTGGGGGAAGGACAATGGTGGCATAGGCCCCAGAGAATATTGATCAGCGTGAACTCTCCTGGAGGTCCCCATTTTGGACCAAGACCAGGCCCCACCCAACAGCCTATAGGCTCCAGAGCTGGAATGCCCAGGCCAGTGAGACAGGAATACAGCTCCACCTATCAGCAGACAGACTGCCTAAAGTCATACTGAGCTCACAGCTACCTCAAAAAATACCCATTTACACAGCCCCACCCATCAGAGGGGCAAGACACAGCTCTACCCACGAGAGGGCAGGTGCCAGTCCCTCCTACTAGGAAGCCTGCACAAGCCCCTCGACCAACCTCACCCACCAGGGCGCAGACACCAGAAGCAAGAAGAACTACGATCCTGCAGCCTGTGGAAAGGAGAACACAAACACAGAAAGTTAGACAAAATGAGATGACAGAGAAATATGCTGCAAATGAAGGAACAAGATAAAAACCCACAAAAACAACTAAATGAAGAGGAGATAGGCAATCTACCTAAAAAAGAATTCAGAGTAATGATGGTAACGGTGATCCAAAATCTCAGAAAAAGAATGGAGGCACAGATCTAAAAGATAAAAAAATGTTTAACAAGGAGCTAGAAGATTTAAAGAACAGAGATGAACAATACAATAACTGAAATGAAAAATACACCAGAAGGAATCAATAGCAGAATAACTGAGGCAGAAGAATGAATAAGTGAGCTGGAAAATGGAGTGGTGCAAATCACTGCCACAGAACAGAGAAAAGAAAAAATAATGAAAAGAAATGAGGACAATCTCAGAGACCTCTGAGACAATATTAAGTTCACCAACATCCACATTACAGGGGTCCCAGAAGGAGAAGAGAAAGAGAAAGGGCCTGAGAAAATATCTGAAGATATTACAGCCAAAAACTTCTCTAACATGGGAAAGGAAACACTCAAATCCAGGAAGCGCAGAGTCCCATACAAGATGAACTCAAGGAGGAACATGCCAAGATACATATTAATCTAACTGACAAAAATTAAAGACAAAGAAAAAATATTGAAAGCAACAAATAATGTACAAGGGAATCCCCATAAGGTTGTCAGTTGATTTTTCAGCAGAAACTCTGCAGGTCAGAAGGGAGTGACATGATATATTTAAAATGATGAAAGGGAAAAACCTACAACCAAGAATACTCTACCCAGCAAGGCTCTCATTCAGATTCAACTAAGAAATTAAAAGCTTTACAGACAAGCAAAAGCTAAGAGAATTCAGCACCACTAAGCCAGCTTTGCAACAAATGCTAAAGGAACTTCTCTAGGTGGGAAAGTGACTAGCAGCTTAAAACAACCTTGTACATATATAGACTGCTATATCAAAACCTCAAGGGAATAGCAAACCAAAAAACTACAAGAGATACACACACAAAAAAGAAAAAGCAACCCAAACACAACACCAAAGATAGTCAGCAAATCACAGGAGAAGATAACAAAAGAGGAAGGGAAGAAAAAAGACCTACAAAAACGAACCCAAAACAGTTAAGAAAATGTCAGTAGGAACATACATATCAATAATTACCTTAAATGTACATGGATTAAATGCTCCAACCAAAAGACACAGACTGGCTGAATGGATACAAAAACAAAGACCCGTATATATGCTGCCTACAAAAGACCCACTTGAGACCTAGGGACACATACAGACTGAAAGTGAGGGGATGGAAAAAGATGTTCCATGCAAATGGAAATCAGAAGAAAGCTGGAATAGCAATACTCATACCAGAAAAAAAGACTTTAAAATAGAGACTGTTACAAGAGACAAGAAGGACACTTCATAATGATGTAGGGATCAATCCAAGAAGATATAACAATTGTAAATATATATGCACCCCACATAGGAGCACCTCAACATATAAGCCAAATACTAGCAGATATAAAAGGGGAAAATGACGGTAACACAATACTGGCGGGGGATTTTAACACCCCACTTACACCAATGGACAGATCATCCAGACAGAAAATCAATAAGGAAACACAGGCCTTAAATGACAGGTTAGACCAGATGGATTTAACTGATATTTACAGGGAATTCCATCCGAAAGCAGCAAGAAAGCATACACTTTCTTCACAAGTGCACATGGGATATTCTCCAGGATATATATTGGGCCACAAATCAAGCCTCAGTAAATTTAAGAAAATTGAAATTATATCAAGCATCTTTTCCAACCATGATGCTATGAGATTAGAAATAAATTACAGGAAAAAGTAAAACTGTAAAAACACAAACGTGGAGATTAAACAATATGTTACTAAACAACCAATGGATCAGTGAAGAAATCAAAGAGGAAATTAAAAAATACCTAGAGACAAATGACAAGGAATACACAACAAACCAAAATCTATGGGATTTTAACATGTGCAGTTCTTACCGGCAGAGAATATATTTGGTAGGAAGTCATAAGAAGTGAGTGCAATTTATACTGCTACTAACTACCCATTGACCTACACAAGTCACTTAAATCACCTTTCATACCACACAGTGTAGAAAAGATACTCAAGTAAAAACACCAACTGATTCACCCCATAAATGAATATAGAAGTCCTGGATAAATATTTGCACAAATATTTAGTTTGACACGCAAATGTTTTTATATTTTCTATTAGTTGCAGTCATTTGAAATTGAGAGATTTTACATATAAATTTGGATCTCTAGAATCTCTTGCAAACTCAGAAGATCTAGTGACAAACACCTCAATCTCTCATGATTATAATTTGCTGGAACTAAATATAGGCTGCTCTCTTTAGAATGACATTCACTCTGCACTCATTCACTTAACAAATACTTGCTGACTATCTACTGTGTACCATCACTCTTCTAGGTGCTGAGCAAAAAGGAAATCAGCTCACTGCCCTCATGGCACTTACATGCTCATTAGGAGAGACAGAAACAAAGCTTGCAACAAACATCCTAGTAAAACATGTTAACGTGATAAATGCTCTGATTAAAATGATATAGGACAATGGGACAGAAAGTAACTTTGCCCAAATTCTACCTTCTCAATGATGCATTCCTGAGTGATGATGTAATCCTGTAATCTAGGAGTCTTCAGATTACAGCCCATCAGTTTAATCAGGCCAACTGCTTGTTTCTGTAAAGCTTTATTGGAGCATAGGCATGCCCATTCGTTGACATCTTATCTGTAGCTGTCTTTGAGTTATAAGCAGAGACCCTACAGTCTGCAAAGTCTAAAATATGATCTGGCCCTTTATACACACAAAAAAATTGCTGACTCCATTCCTGTTGGTACTCTCAATCCCCTATAACTTCCCCAGCTATTTTTCTCACAGCCCTGTCACCTCTAAAATTCTATTTACATGTTTATTTTATGGCTTATCATCTATTTTTTCTTTACATTCAGATGTTAACACCATGAGAGCAAAGATCTTAATTTTGTTCACATACATATCCCATGTGATTGGAATATGGTAGGTACTCAATGACTATTTGTGGAATGATTGAAAGGCTAGAGAAATAAGCAGTGTACAGCGTACAACCATGGAAATCATGGTGAAGAATTTGGATTATATTCCAAATTTTGGGACAGTCACTGTAAGGTTTTTTTTTTTTTTTTTGCGTTACGCGGGCCTCTCACTGCTGTGGCCTCTCCCATTGCGGAGCAAGGCTCCGGATGCGCAGGCTCAGCGGCCATGGCTCACGGGCCCAGCCGCTCCGCGGCAAGTGGGATCTTCCCGGACCGGGGCACAAACCCGTGTCCCCTGCATCGGCAGGCGGACTCCCAACCACTGCGCCACCAGGGAAGCCCAACTGTAAGGTTTTAAACCGTGGAGTTACATGATGGATCCAGACTACCATGGTCTGATGACTTTTTACATTCCTTACCCTGCACTGACTCAGGCCTATTCATCTGTGTTACTTCCCTGACTTACACTCCAGATCTCAGTCCAGCAAATAGTCCATGAATGAGAAACGATTACAGTAATGGAATCTCAAAAGACTAGTGTTCAATGACTCGACCCCAGAACATCCCTCTGTGGGCAGAAGCCCCAGGGAGAGATGGGTTTCCTGGCAAGCTCTGCACAGTACTTCAGTAACAACGTTAAATAGCAAGCTCAGTGATTTTGGAACAGAGAGATTTCATGGGAGTTTTGTAAGTTTTACACATTACATTTGTTATAATGTTTATAAGTTGTCTTCTGAGAATACACAAAAATGTTATTGTAACCAAAGTACAATAAAACCCAGCTTACCAAACAATGTATCAGAGTGCACTGGTGTGCCACCCATGGGTTACAGGTGCGCTGAGATATCAATGCCTCACAACAGTGGGGGTGACCAGAGCCTTCCCCCTCAGTCAGTCATGCCCTTATCCATTTATCCTGATATGTTATAGAATTATTATCATTTTATATGAGTGTCAGAAGGTTAAGAAGTCTTGCAATGGACAATAGTAATAATTTGTTAATGATACTTGTTTTCCAAAAGACAAAAAAAGTCATTGAGTCTGTGGCTACTGCTGAGATTATGAAGCTCATTAGGACAACTGGACAAAGATTTCCTAAATATATTTACATTTTTCATGAATTTACAAACTAGGGGAAGCACAAATAAACAATAAGGAACACTGATATAAATGAGTACCCAAGGAAGCCTCGGACTAACTTCATTTGGGGGATTAAGGCGAGACTCAGGAAGAAAACGGAAGTTGAGCTAAACACCGAAGAGTGAAGACTTTTTGATGAGGTAGAGGAAAGGTGACTGCTAATTGGCTCTGTATTGCTGCCCTGGAGATTTAAGATAATGTTCACATCCTTTGGAATGAGGACCAAGGTAAGAATAATTTTCACTTTCTCAGGTTGGTCCAAGAATGAATCCCAAACCTGGATGTAACAATTCCTTCATCAAGCAGTGTGAAATGGTTTCCCACTTACACCTCCTTATGGCTGGGCTTCTCAGAACCAAATCACTAGGAGTCCCCCTAGTAAAGAACTTCTGTGTCTACCGTGGAGCAGCCTCATCGGTCTCACACCAGAAGTGAGGGTTGTGGAAAGTAGAACTAAACTAAACTAAACTATCTAAATAAGAAAACGCCAGTTCAATTCATTGGGAGTTAGAGACTGGTGATCTGGGGAACATTTAGCCATAGTCTAGAAATCATATGCACACCCGCCAAAAAAACTTCCTAGGGTATCCCTTGGCCTTTGTTGATTATTTTCAAAGAAAAACAACAGATCCAAAGTTTTCAAGTGTCAAACAACAAAACTGTGTAATTCAGAGGTTCCCAGATTCCCTTGGTTTACAGGACACTTAGTGTCTCAGTAATATTTCCACGACATTTGATAGGCCAAAAACATAATCATTCTGTTTATGAAGTAGTTAGGTTCAGACAACTTAATAATTTATGTCTTAACAACTTAGTAACTTTTGAATAAACAATACATATAAATTAAAAGAGAAAAAGAATATGTTTCATTTTTAAATAGCCACAGTTACACACTAAATGGATTTGTGCCCCTGGAACTTTTTTTTTTTTAATAAATTTATTTATTTATTTATTTTTGGCTGCATTGGGTCTTCGTTGCTGCATGCAGGCTCTTCTCTAGTTGTGGCGAGCGGGGGATACTCTTCGTTGCGGGGCGCGGGCTTCTCATTGCAGTGGCTTCTCTTTGTTGCGGAGTACGGGCTCTAGTCACGTGGTCTTCAGTAGTTGTGGCATGTGGGCTCAGTAGTTGTGGCTCGCAGGCTCTAAAGCACAGGCTCAGTAGTTGTGGTGCACAGGCTTACTTGCTCCACGGCATGTGGGATCTTCCCAGACTAGGGATCAAACACATGTCCCTTGCACCGGCAGGCAGATTCTTAACCACTGCACCACCAGGGAAGTCCCCAACTCTTGGAACTTATCAGATCAAGGCATCAGATTGGATGCTGCCACCCTCCTTTCCCATTCCATGTTGATTTTTGTTCAGTATTTATTTTTTGTCAGAACAATCAATGAAAACCCAGCTTCTTAAAGATATGCCATCATCGAAAGAAATGGAGTGCAAACTAATGTAGAAATATTAACTGCCTTAAGCTAGTAGTTCACATCATATCTGACAGATGCTGTGTTTTGCAGTGTTTCCCTTATAAATTTAAAATCCGGAGAATGTAATCCCAAAGCGATTTTGATACACAGCCAATCAGAATTGTGTTTCTGAAGGGCCATGAATACATTAGAGTTTTAGATATGCATGTTTATTTTCCATGGGCTTGGTTTTCATTTCAGGGATAAATAACCACTTGAGCCTCGTTTTGTTGTTGTTGTTTTGGATACTAAAAATACAGCTTCAATTTATTTCTCAAATCTCCCAAATATCTTTCTACCAAACACTATTTTTTTTTTTTTTTTTTTGGCGGTACGCAGGCCTCTCACCACTGTGGCCTCTCCCGTTGCGGACCACAGGCTCCGGACGCGCAGGCTCAGTGGCCATGGCCCACGGGCCCAGCTGCTCCGCGGCACGCGGGATCCTCCCGGACCGGGGCACGAACCCGTGTCCCCTGCATCGGCAGGCGGACTCTCAACCACTGCGCCACCAGGGAAGCCCTACCAAACACTATTGATTTGCTGCATATTTAAAAGCACAAGGGGAGCAGTCAAAGGACTTTTTGTGTGTGATCACTCACCCCTAGTAAATATGATCAGTACAGACATTATTTTTATAGAGGGTGTCTTTAAAATGGAGTAATATGCACTTTCCCCCAAGTTTTCTATCATCAGACCCTTTACCCAAATATCTCTGATTAATACCTAGCTAACATCATCGTACTTATATATAACAAAAAATGTTACCATGAAACACGCAATTGGAACACAGGCAGGAGATAGCAAAAAGTGGCAGAGATATTCAATAAAAAGAGGTAAAAATGTACAGAAATCTTCAATCACTAAATATTGCATCATAAATTGAAAGGATCCAAAGCCACTGCCACAAGAAAACAACTTATGAAAGTTTGTTCATAACTCAAATTGTCTGAGAATACATATAGAGATGTGTATACATAGATACACATGTATGTATATACATACACACACACACACATATACATAGGTGTGTATGCATTTCCTCAGGGGACCCAAATTTAAGACCAACAAGAGGAGATCTGAGACCATTCAAGAGTTAATATATTAATACATTGTAGAGTCACTACATTAGCCAAGAAAGAATGATCCTCATTTTACAGATGAGGTAAGTACTTTGAAACATGATTCCATCAATAAGTTGTAACGAATCCACTAGAATAGGTCTGCAGGTACTTAGGGTATTAATCTTTTAACCAAGACAGGCTATGATCTGCAATCTCCCAGCCTAACCAATGTTAAGAATGGCTGGGTATCACATTGCAAACTAAGATCTTCATACAGATTTGTCTGTGATGTCAAGCAAGAAGGTGTGGCTGTGCTCTACATAGGGTCACTGAAGAATCCTGGTTTATTGTTCCTATTCTTTTATCTTTAACAGAAAAAGAAGCTAGTACTCTCTTGAGGGCTCTGTATTGCATCTCCCTTGGACACAATAACAGGACAAGCCAATGAGGCTAATCACCTCCAGGGGAATGGAGAAGATACTCAGGTAATTTAAAGAGCTGTCAGTAGTGGGGGAGAGACAGAGAGTGGAAAACTAGTGAAGAGTTTCAAGTCCTCCTCTTTATGTACTTGATACAAAAGATGAGAAACATTCACAGCCCTCATGGAGGCTGCCGGGCGTTGCTCAGCACCGGCAAGTTCCATTCACAAGTAGGTGCACAGCGGGGCTGCCATTTTCTCTATGAACAATTCCAACTGCAGTTGTGCAATGCTGCAGCTCTGGTGGGCTTCATAATGTGGAATAATTGCCTCTCATTTTAGTATTTCTAAAAGAAACTTATCATATTTTAACCGAAGAATAAGATACAATGTTTCACACAAACTAGAGCGACAAATAAACAGAGACTTGAAGGAAAAAAGAAATCCTATAAATTTATTTTTAACCTGAAAAACTGTGTTCTGTTGATTTTATTCTTTAAACAGATCTTCAAGTTGTCAGCTTTCCATCTGCACTGTATCTTTGCAATATTATAACACTACACCAGCATCTTGCCTCATCCTAAGATTCAGAATAGATGAAAAATAATTTTTAAGTACTAAAGAGTAATCCCAATTCCTAGCTTCCTAGATTTCCTTTAAAAGACCGATTTCCTATCAATTTGCAGAAACATATAACTGTACACATAATAGCTGGTGTGCTTTCTTCACTACCATTGATCAATCTGACTCTAGGCACTATATACCATCTATTCACTTAGTCCATCTCCTAAACAAAATGAATACATTTATAATTAAAGGTTAAAATTTTAATAATTACACCAAGGTAGAAATTGAAAAATAGCTTGTCACCATTAACCACTCTTAAGGACACAAAATATTTCCATAACTCTGTGAGGACAAACCTTTCAGTTTTGTCTCTTTTCAAACAAGTTTAAGATTTTCATTGCAAATAAACTGTAGAAACCCTAGTAGGGATATGCTGAGCGTGGATACATGGTGCTGGATTTATTTGAATTCAATTCAAATCCAGAATGGATCTTCCTTCCTGGCAGTTTTCTGAAATGTACATTACAGCTTTGTTTAGTTAAACCAGTTATGACACTTGAGCCTCTGAAATGCTAATACACCCGCACCCAGCCTTTGTGTTGATTTTGCTTCTTTGGTGGAATAAGTTTCAATCCCTTTCATGCAGAAAACCAAGATGAGCAGATATTTGTATAATGTATATGTTAATTAAAACATATTGTTCCCTGGGGGCTGGGGAGCAAAGAACGTGTTACTGTGAGCATTTTAAGGCAGACATTCACTCATATCAAATTCAAGAGCAACAGGGCAGGATGGTATATTGCTAGATGCTCAAAAGTGACGTGTTATAATAATACAGTTTAAAAAATAAGAGAAAGTCATGCTTTAAAAGATCAACTTGGATGCCTTAATGTAACAGAAATGTGGTTTCTGTCAAATATTGTGTCACCAAGGTGCTATAATTGCTTAACCTGACAAATTTTCTTCACAGCTATGCTCAGCTCATGGTTGATGGATTTATATTACCATAAAGAATTAGCTTTTTCATATGAGCTGAAAATCATCATCACACTGTCACCATTCTGCCCACTAGAAAACCACGGGCTTGCAGATTAAGAGACAAAAGCCAGTGTGTCCCAGTTGCTGCTATACTTTCATGCCAGCTCAATACACACAGCAAGCAATGCCTGTCCATAAAGACAGTGCATCAGAAATCCTCTGGGCTTCAGGCAGCCATCCCAGAACATGTGCACATCCAGCTTGCTTTTCATCTGGTCATTGGTCCAGTTCCCAAATTTTGAGAAACCTTTGTTTTTGTTCTAGTGTTGGTACCTGTCCCCCAGATAGCCATCAAGAATTCTGGGTTGGAACTGCCAACAAATTCACTCTTCTTTAGACTAGCATGACCTTGCTGGTACCTCCACAATCCGCACCCAGTAAGTCCGTTCCTTGCTTTGAAGAGTGAGATGTCCAATAAGCGTGTGTGTCTTAGAAAGAAAGCACAAGGGATGCCAGAAAGTGACCTACAGTTTTATTTACGAGGTAGTGAGTATTTAGCCCATGATTATGGCCAGGGTACTTTTGGAAATATGTATTGTGGGCTGCATGTTGGCATCAACCAGAAACACTGGCACAACTGGCACCCACAGCATGAACACAACACAGAAGTGAGGTACCATTTGCTGTGCCCTGTCTCAGCCTTGCCCGTGCTGGTCCTGTCTAAAGCTCATCCTACTGAGGAAGTTTCTGAACTTCCTTTGGTGGCTGAAGATAAAGCTGAAGGCTGCCAGAAGACCAAGGAGGTTATCTTGCTTCTTAGGAAGCTTAGGGCCTGGAATGATATCAAAAAGGTCTATGCCTCTCAGCCAATGAGAGCTGGCAAAGCAAAATGAGAAGCTATCATTGTATCCAGCACAGGGGGCCCTGCATTATCAAGGACTTCAGAAACATTCCTACAATCACTCTGCTTAAAATAAGCAAAGCGAACATGTTGAAACTTGCTCCTGGGGGGCATGTGGGACGTTCCTGCATTTGGACTGAAAGTGCTTTTCCACAAAAGGATGTGATGTGCATGGCACTTGGTGCAAAGCTGCCTCCCTCAAGAATGACTGCGACCTTCCCATGCATAAAATGCTCAATACAGACCTTAGCAGAATCTTGAAAAGCCCAGAGATCGAAAGATCCTTCCAAGAACCACGCAAGAAGATTCATCACAGACTCCTACAGAAGAATCCACTTAAAGACCTGAGAATCATGTTGAAGCTAAACCCATACGCAAAAACCGTGCACTGGAACATCATTCCTCACCAGGCCAAGAATCACAAAGTCCAGGTAGACAACACAGCACTAGAAGCCAAATCAGATGAGAAGGGGGCTCCAGGCAAGAAGCCAGTGGTAGTGTAGAAAGAAAAGAAGACTGTTGGTGTTTGAAAGCTTTTGAGGGAAAGAAAAAAAGGCTGTTGCTACCAAGAAACCGCCAGCTGAAAAGCCAGCAGAAAAGAAATCCACAGAAGAAGGCTGCTGCATAAACTTAAATTTCTTTATTCCATAAAGGTCAAATCATTTTGGACAGCTCATTTTGAATAAAGATCTGATCAAAGAGGCAGTGAGAAACAAACCAGAAAAGATGGGAGGAAAAGTTACAAAGATTGTGAAATCAGAAAAAAAAAAAATTATTTACAGATAAAAAGCTGTCTCAGTAGATAATGCAAAGGAATATACAGACACACTTAAAATTGTAAGTAAGAGAACTTAGTAAGTTAGACAGATAGGAAATCAAAATATTGATGTCATTGGCTCAAGATGGCAACATAGAAAGATCCTGAACTCACCTCGTCTCACAGACACACTGGATCTACAGCTACATATGGAACAATTTCCTCTGAGAAAAACCTAAGAACTAGCTAAACAATGACTACACATCAAGTGAACTACAAAAAACCCCACAATGAAGTGGGTAGGAGAAGCTGAGACGCAATCTTGCCATAAGGCCCGCCCCTGGAGTAATGACCCCCATCAGGAGCTTCTCCCTGTAGAGTGAAGGGTTTGAGCCCCACATTGGGCACCCCAACTTTTAAGACCTGCACCTGAGATATGAGCCTCCAAACACCTAGCTTTGAAAACCACTGGGGGTCATGACCACGAGACCCACAAGGCAATAGCAATGTGAGAAATGGCTTTTAAAGGGCTCACACACTCGTACTCACTCGCCCCAGGGAAACAGCTGATCTTGCCCAGACTTTATATGAAAGAAGCTCACTTGCTACTCTTAAAGCATCAGCCTGAGGGGGAGGCATCTACATTACCACATACCTAGAAGTCTGCTGGGATCATCTCTGGGGTCAGGGGCTGGTGGGCACCATCTTCACTTACCATCTTCTTTTTCTTTCCAGCGGCACTATCCTTATTCTCCCCGTCTGCCTCACTCCAGCCAGCAGTTACCATCTGCACACTCTCCCTCTGCCACACTCCAGTGTGCCAGGATCTCTCAGAAGGGAAGTTTTACATGTGTCTGGTGCTCTGGGTTTCTTCTCTGGTTCTCTGGTTTTTGTGGGGCCCACCCTGGGCATGTGCCTTGATCACCTGGCTCCGGAGGTCAGGGGGCCAGTCCTGCGGGACTAGAACGATCGGAGGGATGGCTCTTGGCAGTTTACTACCCCCAGGGCACTGCACAGACAGCAGAATGAAACACACTCCCAATCTTTCTGAGAAAGAGGCCTACTTGCTTATCCTGGAGCTTTGGTCTGAGGGTCACGCTTTTGGTTTAGCACACACCTAGGGGCATGCATAGGGGCTATCGGAAAACAGAGGCCAGTCGAGACCATCTTTGCACTCTCCCTCTGCCTTACTCTAGCTTGCCAGTATTCCCTAGAAAGGAACTTATACCCTTGTCTGGTGCCCCAATTTTACTGGCTGCTACCAGGGGACAGCTCTACATCACCTGGCCCTGGTGGCCAGCGGGGTTTATGCTCACAGGTCCCACAGGACTAAAAGCAACCGACAAATAATTCTTAAAGGGCGACCACTCCTAGGGCTCAGCAAAAGGCAACAGGCCCAGGAGCTCAATCTTTCAGTGAAAGAGGCCTATTAGTTTCTCATCATAGCTTCAGCCTGAGGAGCAGAATTCTAATTAAACACACGTCTAATGGCTGAGTATAACGCTTGTCAGAGACCTTGGAGGGTCAGCATTATACGTGTGCTCTCCCTCTGCGGTGCTCTTGAGTGCCAGTGTCTCCCAGAGGGGAGCTCTGACACACATCTGGCACCCCAGTTTCTATGACTGCCACCCAGGGGTCTGGTGGTGAAGTGGCTTGCATTACTGGGTCCCAGGGACTGCAACACCCCTGCAGTTCTTGGCAGGCTACACCCCCAGGGCACTGCACAGGTAGCAGACTGAAACGCACCCCAAGTCTTTCTAAGAAAGAGGCCTATCTGCTTGTTCTGGAGTTTCAGCCCGAGGGCCAGGCTTCAGGTTTGGGCACACATTGAGAGGCCTATGGAGGTGCTCTCAGGGAATGTAGGCCAATGGATGCTATGTTTGCACTCTCCCTCTGCCTTGCTACAGTTCCCCAGTATCACCCAGATAGGAGTTTATACACCTGCTTGGAGCATGGAGTTTTGCAACTGACACCCAGGTGACGACTCCAGATAGCCTGGCTCTGGTGACCAGTAGGTCATACACTTGTGGTCCCACAGGACTATATACATTTGATCATTTTAAAAGCTGCTGCCTTAGGATCTGGCTTGCATCAGCCTGCATCTAGGTGCTGACTGAGATCCTCCCCTGTGGGATACTGACAGGTCCTGGCAAATACTCAACTACTGGAAGCTATTAGAAATAAAATAGGCTGCTGGGACAATCATAAAGGTTTGAAAGATAACCAAGAGCTAGGGAAGAGTTGAACAATAAGGTTAATCTCCTACACAAGGCCACTTCTTCAAGGCTGGGAGAGTTGTTTCATCTAATACATAGAAACTAACACGAAGAGTCAAGTAAAATGAAGAAACAAAGGAAATGTCCCAAACAAAATGACAAGATAAAACTCAGAAAGAAACAAAAGAAAAAAACGTAATGAGACATAGATAAGTAATTCACCTGATAAAGAGTTAAAAGTAATGGTCATAAGGATGCTCACTGAACTCAGGAGAAGAATAGATAAATATGGTGAGAACTTCAACAATGAGACAGAAAATATAAGAAAGTCAAATAGAAGTCACAGAGCTGACGAATATAACTACCGAACTAAAATTACACCAAAGGGGTTCAACAACAGACGAGACGAAGCAGAAGAATCAGTGAACTTGAAGACGTGGCATTTGAACTCATCCAATCAGAGCAGGAAAAATAAAAAAGATTAAAAATAAAAGTAAAGATAGCTTAAGAGACTAATGAGAGAATATCAAGCAGACTAACATTCACATTATAGGGATCCCAAAAGGAGAGAAAGAGGGAGGGAGGGTGGGGTGGGGGTAGAGAGAGACAAAGGGGGCGGGGGAGAGAGGGAGAGAGAGAGAGAGAGAGAGAGAGGAAGGGAGAGAGAGGGAGGGAGAGAGAGGAAGGGAGAGAGAGGGAGGGAGAGAGAGAGAGAGAGCGCGAGCTGCAAAGGTCCATTTTTATGTTGATTTTTTCAAAAAATACTATAGTACTCCACAATCCATGGCTGAATTCACAGATGTAGAACCATCTATACAAGGGGCTGACTATAAAGTTATATGCAAATTTCTGATTTCACAGGATGTCAACACCACTAACCCCTGCATTGTTCAATGATCAACTGTATGACATTTGTCAATATTTATTCACCCAGCACAGGAACACCTAAATATATAAAGCAAAATTTACCAGACCTAAAGAGAGAAACAGACAGCAATACAATAATAGTAAAGGACTTTAATGTGCCACTTACATCAATGGCTAGATCATCCAAACAGAAAATCAATAAGGAAACATTGGCCTTAAATGACAGGTTAGACCAGATGAACTTGACGTATACAGAACATTCCATCAAAAGCACATTCTTTTCAAGTGCACGTGGAACATTCCCCAGGATAGATCATATATTAGGCCACAAGAGAAGTCTTAATGAATTTAAGAAGACTGAAATCATATAAAACATCTGTTCCAACCACAATGGCAAGAAACTAGAGATCAATTACAAGAAGCAAACTGAAAAACTTCACAAATTGTGAAGATTAAATAACATGCTATTAAACAACCAATGGGTCAAAGTAGAAATCAAAAGAGAAGTTTAAAAAAATACCTTGAGAGAAATAATAATGGAAATACAACATACCAAAACAGGGAATGCAGCAAAAGCAGTTCTAAGAGGGAAGTTTATAGGAAAACATGCTTACAACAGTAAACATGAAAAACCTCAAATAATCAACCTAACATGACACCTCAGGGAAACAGAAGAACAAACAAAGACCACAGTTTGTAGAAGAAAGAAAATAATAAAGATCAGAGGAGAAATAAATAAAATTGAGATTAAAAAAAATAGAAAAGATCAATGAAACTAAGAGCTGGTTCTTTGAAAAGATAAGCAAAATCAACAAACCTTTGTCCAGACTCACGAAGAAAAAAAAGAGGGCCCAAACAAATAAAATCAGAAATGAAACAGATGTTATCACTGATGCCACAGAAATATAAAGGATAAGAGACTACTATGAACAATTATACGTCAATAAATTCAACAATCTAGAAGAAATGGATCAGTTTCTAGAAACATATACAACCCATCAAGACTGATTCATGAAGAAATAGAAAATTTGAACAGACTGATTACTAGTAAGGAGAGCAAATCAGTAAACAAATACCTCCCAACAAAGAAAAGTCCAGGACAAGATGGCTTCACTGGTGAATTTTACCAAGGATTCAAAGAATTAATACCACCCCCTTCTCAAAGTCTCCAAAAAATTAGAAAAGAAGGGAACACTTCCTAACTCATTTTACAAGGCCAGCATTACCCTCATATCAAATCAGACAAGGAATTCAAAAGAAAAAAAAATTACTGTCCAATATCCCTGATTAACATAATACAAAAATCCTCAACAAAATATTAGCAACCCAAATTCACAGTATGATCAAGCTGGATTTATTCTAGAGATGCAAGGATGATTCAACATCTACAAAATCAATAAATGTGATGCACCACATTAGCAAAATGAAGGATAAAAAAATTATATCATCATCTCAATAGAGGGAGGAAAAGCATTTGTCAAAATTCAATATCCATTTATGGATACTGAACTCTCAACAAACTGGGTATTAAGGGAACATAACTCAACATAATAAAGGTCATATATAACAAGGCTACAGCTAGCATCATTTCATTATCAGCAGTGAAAAGCTGAAAGCTTTTCCTTTAAGATCAGGAAAAGACAAGGATACCCACTCTCATCGGTTTTATTCAACATAATATTGGAAGTTCTATCCAAAATAATTAGACAAGAAAAAGAAATAAAAGTCATCCAAATTGGAAAGAGAAGTAAAACTTTCATTTCTTGCGGGTGACATATTATATATAAAAAACCCTAGTCTCCACCAAAATAACTGTTAGAACAAAATAATTCAGTAAAGTTACAGGACACAAAATCAATATACAAAAATTAGCTGCATTTCAATACACTAACAAGGAATAACCAGAAAGACAAATTAAAACAATCCCATTTACAACTGCATCAAAAAGAATAAAATACCTAGGAATAGCTAGTGGGAAGCAGCCATGTAGCACAGGGAGATCAGCTCAGTGCTTTGTGACCACCTAGCGGGGTGGAATAGGGAGGGTGGGAGGGAGACGCAAGAGGGAGGGGATATGGGGATATATGTATATGTATAGCTGATTCACTTTGTTATACAGCAGAAACTAAGACAACATTGTAAAGCAATTATACTCCAATAAAGATGTTAAAAAAATTATGGCCAAACATATGTCCCACAAATCAATCAAAAAGAAAAAAACAACAACCTAGGAATAAATTGAATTAAAGAGGTAAAAGACCTGTATACTGAAATCTATAGAACATTAATGAAAGAAACTGAAGAAGACACAAGCAAGTGCAAAGATATTCTATGCTCATAGATGGGAAAAATTAGTATTGTTAAATTGCCCAGGGGTGGGATAGGGAGGGTGGGAGGGAGGGAGACGCAAGCGGGAAGAGATATGGGAACATATGTATATATATAACTGATTCATTTTGTTGTGAAGCTGAAACTAACATACCATTGTAAAGCAATTATACTCCAATAAAGATGTTAAAATGAAAAAAAACAATTGCCCATACTACTCAAAGCAATCTACAGATTCAATGCAATTCCTATCAAAATTCCAATGGCATTTCTCACAGAAACAGAACAAACAATCTCAAAATTTGTATGGAACCAAAAAAGACCCAAAAAACCAAAGCGATCTTGATAAAGAAGAACAAAGCTGGAGGCATCATGCTCCCTGATTTCAAACTATATTACAAGGTTACAGTAATCACAACAGTATGATACTGGCATAAAAACATACACAAAGATCAATGGGACCAGAAGTAAACCCATGCCTATATGGCAAATTAATTTATGACAAAGGAGCCAAGAATATACAATGGGGAAAGTCTCTTCAATAAGTGGGTTGGGAAAATCAGATAGCTACATGCAAAATGATGAAACTGGATCCCTGTCTTTCACCTTACACAAAAATCAACTCAAAATGGATTAAAGTCTTGAATGTAGCCATGGAACTCTAAAACCATGAAACTCCTAGAAGAAAATATAGGCGGTAAGCTCCTTGACATTGGTCTTGCTGATGATTTTTTTGGATCTCTCATCAAAGCAAAAGAAATAGAAGCAAAAATAAACAAGGGGGACCATATCAAAGTAAAAAGCTTCTGAACAACAAAGGAAGCCATCAACAAAGTGTAAAGACAACCTACCAAATGGGACAAAATATTTGCAAATCATATAACTGATAATGAGCTAACATCCAAATACATAAAGAATAGATATAACTGAATAACAAACAAAAACCAAAATCCAATTAAAAATTAGGCAGAACATCTGAATAGATCTTTTTTCCCAAAGATCACCTACAGATGGCCAACAGTTATGTGAAAAGATGCTCAACATCACTAATCAATCATCTGGGAAATGCAAATCAAAACCACAATGAGATATCACATACCCACTAGAAAAACCATTTTCAATAAAATAATAACAGCAAGTGTTTGCAAGGGCACGGATAAAAGTGAACACTTGTGCACTGTTGGTGGGAATGTAAATTGATGCAGCCACTATGGAAAACAGTATGGAGGCTCCTCAAAAAATTTAAAATAAGACTACCATATTCCAGCAATCCACTACTGGGCATTTATTCAAAGAAAAGGAAAACACTAAGTTGAAAACATATCTGCACCCCCATGTTCATTGTAGCATTATTTATAATAGCCAAGAAATGGAAACAACCTAGCTGTCCATCCATGAATGAATGGGTAAAGAAATTATGGTATATCTATGTAATGGAATATTATTTGGCCATAGAAAAGAATAAAATCTTGCCATTTGTGATAACATGGGTGGACCTTGAGGGCATTATGCTAAGTGAAATAAGTCAGAGGACAAATACCAATGATCTCTCATACATGGAATCTTAAAAACAAAATAAAATATAAACAAGCTCATAGCTTCTGAGAATAGTTTGGTGGCTGTCAGAGGTAGGGTTTTGGGGGTGTGTAAAATGCGTGAAGGAGGTCAAAAGGTCAAAACTTACAGTTATAAAACAAATAAGATCTGGGGATGTAACGTACAGCACGGTGACTATAGTTAATAATACATTACTGTATATTTAAAAGTTACTAATAGAGTAAATCTTAAATGTTCCCATCATAAGAAAAAAATTTGTAACTATATATGGTGGCAAATGTCAAGTAGACTTATTATGGTGATTATCTTGTAATACGTACAAATAGCAAATCATTATGTTGTATACCTGAAACCAAAAATATATCGACGTCCACTGCAGTTCCTTATACCAACAGAAATATAGTTAGAAATGCAATTTTTAAAATGCCATTTTAAATAGTAAGCCCCTCCAAATAAGACCTTTCTATAGGATAATAGTTTATTTAGAGGCAATAAAGAAAACTCAAATAAATGGGAGTCTGTCTTAGATGTTTTCCATGACTTCTCCAGACCTACTCTCAGTTCTTCTCCAATTCTGGAAGACTGAATTTATGGACTACATAATGGGCTCCCTTGAACTCTGGATTCTGTTAGACATCAGCCAATAAGAGGTAATTGCAGGAGATGAGAGAGCAAATAGAGTGTATTTATTCATCCACCCACGTCCCTGCTGGATTGCAATGGATTGATTACATCCCTCTAGCGAAGGTTACAGCTTCTGTCAAGTGACTCTCTCATAAGACTAGAGATTCTCCCTCCTGGTTCTGGTTCCCACTCACTGTGTCTCCTGTCCTTTGCCCCTTCAGACATGAGAGATACTTGCCCGTGACTGTTGGTTTCCCTTAATCCTGCTCATTTACTTTAAAATATTTTTTTAAACTCAAATTAATCAACTGAGTAAGCTACTTCTTTTCTGCTTAAATTCTGAGGGATCAAGTAATTTGTACAAGTGACCCTAGGAAATGGGACTCTAGTATTGCATTGCTCATATGTTTAAGAAGAACACAAATTACTTTCTTGCTCTAGTAATTGATGACAATGTAATGGATTCACAAATACCCAGATTAACATTTGTGGTAAAGTGTCATGGAATGAAAATAAAATGTAACACGTTGAGAGATCATGTATGACTCTTCATTGTTATGATGACAAAAGTGATTAAAAAGATGCAGGAGAGTACAAACAAGGAAAAGAAAGAAATCAAAGGCCCTGAATGCCAATTTAGAACTTAGGTGAAAAATTAGAACACCTATATGCCAGCTGGTGGATCCAGACAGTTATGGCTGAGACATAAGTCCAAGTCTTGATTATAATCATGGGACTCTGAGATATGGGGCCAGGGCATTTAAGCAGACACAAATAATCTTGTGAACTTTAAAGTTCAAATAATCTTGTGAACTTTAAACCAGGGGTCCTCAACCCCTGCCACACAGCAGGAGGTGAGTAGTGGAGGAGCGAGCGGAGCTTCCTCTGCCGCTCCCCATTGCTCACATTACCACCTGAACCATCCCCCCAATCCATGGAAAAACTGTCTTCCATGAAACCGGTCCCTGGTGCCAAAAAGGTTGGGGACTGCTGCTTTAAACCATCAAATACCCCTAGGACTCCTTTACCAAACAGACACCTCCTCTCCTCATTTTTTTTTTTTAATGGAACTAGGTTTCTCCCTGCATAGAAACATTTGAAAGTTGTTATCACAGAAGATGCCAACTCTTCTCAGGACCAATTACCATCACTACTTACTTCCTAGAGGCTCACGGGAGAATTAGATCACAATATCAAGTATAGACCTGGTGAGAAAAACGAAAATATTCATCAACTTTGTTTAGGCAGGAATCTGAGGAGCATTCATGTGAGTAGATTCGAGGGATGTTAGACCAAAAATGCAAAACAATATAAGACTTTATTAACATGAGTTTATATTGTCGCCCAGAATTCATGATTTAATGTGTTACCTTGAGCATCTAGCAGTCATATTAATAGACATCTAGATTGGCTAATTTAAGCCTGGATTCAATGGTGGATTAAACCTGCTCTAGAAGAAGAGAACAAAAGCTCAAGGAGACGGAGATGTCTGAATGGAACTACTTTGAAGCTGCTCAGCCACCCACTAAGTTTGTCTTCATGGAAGGCTCAGAAACGCATTAAGAAATACATTGGCAAATTGGGAGAGTGATGTCACCAAGATGGTGTCAGAGGTTGTTCCTGACCTCACTTCCCCTTCCAAGAACAACTAAGAACTATTTATGGACACTGAAAATCCTAGCACATGGGGGTGTGGCTGAAGCACACCCTGCACCTCAGAGACAGAGATGGATGGCATTAGAAGGGTAACAGTAATGGCTACACACTGACCACCTCGCCCTTCCCCCAGGCTGGAAAAGCACCAAACCTAGAGGACTCCCCTGAGCCTACAGGTAGTTCCTCCGGTGGGATAAAGAGAACCCGGGGTGGACATCTGGCTCCCCCAGCTGGCTGTTAACTAAACTTATTGTGGTAATCATTTCACAATATATGTAAGTCGAGTCGTTATACTGTACACCTTAACCTTGTACAGTGTTCTATGTCAATTATATCTCAATAAAACTGAAAGAAAAATTTTAAAAAAATACATTGACAAAAGAGCACCAGCTTCCAAAACAAGTTCTCTGGTAGCTAACTTCTGCAGGTCAGACATAAGTCTGGAGGATGCTGCAATGGAATTGAGATCCCTGTTTTTAAAGAGAATAATAAGATTCTACATGGGAAGGGGCAGGTTGTTATACTGAAAAGTCAGCAACAAAACTTCGGCACAATTTTCACCAAAATTCACAGGAACAGTGTGATAATCAGAATATTCCGACCCATAGGGGTCTGTGGTGATTGTTAATTGATCACAAGTTCCCTAGAAATAAAATAGATTGAGAAGTCGGACCAAGATGGTGGAGTGGGAGGACATGGAGCACACCTTTCCCCACAAACTCACCAAAGCTACATCTACATGTAGAACAATTCTTACAGAAAACTAACTGGAAGCCAGCAGAACTCCTATATAATCAAGAGATTTCCACATAACCAGGTAGATGGAAAAGGGGTATCAGGTTGGGACCAGTGACCCTGGGAAGGATATGAAAGGAAAAGAAGGGCAGCAAGGGCAGATCCTCGCCCTGGGTAGTCAGCAGGTTGAGCCTCAAACTGGGAGGCCCAGTCCTGGGGTCCCCTGCAGAGGAGACAAGCCCCCTTGGTTGGTGAGAAACCCACTAGGATAGATAAAAGGGGTGGAGAAGCCTAGACTTCACTTGCCAGGAGTGTGTGGGTGCCATCTAGCAAACAGGGCAGAAAGAGCTCTGCACTGGCAGCTGTCACCCTGCTGCACTCCCCAGTCCAAGCTGGGTGAACAGCCCTTTTCTACTCACTCCACACCACTGCTTGGTGAGGGATCTGGGGCAGACAGGTCCTGGGAGAAGACTTGATCCAGGGATGCAGAGGAGGCTCAGGGGCCTGGGGTGTGGTCCAGGAGGGCCAGCAGCAGCCAGTGTTGATACTCAATCAGCACCACAGAAGCAACACAAACTTCTGATAGCAGTGCCACCCCTTCAATTCCTGCAGGCACGATGGCCCGAACCCCAGCCCCAGCCTAGCGAATGTGTCAGCCCCACCTACCCTATGCCACAGTCTGGTACTAGATCTGGGACAACCACAACAGGGGAAGGGACACAACCTTGGCCTTCATCAAAGCAGAGCAGTGAACAGCTGCACAGGCAGCATGTTGAACCTTAGTGAGTGCACAACCCTCACTTATTTCAGCACTCCCCTCCTTTGGGGCAAAACATGCACTCTAAGGGAACAGAGCCTGCTCAAACTTGACCCTCAGGGCTTCTGCTCCAGCACCTGGGGAGCAGACCCTGCCCCCAACAGCCCTGGTGCAGAGAGGAAGTCCTGCCTTAAGCCCGACACAGGCTTTAGCACTCCAAACCAGGAACAAGGATACTCATTCCTGCTGCTTCTATTTAACATATTTTTTGGAAGTCCTAGCCCCAGCAATCAGGCAAGAAAAAGAAATAGACTGTATCCAAATTGAAAAGGAAGAGGTAAAACAGTCACTCTTGGCAGATGACATGGTACTGTGTATAGAGAACGCTAAAATCTCCACCTAAAAACTATTAGAATTAATAAATGAATTCAGCAAAGTTACAGCATATAAGATTAACATACAGGGCTTCCCTGGTGGCGCAGTGGTTGAGAGTCCACCTGCTGATGCAGGGGACATGGGTTCGTGCCCCAGTCCGGTAAGATCTCACATGCCGTGGAGCAGCTGGGCCCGTGAGCCATGGCCGCTGAGCCTGTGCGTCCAGAGCCTGTGCTCCGCAATGGGAGAGGCCACAAGAGTGAGAGGCCTGCGTACCGCAAAAAAAAAAAAAAAAAAAAAGATTAACATACAAAAATCTGTTGCATTTCTATACACTAATAATGAACTATAGGAAAGAGAAAGTTTTTAAAAATCCTGTTTAAAATTACATCAAAAAGAATAAAAAAGCCTAGAAATAAACTTAACTAGGGTGATGAAAGACCTATACTCTGAAAACTATAAAATACTGATGAAGGAAAATGAAGATGATTCAAAGAAATGGAAAGATACCCCATGCTCTTGGATTGGAAAAATCAATATTATTATCAATAAAATGGTCAACCTACCCAAAACAATCTACAGATTTAGTGTAATCCCTATCAAAATACCCAGGACATTTTTCACAGAATTAGAACAAATAATCCTAAAATGTATATGGACCCATGAAAGACCCTGAATTGCCAAAGTAATCTGAGAAAAAAGAAAAAAGCTGGAGGTTTAACTCTCCCAGACTTCAGACTATTACAAAGCTACAGTAATCAAAACAGCATGATATTGGCTAAAAGCAGACACACAGATCAATGGAACAGAATAGAGAGCCCAGAAATATACGTGTGCACCTAAGGTCAATTAATTTATGACAAAGGAAGCAAGATTATACAATGGAGAAAAGACAGTCCCTTCAACAAGTGGTTCTGGGAAAGCTAGACAGCCACGTGTAAACCAATGAGATTAGAACATTCCCTCACACCATATACAAAAATAAACTCAACGTGGATTAAAGACCTAAATGTAAGACCTGAAACCATAAAACTCCTAGAAGAGAACACAGGTGCAACACTCTTTAACATAAATCATAGTAATATTTTCTTGGATCAGTCTCCTAAGACAAAAGAAATAAAAGTAAAAATAAACTAATGAGAACTAATTAAACTTAAAAGCTTTTGCACAGCAAAGGAAGCCATCAACAGAATAAAAAGACAACCTATGGAATGAAAGAAAATACTTGCCAACAATGCAACCAACATATACATACAACACAGTATCAAAAAAAAATAACCCAATCAGAAAATGCGCAGAAGACCTGAATAGACATCTCTCCAGAGAAGACATCCAGATGACTAACAGGCACACACACAAAAAGCTCAACATTGCTATTTATTAGAGAAATGCAAATCAAAACCACAATGAGAGATCACCTTACACCTGTCAGAATCAAAGTCTACAGATAACAAATGTTGGAGAGGATGTGGGGAAAAGTGAACCTCATACATTGTTGGTGGGAATGTAAATTGGTGCAGCCACTGTGGAAAAGAGTATGGAGGTTCTTCAAAAAAACTAAAAATAGAGCTACCATATGATCCAGCAATTCCACTCCTGGGTGTATATCCTGGAAAAATGAAAACACTAATTCAAAAAGATACATGCACCTCAATGCTCATAGCAGCACTATTTACAATAGCCAAGACATGGAAGCAACTCAAGTGCTCATCAACAAGTTATTGGCTTAAGATGATGTGGAGATTTTATATATATATATATATATATATATATATATATATATATATAAAATCTCCATAAATTATTACTCAGTCATAAAAAAGAATGAAATATTGCCAATTTCAGCAATGTGTATGGATCTAGAGAATATTATGCTTAGTGAAATAAGTCAGATAAAGACAAATACTATATGATATAATTTATGTGTGGAAACTAAAAAACAATACAAATGAATGTATATACAAATGAAACAGACTCACAGACACAGAAAACAAACTTGTGGTTACCAAAGGGCGGGGTGGACAAAGTATGGCTATGGGAGTAACAGATATAAACTACTATACATAAAATAGATTAGCAACAAGGATTTACTGTATAGCACAGGGAATTATACCCAATATCTTGTAATAACCTATAATGGAATATAATCTGTAAAAATACTGAATCACTTTGCTGTATACCTGGAACTAACAAATATTGTAAATCAACTAAACTTCAATTTAAAAATAGATTAAAATTTATTAAGGTAGTGCTTTACATATATAGGGAGAAAGAGTCAATGTCTGGTGGCACAGATCTGACTAACTACAGTAGAGAATTGTGGCCTCTTATAAAATGCCCAGACTTAAACTAATTTAAGGGACCTAGAATTCCTTGATAGAAAAGCAGACCTTACAATGTAACCAGAGCAGTATACTAAAAATCATAGATCAAACCTTACCCAGAGATGCCTGTGGCCATTTCCCACCATTTCTGTGCATTACACAAGTGGAAATGCACAGACCTTCTGGATTAAATTAGGTACTGGCTAGTCACTAATGCTAATCCCTAGGTACTGAAAATATTAATATGTCTCACAAATCACAGAGGGGACTTACAGAGGTCAGGTGATAGGTAGACTTATTACTCCAATCCATCTCAAAAGCTCAAAGACATCCTGTGATGATTTACGCTGTCCAAGAATTAAGACTTGGTATAGATTTAAATAGTAGAGAACAGTAGTTTTCAAATATTATCATACATCACAGTCTTCTGGAGGATTTGTTAAAACACAGATTGCTGGGTACCACCTCCAAAGTCTCTGTCTCAGTAGGGCTTTGATGGAGCCCATCAATCTGCATGTCTAAGTTTCTAAGTGATAGCAATGCTTCTAGTCTGGGCATCATATTTTGAGAACCCTACCTATCATAATAGCCCTTGTTCTTTGGTTCAGGTAACCAACTGGTGTTCTAAGTCAGCAGTCCTCAAAAAATGATCTTCTGACCCTCGTAATGAGAGCCATTCATTCCCTTTTATCTTGTCTGAACAGTGCAAAAGCCATCATGTTTTCTAATATACATCAGCAGAAACTTAATGAGGCAATGATGTCAATTACAGTGGTCTTCGTGAATGTGGTAGTTTTCAGGAACAAAACACCACATTCCTTGGCACCCAGTATACAGATATTAACTTGACGACTTCTTCCCTTATTACTATGTGCAAAGTTAGTTAGAAGCTGTTTGTCCTCACATCTTTGGGACAACAGTATGCTATTATTATCTTGTCACTGAACTATACTAACCCTCCTATTCTCTGTCCATAATATATTCCAAAGGGAGCTTGATTTTCCTGATAGCCAAAAAAATATTATTCTGGCTCCTTATATTGATAATATTTTCCTCTTTGAACCTAATGAGTAAGAACTAACTAACTAATGTGTGCCAGAGGTGGGCACCAAATACCCATGAACCTTTAGAGGCCTGCCACAGTGAGGCTTCTGGACCCACTGATCTGTAACACTCTGGAGTATCTTCTATAAAATAAACAAACAAAAAACACCACCACAAAACAATAACAACAAAAACCCAACCACCACCACCACCAAAAAAACCCCTGCTACACAGCCGTCCATCGATATGGGCGGGGGATTGGTTCCAGGATCCCCACAGATACCGAGATCTGTGGATGCTCAAGTCCCTTATATAAAATGGTGTAGTGCAGTCAGCCCTCCGTATCCATGGGTTCTGCATGGGTTCTCACAGAGGATTCTGTGAGACCAGAGCCCGTGAATAGGATGGCGGCTCACCAATGAAGAAAGAGACCCAATGGTAGTGGTACTCTAAATTTGGGGGTAACTATCATTTATTCCAGCACACTGTTTCAAGGTATTTACTGTGTTAACTGAAAGCCTCCTGATTTTGAGTGAGGGCTTGAAGCAAAAAGGCTCTGCAGCAAGTATAGAGTGCAGTGCATGCTGCCCTGTCATTTGGGACTTGGGACTTGTGGACATACTGTTTTGGAAATATCTGTGCTAGAGAGATGCTGAATAAAACATCTAGCAAACTCCCATAGAAGAACCACACTGCAGACCCTGAGCACTCTGGAGCTGGGTTATGTCCTGCTGGCCTTCTTTATCTGACAACTATACTCAAGTTGGAAAGCAGCCTCTGCTTTGCTGACTGGGCACAAGAAGAAACTGAATACATGACTACAGGGAACCAAGTATCTATGCAATCTAAATCACTTATTATGTACTTGGTGTTGTACATTTACCAATCATAAAATTGCGACATTTTCAGCAGTCACTGCACTGTAAAGTGGAAATTGCACACAATCCAACACTAGCAATCCAGAGTGTGTGGGTAAAATGCACAAAGTGGTTCAGATTTCAGTGCCTACACCTTCTGCTTCACTGTCTCTTCCTCATCCGACTTACAGCCTCACAGAAAATACTGTAAGACCCGTTAATGGAAAAAGAAAAAAGGAAATATCTTCATTATTAATTGTACATACACAGTGTTCTGTCCTAGGTGGAAATGGAGAAAAGAGAAAGAGTGGTGATGGGGTATCTTCCCAGTGGGTTGGTTTTCCACTTTACATAAGATGGAGATGGCTCATGGTAAAAACTGACACCAATTCCTAGGTGACACTATATGCTGGCTGATAAATTACAGACTTGAAAAAAGTTGACAGTGAGGTCTGAGAGTGAAGTAAGTTGATGTATATCTTGGCACAGAGTATAAAAATGTTCTACATAAATACCCACCAGAGGTTATCCACATCAGACACTCTCAATAATTAGATGCACAACATTCATTCTCTGAAGTCAGCCTCTCTCTCCAGGCACTCTGATGTCTGCTCAATAAGCTCATGTTCAATGAACCCCTGATAGAGGGGTAGAGGCTATACAGAGCTCAGCAGCCTGAAATTTCTCTCACCAAAGCTCAAACTTATTGTGTGCAAAACCTGTTAATAACAGACACCAACACTGAGATCCAAATGGCACCATTTCCAAGGAAACCAGCTAGGCACTAGATGGCTGACTGCCTCTAACAGACCTCTCATCAGAAGGGGAACAAAGAACTAACTGCTGAACAGGCATCAACTGGAAGACACTGGAACTCACCAGAAAAGATACCCCACATCCAAATACAAAGGAGACGCCACAATGAGATGGTAGGAGGGGCACAATCACAATAAAATCAAATCCCATAGGGCTTCCCTGGTGGCGCAGTGGTTGAGAGTCCGCCTGCCGATGCAGGGGACACGGGTTCGTGCCCCGGTCTGGGAAGATCCCACATGCCGCAGAGCAGCTGGGCCTGTGAGCCATGGCCGCTGAGCCTGTGTGTCCGGAGCCTGTGCTCCGCAATGGGAGAGGCCACAACAGTGAGAGGCCCTTGTACCACAGAAAAAAAACAAAAACGAAAACAAAATCAAATCCCATAACTACTGGGGGGATGACTCACAAACTGGAGAACACTTATACCACAGAACTCTACCCACTGGAGTGAAGGTTCTGAGCCCCATGTCAGGCTTCCCAACCTGGGGGTCTGGCAATGGGAGGAGGAATACCCAGAGAATCAGACTTTGAAGGCTAGTGGGATTTGATTACAGGACTTCGACAGGACTGGAGGAAACAGAGACTCCACTCTTGGAGGGCACACACAAAGTAGTGTGTGCATCAGGGCCCAGGGGAAGGAGCAGTCATGCCATAGGAGACTGAAGCAGACCTACCTGCTAGTGTTGGAGGGTCTCCTGCAGAGGCGGGAGGGAGGGTGGCTGTGGCTCACCATGAGGACAAGGACACCGGCAGCATAAGTTCTGGGAAGTACTCCTTGGCATGAGCCCTCCTAGAGTCTGCCATTAGCCCCACCGAAGAGACCAGGTAGGCTCCAGTGTTAGGTCGCCTGAGGCCAAACAACCAACAGGGAGGGAACCCAGCCCCACCCATCAGCAGTCAAGTGGATTAAAGTTTTACTGAGCTCTGGCCACCAGAGCAAAACCCAGCTCTACCCACCACCAGTCCCTCCCATCAGGAAGCTTGTACAAGCCTCTTAGATAGCCTCATCCACCAGAGGGCACATAGAAGAAGGAAGAAGAATTACAATCCTGCAGCCTAGGAACAAAAACCACATTCAAGAAAGATAGACAAGATGAAAAGGCAGAGGGCTACGGACCAGATGAAGGAACAAGATAAAACCCCAGAAAGACAACTAAATAAAGTGGAGATAGGCAACCTTCCAGAAAAAGAGTTCAGAATAATGATAGGGAAGATGATCCAGGACCTCGGAAAAAGAATGGAGGCAAAGATCGAGAAGATGAAAGAAATGTTTAACAAAGACCTAAAACAATTAAAGAACAAACACCTAGAAGAATTCAAGAACAAACAGAGATGAACAATACAATAACTGAAATAAAGAATAAACTAGAAGGAAACAGTAGCAGAATAACTAAGGCAGAAGAATGGATAAGTGACCTGGAAGACAGAATGGTGGAATTCACTGCCATGGAACAGAATAAAGAAAAAAGAATGAAGAGAAATGAAGACAGCCTAAGAGACCTCTGGGACAACATTATGTGTAACAACATTCACATTATAGAGATCCCAGAAGGAGGAGAGAGAGAGAAAGTACCTGAGAAAATATGTGAAGAGATTATAGTCGAAAACTTTTTTAACATGGGAAAGGAAATAGCTGCCCAGTCCAGGAAGCATAGAGATTCCTAGGCAGGATAAATCCAAGGAGAAATATGCCAAGACATATAGAATCAAATTGACAAAAGGTAGAGACAAAGAAAATTTATTGAAAGCAGCAAGGGAAAAATGACAAATAACATAGAGGGAACTCCCATAAGGTTAACAGCTGATTTATCAGAAGAAACTCTACAAACCAGAAGGGAGTGGCATGACATATTTAAAGTGATGAAGGGGAAGAACCTACAACCAAGATTACTCTACCCAGCAAGGATCTCATTCAGATTCGACGGAGAAATCAAAAGCTTTACAATCAAGCAAAAAGTAAGAGAATTCAGCACCAGCAAAAGAGCTCCACAGCAAATGCTAAAGGAACTTCTCTAAGTGGGAAACACAAGAGAAGAAAAGGACCTAGAAATACAAACCCAAAACAATTAAGAAAATGGTAATAGGAACATACATATTGATAATTACCTTAAATGTGAATGGATTAAATGCTCCAACCAAAAGACACAGCCTCACTGAATGGATACAAAACCAAGACCCATTTAAATGCCATCTCCAAGAGACCCACTTCAGACCTAGGGACACATACAGATTGAAAGTGAGGGGATGGAAAAGATATTCCATGCAAATGGACATCAAAAGAAAGCTGGAGTAGCAATACTCATATCAGATAAAATAGACTTTAAAATAAAGAATGTTACAAGAGACAAGGAAGGACACTACGTAATGATCAAGGGATCAATCCAAGAAGAAGATATAACAATTACAAATATATATGCACCCAACATAGGAGCACCTCAATACATAAGGCAACTGCTAACAGCTGTAAAAGAGGAAATCGACAGTAACACAATAATAGTGGGGGACTTTAACACCTCACTTACACCCATGGACAGATCATCCAAACAGAAAATTAATAAGGAAACACAAGCTTTAAATGACACAATAGACCAGATAGATATAATTGATATTTATAGGACATTCCATCCAAAAACAGCAGATTACACTTTCTTCTCAAGTACGCACGGAACATTCTCCAGGACAGATCACATCTTGGGTCACAAACCAAGCCTCAGTAAATTTAAGAAAATTGAAATCATATCAAGCATCTTTTCTGACCACAATGCTACGATATTAGAGATCAATTACAGGGAAAATAACGTAAAAAACACAAACACATGGAGGCTAAACAATACATTACTAAATAACCAAGAGATCACTGATGAAATAAAAGAGGAAATCAAAAAATACTTAGAGACAAATGACAATGAAAATACAATGATCCAAAACCTATGGGATGCAGCAAAAGTAGTTCTAAAAGGGAAGTTTATAGCTATAGAAGCCTACCTCAAGAAACAAGAAAAATCTCAAATAAACAATCTAACCTTACACCTAAATGAACTAGAGAAAGAAGAACAAACAAAACCCAAAGTTAGTAGAAGGAAAGAATTCATAACGATCAGAGCAGAAATAAATGAAATAGAAACAAAGAAAACAACAGCATATATCAGAAAAACTAACAGCTGGTTCTTTGAGAAGATAAAATTGATAAACATTTAGCCTGACTCAACAAGAAAAAGAGGGAGATGACTCAAATCAATAAAATTAGAAATGAAAAAGAAGTTATAACAGACACTGCAGAAATACAAAGCATCCTAAGAGACTACTACAAGCAACTCTATGCCAATAAAACGGACAACCTGGAAGAAACAGACAAACACTTAGAAGGGTATAACCTTCCAAGACTGAACCAGGAAGAAATAGAAAATATGAACAGACCAATCATAAGTAATGAAATTGAAACTGTGTTTAAAAATCTTCCAACAAACAAAAGACCAGGACAAGATGGCTTCACAAGTGAATTCCATCAAACATTTAGAGAAGAGCAAACACCTATCCTTCTCAAACTCTTCCAAAAATTGCAGAGGCAGGAACACTCCCAAACTCATTCTATGAGGCCACCATCACCCTGATACCAAAATCAAAGATACTACAAAAAAAGAAAATTACAGAAAAATATCACTGATGAAAATAGATGCAAAAATCCTCAACAAAATACTAGCAAACAGAATCCAGCAACACATTAAAAGGATCATACACCATGATCAAGTGGGATTTAACCCAGGGATGCAAGGATTCTTCAATATACACAAATCAATGTGATACACCATATTAACAAATAGACGAAAAAAACCCATATGATCATCGCAATAGATGCAGAAAAAGCCTTTGATAAAAATTCTCCAGAAAGTAGGCATAGGGGGAAACTACCTCAACATAATAAAGACCATATATGAAAAACCCAGAGCAAACATCATTCTCAATGGTGAAAAACTGAAAGCATTTCCTCTAAGATCAGGAACAAGACATGGATGGCCACTCTCACCACTATTATTCAACATAGTTGTGGAAGTCCTAGCCATGGCAATCAGAGAAGAAAAAGAAATAAAAGGAATCCAAATCGGAAAAGAAGAAGTAAAACTGTCACTGTTTCCAGATGACATGATACTATAGAGAATCCTAAAGATGCCACCAGAAAAGTACTACAGCTAATCAATGAATTTGTCAAGTTGCAGGATACAAAGTTATTGCACAGGAATCTCTTGCATTCCTATATACTAATGATGAAAAATCTGAAAGAGAAATTAAGGAAACACTCCCATTTACCATGCAATAAAAAGAATAAAATACCTAGTAATAAACCTATCTAGGGAGACAAAATACCTTTATGCAGAAAACTGTAAGACACTGATGAAAGAAATTAAAGATGATACAAACAGATGGAGAGATATATGATGTTCCTGGATTGGATGAATCAATATTGTGAAAATGACTATACTACCCAAAGCAATCTACAGATTCAGTGCAATCCCTATCAAATTACCAATGGCATTTTTTACTTAACTAGAACAAAAATATCTTAAAATTTGTACAGAGACACAAAAGACCCCGAATAGCAAAGCAGTCTTGAGGGAAAAAAAAAACGGAGCTGGAGGAATCAGACTCCCTGACTTCAGACTATACCTCAATGCTACACTAATCAAGACAATATGGTACTGGCACAAAAACAGAAATATAGATCAATGAAACAGGATAGAAAACCCAGAGGTAAACCCACGCACCTATGGTCAACTAATCTATGACAGAGGAGGCAAGGGTACACAATGGAGAAAAGACAGTCTCTTCAATAAGTGGTGTTGGGAATACTGGACAGCTACATGTAAAAGAATGAAAGTAGAACACTCCCTAACATCATACACAAAAATAAACTCAAAGTTGGTTAGAGACCTAAATGTAAGACCGGACACTATAAAACTCTTAGAGGAAAACATAGGAAGAACACTCTTTGACATAAATCACAGCAAGATCTTTTTTAATCCACCTCCTAGAGTAATGGAAATAAAAACAAAAATAAACAAATAGGACCTAGTGAA
The DNA here is from genome assembly GCF_039906515.1 of Pseudorca crassidens. NCBI lineage: Eukaryota > Metazoa > Chordata > Mammalia > Artiodactyla > Delphinidae > Pseudorca > Pseudorca crassidens. The sequence continues at coordinate 91,418,169 of NC_090301.1, read as the reverse complement.
ACTTAAAAGCTTTTGCAAAGCAAAGGAAACTACAAAGAAGAGGAAAAGATAGCCCTCAGAATGGGAGAAAATATTTGCAAATGAATCAACGGACAAAGGATTAATCTCTAAAATATATAAACAGCTCATGCAGCTCAATATTAAAAAAAACAAACAACCCAATCAAAAAATGGGCAGAAGACTTAAATAGAAATTTCTCCAAAGAAGACATACAGATGGCCAAGAGGCACATGAAAAGCTGTTCAACATCACTCATTATTACAGAAATGCAAATCAAAACTCCAATGCGGTAACACCTCACACCAGTTAGAATGGGCATCATCAGAAAATCTACAAACAACAAATGCTGGAGAAAAGGGAACCCTCTTGCACTGTTGGTGGGAATGTAAATTGATACAGCCACTATGGAGAATGGTATGGAGGTTCCTTACAAAACTAAAAATAGAACTACCATGCGACCCAGCAATCCCACTACTGGCCATATACACAGAGAAAACCATAGTTCAAAAAGACACATGCACCCCAATGTTCATTGCAGCACTATTTACAACAGCGAGGTCATGGAAGCAACCTAAATGCCTTTCGACGAATGGATAAAGAAGATGTGGTAAATATATACAATGGAATATTACTCAGCCATAAAAAGGAATGAAATTGAGTCATTTGTAGAGATGTGGATGAATGTAGAGACTGTCATACAGAGTGAAGTAAGTCAGAAAGAGAAAAACAAATATTGTAAATTAACGCACATACGTGGAACCTAGAAAAATCATACAGATGAACTGGTTTGCAGGGCAGAAATAGAGACCTAGATGTAGAGAACAAACGTATGGACGCCAAGGGGGGAAAGGTGTGATGAATTGGGGGATTGGGATTGACATGTATACTCTAATATGTATAAAATAGATAACTAATAAGAACCTGCTGTATAAAAATTAAATAAAGGGGAAGATGCCCACTCACTGAGTTAAATGCTTACCAAGAGGCACTCTGTTCCCAAATCTGTTTATATGTGGTCTTCTTGTTACTGTGATTGGCATAACTTAATTAAATGGAATGAAAACTGATGAAATGTGTGTGCTAAAATAGAGAAAGCCGTCATTTCCGTGAAAACCTTTGGAAAGACTCCATAAAGACAAATTACTATCAGATGGATAAAGATGAGTCAATTATAAAAGATTAGGGAAAAATCATAAAAATATGGGCAGCTTCCAGATTCTGTTTTCATACTGCTTCACAAGTGTCTTTAAATTTTCACTCTTTGTTAAAGAAAACAAACCTGGGAATCTTTGACATTGTATCATGGGTGTTATTTATGCCTAGAAGACAGTGAGAAGCTCCATCACTGGATCCTAGTCAAAGGAAAGGCCTTGGCTCCACATTAAAAGATTTGCCAATAAATGTATACATTAAATGTTTGTTAAAATATTAAAGATAGGCAAAAAAAATTAAAAAAAAAAAAACCAAATACTCAGAGGAAAAAAAAAAGAGTGTATACTGTCTGAGTCTATGTAATGTTCAACTATAGAGTACTACTAATCTTCTATATCTTAAACTATGTGATGTGCATTTATGATTTGTGCACCATTCAGTACGTATGGTGTATGTTATTAAAAGTTTACTGAGAAAGAATCAAATATACATTTACATGTTTCCAGGAACCTATTTCCTAGGATATAATAAAATTAGACCACCAGTGTATAACAACATGTATACAATAATGTTAATTGCAGCATTTTTCATAGTAAAAAAAATCGAGGTAAATGGCTTTCAGTAAGGACTGTTTAATAAGTAACGATATGCAGCCATTAGAAGAAATTAGAGTTATCATTTAACTTGGAAATATTTCTGTGAAATATCAAGTGAATAAAGCAAAGTGCTGAAAAGTAAGAAAATGGTGTAGGGTTTTCAATTTTTATAAAATCATCTATATGTTTGAATGCATATTAATATATCTTTTATATTCATATTCCTATTTATACATTATTGTGAGATCTTGGAGAAATTCTCAATAGTGCTTACATTCTTAGATAGAAGGTTAGAATTGATACACAAGGAAAGACGAGAACAACAGAATTAGGCACATTTAAAAAGAAAAATACAACCCTAATAATATGACCACATTTACAGTTAATGAACAGTAGTGTAAATACAAGATAAACAATAGAAAATGTAATTATTAAAGCCCTAAAAGAAAGTATAAAAGACCAAAAATAAGTAAAGTGAAAATTACAGGCCAACTTTGACCATAGATGCAAAAATCTTTTTAAAAATATTAGCATACCAAATCCAAACATTTACTTTAAAAAGATATGTCATGACTAGATCAGGATTTATCCCAGGGATGCAAGGATTTTTCAATATTTACAAATCAATCAGTATGATACACCACAACAACAAATTGAAAAATGAAAACCATACGATCATCTCAATAGATGCAGATAAAACTTTTGAAAAAAGTCAATACCCATTTATGATTAAAAAAAAAAAAACTCCCCAGAAAGTGAGTATAGAGGGAACCCACCTCAACATAATAAAGGACATATATGAGAAACCTACAGTTAACATCATACTCAAGGGTGAAAAACTGAAAGCATTTCCTCTAAGATCAGGAACAAGACAAGGATTTCCATTCTCATCACTTTTATTCAGCATAAGTTTGTAAGTCCTAGTCATGGCAATCAAAGAAGAAAAAGAAATAAAAGGAATCCAAATTGGAAAACAAGAAGTAAAACTGTCACTGTTTACATAGAAAACCCTACAGAGGCTACCAGAAAACTACTAGAACTCATCAATGAATTTGGTAAAGTTGCAGGACACAAAATTAATACACAGAAATCACTTGCATTTCTATATACTAAAAATGAAAGATCAGAAACAGAAATTAAGGAAACAGTTCCATTCACCATTGCATCAAAAAGCATAAAATACCTAGGAATAAACCTACCTAAGGAGGCAAAAGACCTGTACCCAGAAAACTGTAAGACACTGATGAAAGAAGTCAAAGATGACACAAACAGATGGAAAGTTATAAGATGTTCTTGGATTGGAAGAATCAATATTGTCAAAATGACTATACTACCCAAGGAAATCTACAGATTTGATGCAATCCCTATCAAATTACCAATGGCATTTTTTACAGAACCAGAAAAAAAAAATCTTAAAATTTGTATGGACACACAAAAGACTCCCAATAGCCAAAGCAATCTTGAGCAAGAAAAAATGAGCCGGAGGAATCAGGCTCCCTGACTTCAGACTATTCTACAAAGCTACAGTCAACAAAACAACACAGTACTGGCACAAAAACAGAAATACAGATCATGGAATAGGAAAGAAAGCTCAGAAATATATCCACACACCTGTGGTCAACTAATCTATGACAAAGGAAGCAAGACTATACAATGGAGAAAAGACAGTATCTTCAATAAGTAATGCTGGGAAAACTGGACAGCTACACGTAAAAGAATGAAATTAGAACATTTTTAAACACCATACACAAAAATAAACTCAAACTGGGTTCAAGACCTAAATGTAAGACTGGATATTATAAAACTCTTAGAGGAAAACATAGGCAGAACACTCTGACATAAATCACAACAATATCTTTTTTTGATCCACTTCCTGGAGTAATGAATATAAAAACAAAAATAAACAAATGGGACCTAATTAAACTCAAAAACTTTTGCACACCAAAGGAAATCATAAACAAAATGAAAAGACAACCCACAGAATGGGAGGAAATATTTGCAAACGGTGCAACCGACAAAAGATTAATCTCCAAAATCTACAAACAGCCAATGCAGCTCAATATCAAAAAGCAACCCAATCAAAAAATGCACAGAAGACCTAAATAGACATTTCTTCAAAGAAGACATACAGATGGCCAAGAGCACATAGAAAGATACTTAACATCACTAATTATTAGAGAAATGCAAATCAAAAGTTCAATGAGATATCACTGCACACCAGTCAGAATGGCAATCATAAAAGTCTACAAACAATAAATGCTGACAAGAGTGTGGAGAAAAGGGAACCCTCCTACACTGTTGGTGGGAATGTACATTGGTACAGCTACTATGGAGAACAGTATGGAGGTTCCTTAAGAAACTAAAAGTAGAACTACCATATGACCCTGCAATCCAACTCTTGGGTGTAAATCTGGAGAAAACCATGGTTCAAAACGTGCATGCACCCAGTGTTCATTGCAGCACTGTTTACAACAGCCAAGACAGAGAAGCAACCTAAATGTCCATCAACAGAAGAATGAATAAAGAAGATATGGTACATACATATGATGGACTATTACTCAGCCATTAAAAAGAATGAAATAATGCCATTTGTAGCAACATGGATGGACCTGGAGAATATCATACTAAGTGAAGTAAGTCAGGCATAGAAAGACAAATATCATATGATACTGCTTATATGCAGTATCTAAAAAAAAATGATACAAATGAACTTACTTACAAAACAGAAATAGACTCACAGACTTTGAAAACAAACTTATGGTTACCAAAGGGGAAAGGTGGGGAGGGAGGGATAAATTGGGAGTTTGGGATTGACATATACACACTACTATATTTTAAAAATTAACCATCAAGGACCTACTGTATAGGACAGGGAACTCTACCCAATATTCTGTAATAACCTAAATGGAAAAGAATTTGAAAAAAATAGATACATGTATATGTATAACTGAATCACTTGGCTGTACACCTGAAACTAACACAACATTGTTAATCAACTATACTCCAATACAAAATAAATTTTTTTTAAATGTCATGACTCTATCAGTTTTTCCCAAGAATGATGGTGAACATTTAAAAATGAATTTATACGTGTAACTATCTACATTTAGAAATTAAAGAGAAATAATTATCTCAACATTATGAAAAGCATTTGATTAAATTCAATACTCATTAATGATAACAACTTCTAGCAAACTAACAATAAATGGGAACTCCCGTAGCCTAATGTGAGTCATCTACATGACTTATCATTGCTAATGAAGATGTCAGAGGTATTCTTCTGAAAATTAGGAGTAACTCAAGGGTGCACAGTATGACTGCTACTATTCAATATTATTTTAAACGTCCTATCGTGTGTGGTAAGGTAAGACAAATAATGGAAAGGCACTATCATTATTCAAAATGACGCCACTGTTAACATATAAAGGCCAAAATCCATAAGCAAATTATAACTAAAAAGAGAGAAGAAATATTTTTTCTGATATAAACATATGTCAAAATATATGCCTTTGAGATAGCCATGGGAGTTCTGTTTGCTACCTGCTTTGATAGTCCTGATTTCAGAAAGATAATAAAATCTCATAAGTCACTACAATCCAGGATGTCTTTGTCTTTTCTAGTTTATCTAGGACATTGTGTAGCCACAACTGCTAGGATACTAGTATGTAACCACACCTACTCAACATTAGGGGTTGGGGGACAGAAAGATGAAATAGATATGCATGCTATGCTCAAGAAACTTATGGTTTATTATGGGGAAGAAAGACTCATGAATGGTATGGTACAATAAAACATTTAGCAATAAAATATTTAGCATTATAAAAAGCATGTTCAGAATATATTAGAGGCCCAAAGATACTAAATTTGCCTGGAATGATCAGGAGAAGTCTTCTCAAAGGATTTAGAACTAAGTTTTGGGATAGACTGGGGAATGGCATTCCAGGCAAATAAAACAGAGGCAGGATATCATGGAGGTATAGGATACCTGAAATATTCAGAAACTATAATTAGACCATAATTACAGGAGCACAGGTATAAGTGGGAATATGGAATGAATTCTTGAGAAGTAGAGGAGAGTTGAATTCTAGAGAGTTATCCATAGCATAATAAGCAGCGTGCATATTATCCAAAGGCCTAGAGATCCATTCAATATACTTAAGCAGAACACAACTCTGATCTGTATTTTAGTAACATGGAATAGGGGCAGGGTAATAGAGGCAAGGAGGAAGTTGCTATGGAAATGAAAAGGAGATGAACTGAAAAGTTATGTGTGTCTTGTTTGAGGAAAAACATGATGAGATGATTTGGGGACACATCTAATCTGAGGTACCTGTAGGATCAGCTGGCCTAGATTTTAAACCTGCATTACAGGAAAAGGGGGAATCCAGCTCTTTTTTAGGCTGAAAAATTAGGGCTGTTTTTTCCTATTTCCAGCTTCCTAAGGGTTAAAAACATCTTCATGTTCACTTTAGATTGACTAAAAATAAGTGTACTTTTCATACTATTTGTTTATGCAAGACTTTTAATACATTTATAAAAATAGCATTTTCATGATAGAATTTTTAAACCAAAACATTTACCTACTAATTTAATGAAATTGTATTTTCCATTCAGCTACCTTGCATCTGAAATACTCAATATATGTTTATTTGAATAGTTAATAATTACATAGAGGATTCCACGCTTCCCTTTTCTAACGTTGATTTTTTTCTTCCTTATGAATATATTTTTATTCTTCTTCATCTTTTTATGGCAAATATTTAATAAAAATTGCTGTTTTATATGATTCGTGTATATTTAATCTACTTTTCAACCTACTTTTATGTTTATATAAAAGAATAATTGGCCTCTTCCACCCTTCAGTTGATTAATTTTTCTTGAATATTCCTTTAAGACATTGAGATACATCATAGTTTTTCCATAGCAAATTCTAGTTTGTCATATTATTTTCCTGGATCAAGAAAATTTACCATACACACACACACACAAATTTATCTTTTTATTTTTTATTTATTCTGTTTTTAAAATTTTTTTGGATTTTTGAAATTTATTATTTTATAGAGCAGGTTCTTATTACTTATCCATTTTATACATATTAGTGTATATATGTAAATCCCAATCTCCCAATTCATTCCATCAACATGCCCTGCCCACCACTTCCCCCACTGGTGTCCATACGTTTGTTCTTTACATCTGTGTCTCTATTTCTGCCCTGCAAACTGGTTCATCTGTACCATTTTTCTAGGTTCCTCATATATACGTTAATATACAATATTTGTTTTTCTCTTTCTGACTTACTTCACTCTGTATGACAGTCTCTAGATCCACCCAAATTCTGCAAATAACCCAATTTCATTCCTTTTTATGGCTGAGTAATATTCCATTCTATATATGTACCACATCTTCTTTATCCATTCATCTGTCAATGGGCATTTAGGTTGCTTCCATGACTTGGCTATTGTAAATACTGCTGCAATGAACATTGGGGTGCATGTGTCTTTTTGAATTATGGTTTTCTCTGGAAATATGCCCAGTAGTGGGATTGCTGAGTCATATGGTAATTCTATTTTTAGTTTTTTAAGGAACCTCCATACTGTTCTCCATAGTGGCTATATCAATTTACATTCCCACCAACAGTACAAGAGGGTTCCCTTTTCTCCACACCCTCTCCAGCATTTGTTGTTTGTAGATTTTCTGATGATGCCCATTCTAATTGGTTTGAGGTGATACCTCATTGTAGTTTTGATTTGCATTTCTCTAATAATTAATGATGTTGAGCAGCTTTTCATGTGCCTCTTGGCCATCTGTATGTCTTCTTTGGGTGTGTCTATTTAGGTCTTCTGCCCATTTTTGGAGTGGGTTGTTTCTTTTCTAAATATTGAGCTGCATGAGCTGTTTATATATTTTGGAGATTAATTCTTTGTCAGTTGATTCACTTGCAAATATTTTCTCCCATTTTGAGGGTTGTCTTTTTGTCTTGTTTATGGTTTCCTTTGCTGTGCAAAAGCTTATAAGTTTCATTAGGTCCCATTTGTTTATTTTTGTTTTTATTTCAATTACTCTATAGGTGGATCAAAAAAGATCTTGCTGTGATTTATGTCCAAGAGTGTTCTTCCTATGTTTTCCTCTAAGAGTTTTATAGTATCCAGTCTTGCATTGAGGTCTCTACTCCATTTTGAGTTTATTCTTGTATATGGTGTTATGGAGTGTTCTACTTTCATTCTTTTACATGTAGCTGTCCAGTTTTCCCAGCACCACTTATTGAAGAGACTGTCTTTTCTCCATTGTATATGCTTGCCTCCTCTGTCATAGATTAGTTGACCATAGGTGCGTGGGTTTATTTCTGGGCTTTCTATCCTATTCCATTGATCTATATTTCTGTTTTTGTGCCAGTTGCCATACTATCTTTATTACTATAGCTCTGTAGTATAGTCTGAAGTCAGGGAGTCTGATTCCTCCAGTCCCGTTTTTTCCTCTCAAGACTGCTTTGGCTACTGGGGGTCTTTTGTGTCTCTATACAAATTTTAATTTTTGTTTTTCAGGTTATGTAAAACATGCCATTGGTAATTTGATAGGGATTGCATTGAATCTGTAGATTGCTTTGGGTAGTATAGTCATTTTCACAATATTGATTCTTCCAATCCAAGAACATGGTATATCTTTCCATCTGTTTGTATCGTCTTTAATTTCTTTCATCAGTGTCTTACAGTTTTCTGCATACAGGTATTTTGTCTCCATAGGTAGGTTTATTCCTAGGTATTTTATTCTTATTGTTGCAATGGTAAATGGGAGTGTTTCCTAAACTTCTCTTTCAGATTTTTCATCATTAGTGTATAGAAATGCCAGAGATTTCTGTGCATTAACTTTGTATCCTGCAACTTTACCAAATTCACTGATTAGCTCTAATAGTTTTCTTGTGGCATCTTTAGGATTCTCTATGTATAGTATCATGTCATCTGCAAATAGTGACAATTTTACTTCTTCTTTTCCAATTTGTGTTCCTTTTAGTTTTTTTTCTTCTCTGATTGCCTTGGCTAGAACTTCCAAAATTATGTTGAATAATAGTGGTGAAAGTGGCCACCCATGTCTCGTTCCTGATCTTAGAGGAAATACTTTCAGTTTTTCACCATTGAGAATGATGTTTGCTGTGGGTTTGTCGTATATGGTCTTTATTATGGTGAGGTAGTCTCCCTCTATGCCCACTTACTGGAGAGTTTTTATCATAAATCGGTTTTGAATATTGTCAAAAGCTTTTTCTGTATCTATTGAGATGATCATATGGTTTTTTTCTTCTATTTGTTAATACGGTGTATCACATTGATTGATTTGCATATATTGAAGAATCCTTGCGTTCCTGGGATAAATCCCACTTGATCATGGTGTATGAACCTTCTAATGTGTTGTCAGATTCTGTTTGTTAGTATTTTGTTGATGATATTTGCATCTATATTCATCAGTGATACTGTTCTCTAATTTTCTTTTTTTGTAGTATATTTGTCTGGTTTTGTTATCAGGGTGATGGTGGCCTCATAGAATGAGTTTGGGAGTGTTCCTTCCCCTGCAATTTTTTGGAAGAGTTTGAGAAGGATGGGTGTAGCTCTTCTCTAAATGTTTAATCGAATTCACCTATGAAGCCATCTGGTCCTGGACTTTTGTTTGTTGGAAGATTTTTAATCACAGTTCCATTACTTGTGATTGGTCTGTTTATATTTTCTATTTCTTCCTGGTTCATTCTTGGAAGGCTATACCTTTCTAAGAATTTGTCCATTTCTTCCAGGTTGTCCATTTTATTGACATAGAGTTGCCTGTAGTAGTTTCTTAGGATGCTTTGTATTTCTGCGGTGTCTGTTGTAACTTCTCCTTTTTCATTTCTAATTTTATTGATTCGAGCCCTCTCCCTCTTTTTCTTGACGAGTCTGGCTAATGGTTATCAATTTTGTTTATCTTCTCAAAGAACCAGCTTTTAGTTTTATTGGTCTCTGCTATTGTTTTCTTAGTTTCTAGTTCATGTATTTCTGCTTTGACCTTTATGAATTCTTTCCCTCTACCAACTTTGGGTTTTGTTTTCTTTCTCTAGTTCATTTAGGTGTAAGGTTAGATTGTTTGAGATTTTTCTTGTTTCTTGAAGTAGGCTTTATTGCTATAAACTTCCCTCTTGGAACTGCTTTTGCTGCATCCAATAGGTTTTGGATGGTCGTGTTTTCAGAGTCATTTGTCTCTAGGTATTTTTTAATTTCCTCTTTGATTTCTTTAGTGATCTCTTGGTTATTTAGTAGTGTATTGCTTAGGCCCCATGTGTTGGTGTTTTTTACATTTTTTCCTTCTAATTGATTTCTAATCTCATAGCACTGTGGTCAGAAAACATGCTTGATATGATTTCAATTTTCTTAAATCTACTGAGGCTTGATTTCTGACCCAAGATGTGATCTATCCTGGAGAATGTTCCATGTGAACTTGAGAAGAAAGTGTAATCAGCTCTTTTTGGATGGAATGTCCTATAAATATCAATTAAATCTTTCTGGTCTCTTGTGTCATTTAAAGCTTGTGTTTCTTTATTGATTTTCTGTATGGATGATCTGTCCATTGGTGTAGGTGAGGTGTTAAAGTCCCCCACTACTTGTGTGTTACTGTTGATTCCTCTTTTATAGCTGTTAGCAGTTTCCTTATGTATTGAGGTGTTCTTATGTTGGATGCATATATATTTATAATCGTTATATCTTTTTCTTGGATTGATCCCTTGATCATTATGTAGTGTCCTTATCTCTTATAACATTCTTTATTTTAAAGTCTATTTTATCTGATATGAGTATTGCTACTCCAGCTTTCTTCTGATGTCCATTTGCATGGAATATCTTTTTCCATCCCCTCACTTTCAGTCTGTATGTGTCCCTAGGTCTGAAGTGAGTCTCTTTAGATAGCACATATATAGGTCTCATTTTTGTATCCATTCAGCGAGCCTGTGTCTTTTGGTTGGAGCATTTAATCGATTCATGTTTAACGTAATTATTGATATGTATGTTCCTATTACCATTTTCTTAATTGTTTTGTGTTTGTTTTTGTAGGTCCTTTTCTTCTCTTGTGTTTCCCACTTAGATAGGTTCCTTTAGCATTTGTTGTAGAGCTGGTTTGGTGGTGCTGAATCCTCTTACCTTTTGCTTGTCTGTAAGGCTTTTGATTTCTCCATCGAATCTGAATGAGATCCTTGCCGGGTAGAGGAATCTTGATTTTAGCTTCTTCCCTTTCATCACTTTAAATATATCATGCCACTCCCTTCAGGGTTTTAGAGTTTCTGCTGAGAAATCAGCTGTTAATCTTATGGGAGTTCCCTTTTATATTATTCGTCGTTTTTCCCTTGTTGCTTTCAATAATTTTTTCTTGCCTTTAATTTTTGCCAATTTGATTACTATGTGTCTCAGAGTGTTTCTTCTTGGGTTTATCCTGCCCGGGACTCTCTGTACTTCCTGGACTTAGGGGCTATTTCCTTTCCCATGTTAGGGAAGTTTTCGACTATATCTCTTCAAGTATTTTCATGGGTCCTTTCTCTCTCTCTTTTCTTCTTCTTCTTGGACCCCTATAATGTGAATGTTTTTGCATTTAATGTGTCCCAGAGGTCTCTTAGGCTGTTTTCATTTCTCTTCATTCCTTTTTGTTTATTTTCTTCCATGGCAGTGAATTCTACCATTCTGTCTTCCAGTTCACTTATCCATTCTTCTGCCTCACTTATTCTGCTATTGATTCCTTCTTGTGTATTTTTCATTTTAGTTATTGTATTGTTCATCTGTTTGTTTGTTCTTTATTTATTTATTATTTTTTTAGAAGATGTTGGGGTAGTTTATTAATTTATTTTTGGCTGTGTTGGGTCTTCATTTCTGTGTGAGGGCTTTCTCTAGTTGTGGCAAGCGGGGGCCACTCTTCATCGCGGTGCACGGGTCTCCCACTGTCACGGCCTATCTTGTTGTGGAGCACAGGCTCCAGACGCACAGGCTCAGTAGTTGTGGCTCACAGGCCTAGTTGCTCCGCGGCATGTGGGATCCTCCGCGACCAGGGCTTGAACCCATGTCCCCTGCATTAGCAGGCAGATTCTCAACCACTGCGCCACCAGGGAAGCCCTTGTTTGTTAATTCTTCTAGGTCTTTGTTAAACATTTCTTTCATCTTCTCAATCTTTGCCTCCATTCTTTTTCTGAGGTCTTGGATCATCTTCCCTATCATTATTCTGAATTCTTTTTTCTGGAATGTTGCCTATCTCCACTTCATTTAGTTGTTTTTCTAGGGTTTTATCTTGTTCCTTTATCTGGTACCTAGCCTTCTGCCATTGCATCTTATCTATCTTTCTTGAATGTGGTTTTTGTTCCACAAGCTGCAGGATTGTAGTTCTTCTTGCTTCTGCTATCTGCCCTCTGGTGGATGAGGCTATCTAAGAGGCTTGTGCAAGTTTCCTAATGGGAGGGACTGCACAAATTTATCTTTTAAATAACATTTCCCCATCTCATCTTGGATGTTGTGTTTTATCACAGTGATAACCCTGCATTGTCTTATGGTACTTAAAATGACTTGATATTTATAACTGTTATGGTCAAGTTATATTCTAATGTCCAAAGCAGTATATTCATTAATGTGTGGATACTAAAATATCCATAAGTTGTTCTTCTGTCTCTTAATTTTAAGATTATATAATATTGTAATTTCAATAAGAAAGAATTCAGCATGACAATTATCTTACCCCTATTTTAATACAGTGTAATTGATTTTTCTCTGTCAGGTAGAACATATTTACGTAACTGTATCGAAATGAGAACAAGATTAATAATATGCTATATCTGTGGTCATATCCTAATTGCACATTCTAAAAATTAACTTTCCATTTGTAGTTATCTTAAAAAAATAAAGCTCTTCCTGCAATTTGAATGATTGAATCCTTCAGTGATTGCAGTTAGAATAGCTCTCATATATTTACCCTGCAGCTCACAATGATCCTCCTTTTTGAGGGAATTGCTCTCTCATCCACAGGCATGAGAGCCTAGGGGTTATGTCACATAATCTCTGGCTCCACAGCCAAGTTACATAAGTTTTCATACCAGCTCCTCTACTTAAGTGTTATATGGTCTTGAACAAAGATCTTAACCTTACTGGGCCTTAGTTCCCTTTCTCCAAATTGAGGATGATGATTATAATACTTCCTCACTGAATTGCTCGGTGGACTAAATAATAAATACAATACTGATTCTCTAATGTACCTAAATAATATTGATACAAGTACTGCTTTTAAGAGAGTATCTGACATATGATTATTACTTTACAGAAACCCATGGGTCCATTTCCCCATCTTCATCCCAGGATGGAATTAATTTGACTGTTTCATGCTGAGTTAAGCAGATGATCTCCTGGGAATATGGAATTTCTACTGAGAGAACAGGTTAGTGTCTGTTCATAACTTGAATTGGAACAAGTGAACTTAGGAGTTGTGGTTGTGGCTATGCTTAATTTTGCTGTTGTTGTTGAGGCCCAGCTGTAGTTCTCTCTTGACTTTTAGGGAATACTTATGGGTTTTTATATTTAGTGTTTACATTTTTCCTTGACCTGATTTCTTTTTCTTTCAAGGAAAGAGACTTTACTAATACAATATGTATGAGTTACATCTCTTGATTGTAAAGAACATTTTCACTATTTTCAGAATGCTAAGGTGACTAGATTGATCTGTTCAACATTTATTCTTCTATCAACAACATTTTAGTTTTGAATTGTGGGCAGCAGAGAACAAAATCAGATAGAATGCTGAGTAGTTCATTCAAGGCAGACCCACCTCAAAGCTACCTCCTTCCTGAAGACATCCTTAAATACAGTCACAGAATGGTTCCTCTTCAGCTCTCGAAACAGTGGATCTCAGATATTTAGCTGTTCTATCCATTAAAGGAAAGAGATTGAGTCCATCACAGAATTTCCCATGTTACCGTCTATATCACCATCTTTTCATAAAAGAATCATGTTCACCTCAAAAAAATCAGGAAGGACATTTACCTTAGAATTAAGTCCTTTCAATTAAATATTTAACTTTATGAAAAATTTCTATACATTTTCCTTATTTCATGATCAACTGGCACCAAAGCCCTGGTCTGATGGCACGTTTCATTCTTCACTTTTAGTACCTGTCATTTCACAGTATTATATTTATTAATGTATCTTTCTCTGTCTTCCATTAAGTGTTATTCTCCTGAGGAAAAAAAGTGTTGCTCTTATTTATCTTCGTCTTCCCCATCATACCCAGGCAGCCCCTAGTACATGTCTGGTGTACAGCCAGTGCTCAGTAATAAGTTGCTAGGTTGTGCCTCCATGTGACCCAGGAGCAATTGATTAAAAAAAAAGAATTCAGTGCGTGGTTGAATGAGAAATAGGTGAAAATAAAGTTTGGGCAAACCAAGATTTCTTTTACCTACAATGTCCCAATCTTTACTGTAGAGACTACCAACTAGTTCCACAATGATACACACTTAAAACAAAGTCTTATTTCACCAATTATCTTTGCTTTATGGATCCAGTGATTACCCAGGGGATATTGTGAGGGCCATCCCTAATTACTTAGTTTTCATTTTTAAAGCCATCACTATTTTTCTAGCTTAAACAATTTCAACAGCTCTGGGGTAGACAATAGTAAGTGTCTTAGAAATAAATTATAAGCTAAAGGCATTGTTGAGCCATTTGCATTTAAGACTCATTTGCTGGAATTATCAGGCTGCGTTATAACAGATTGTGGCTGAGGCACCTGCTGCTTAAGACTTTCAAAAACTACTTTGACTTAGAAATGATTTCTAAAGTAAGCAGGAGTATTTCTCTACTAACATTGTAAACTGAGGATAAACTTACTAGCTCTGTTGACCTGTCATAAAAGATAATGTTCTTGTATCTAAGACTAAGTGAGGCATTTAACACAGCAGGAGGAACCCACACTTCTGCCTTCCTGCTGGAGACACAGCATATGGCAGAAAGGTGGAGTTCTGTTCCTAGCAGTATCAATTCTCAGAGTCTGGGCAACTCTCTGGTTTGGCAAACAATTAGTCTCAGAGGTCTTCAGGCAGCTGACTTCTGGGGCTGCCACAAACTAAGAGACAACCCCATTCTTTTTTTGGCAAGCGGAGACTCTTATCAAGAGTCAGAGTTTTTACATACTGTGAACACACTCTCTAGCTCTGTCTCCAACACCTTAAATGCTTCCCACAGGAATATATTTCAAGCAACAGATCCAACACAGGTGGTCTCTGCACGAGCTCCAAAGAAATACTCTCACATAACGAAATCAATTGAATTAATCTCACTTGACCACTCAGTTACTGCCAATACACATGTTAAATATCACTTCAAGGTAATTTGTTTTATGATTACTTGGCGTAGTAAAATTAATCACCTGGAAGTATTACAAAGTAGATTTCACTTTTTGCCAGACACAAAATGTGGTTTCCAAGGTATCATGTCACATGGGCTCTCCCCATCCTCCTCTAGTGTGTATTCTTACCAGGCTTTTCTCCCACTGCTAACCCAGCCCCATTGAGCACGCTCACTATGGTCTAGCATATGGATATTCTGTTGCCTGGGTTTCCCCAGCTCTGTGCTTCCTCAGGTCTTCGTTAATTCTCTTCATTGGTTAACTCTTCAAGTAGCTGACCCCTATTCATCATTCTGGCCTCAGCCTTAAAGGTGCTTCTTCAGAGAAAATTTCCCCAACTTCCAAGATTAGGTACTTCAGTTACATGAAAATGCTCTCATTTTAATTACAAGATAACTTAATCGCTGCTTCTCCCACAATATTACAAGCTTCATGTGACTAGGGGCTTTGTCCTTGCTGCTCTTAAACCTGTGCCCACAAAATACCACAGAGGTGGTAGCAGCAGCCCCATTCACTTCTGTAGAAATGACATCTAGAATATCATGGCAGCAACGAAATTTCCAAGATAATCTGTCAAGAACAGTAGCATTTATGTCAGATTTTATATGATTATCTTTGTGGAGCAATGGACAAGATGGTCGTAGTCCAAATTTTCCTGGGTAACATCATTAAGTCAAAGGTTTGTAGAATCCTCTCTTGAAAGGCACACATGCATTGCTATTCTACTGGGAGAGAATAGCAAGCCTCACTAAATTCTCAGTTGTGGATATAAACATATGCATTCCTAGGGAATTTTGGAGATGTTTGAAGAGGCAGAATCTTTCAAAGTCTGTATGTTCCTGTAAGTCTAAGAGATGATAGCAGTGAGCATAGGACTTTTGGGAAATTCAGGCAAAGGTGACCTTCTTCGGTGTATTTATCTGCTACGACTGCCATAACAAAATATCACAGTCACAAACTGAGTGTCTTAAACAACAAACATTTACTTTTCTCACATTTCTGGAGGCTCGAAGTCCAAGATCAAGGTGTCAAAAGATTAAGTTTCTCCTGAGGTCTCTCTTCCCAGCTTCCAGATGGCAACTTCTTACTGTGTGCTCACATGGCCATTTCTCTGAGCATGTGCAACCCTGATGTCGCTTCCTCTTATAAGGACACTAATTATATTGAATTAGGGCATCACCCTTAGGACATCATTTAACCTTAATTAATTCCTTATAGGCCCTATATCCAAATACAGTCACAGTGGGGGGTTAGGGCTTCTTCTATACATGAATTTGGGAGGGACACAATCCAGCCCATGAGATCTAGTAAAACTCGGGATTCTTGGATATAATGGGTATCTGCCCTGTCAAAGGAATAATCTTTACTGTTGCTGCATTCTGATATAAAATAAATCATATAAAGATTATTATATAATACATATTTATGCATTAATGAGTATTACACTTAAAATTCTGAAAAGATTCTCAAAATAAAGTCTTCATTTTGCTGTTAAGATTACATGGTCAAGAGATGGGATCAAGCCAGTGAGATAGCATGAAAAGATGCTCAACATCGCTAATTATTAGAAGAAGGCAAATCAAAACTACAATGAGGTATCACCTCACACTGGTCAGAATGGCCATCATCAAAAAGTCTATAAACAATAAATGCTGGCAAGGGTGTGGAGAAAAGGGAATCCTCCTACAATGTTGGTTGGAATGTAAACTGGTACCACCACTATGGAGAAAAGTATGGAGGTTTCTTAAAAAACTAAAAATAGAACTATCAGTGTGACCCAGCAATCCTACTCCTGGGCATATATCTAGAGAAAACTATAATTCGAAAAGATACATGCACCTCTATGCTCATCCCAGCACTATTCCCAAGAGCCAAGACATAGAAGCAACTTAAATGCCCATCAACAGAGGAATGGATAAAGATGCGGTACATATATATGATGTTTTCGGTTGGCCAAAAAGTTTGTTTGGTTAGTGAATACACTGTTCAATAAAGTTCTTTGTGAAAATGAAAAATGTGTCTTTTATTGTTACTTAAAACCAAATGAATTTTTTGGTCAACCCAATAATATTACTCAGCCATAAAGAAAGTGAAATAATGCCATTTGCAGCAACATGAATGGATCTAGAGATTATCATACTAAGTGAGTTACACA
Organism: Pseudorca crassidens; assembly: GCF_039906515.1. NCBI lineage: Eukaryota > Metazoa > Chordata > Mammalia > Artiodactyla > Delphinidae > Pseudorca > Pseudorca crassidens. The sequence continues at coordinate 91,400,889 of NC_090301.1, read as the reverse complement.
GAGAAAGACAAATATCATATGATATCATATATGTGGAATCTAAAAAATGATACAAATGAACTTATTTATAAAACAGAAACAGACTCACAGACTTCAAAAACAAACTTATGGTTACCAAAGGGGAAATGCTGAGGCAGGGGATTAAATAGGAGTTTGGAATTAACATATACACACTACTATATATAAAATAAATATTCAACAAGGACATACTGTATAGCACAGGGAACTCTACTCAGTATTCTATATATGGGAAAAGAATCTGAAAAAGAATTGATATATGTATATGTATAACTGAATCACTGCTGTACACTTGAAACTAATACAATATTGTAAATCAACTATACTCCAATAAAAAATAAAAATTAAATTAAAAAAAAAGATGGTGAAGTAGGAAGATCCTAAGCTCATCTCCTGCACGAACACACAAAAGCCACAATACATAGAGCAACTCACTCTCAGAACAACCTAAAGAGTAGCCAAACGTCTCTTCTACAATTAAGGATACAAAGGAAAAAAACACATTGAGATGGATAAAGGGAGCAGAGACACCATCTAGTCAGGACCCAAACCCCAGTGTGGTGACCTACAAACAGGAGGGGACATCACAACCATCGAGGTCCTCCCCAAGGAGCAAGGGGTTTGAACCCCCACATCAAACACCCCAGGTCTGACTATAGGCACACGGAAGATAAGTTCCCATAACTGGCTTTGAAATCCAATGGGGCTTCAGTTTGGGAGATCCAGAGGGCTGTACTAAATTGAGACTCTGCTCTGAAAGGGCTCATGCACAAACTCACTCCAAGTCCAAGTGCAGAGGCAACAATTAGAAAGCTGGAAACAAAAAACAACCCAATACAAAAATGAACAGAAGACCTATATAGACACTTATCAAGAGAAGAAATACAGATGGCCAGTAGGCACATGAAAAGACGCTCAACATCACTAATTATTAGAGAAATGAAAATCAAAAGTACCATGAGGTACCAGTCAGAATGACCACTATTAAAAAGCCTACAAATGGGCTTCCCTGGTGGCGCAGTGGTTGAGAGTCCACCTGCCGATGCAGGGGACATGGGTTCGTGCCCCGGTCCGGGGAGATCCCATGTGCCATGGAGCGGCTGGGCCTGTGAGCCACGGCCGCTGGGCCTGCGTGTCCGGAGCCTGTGCTCTGCAACGGGAGAGGCCACGGCAGTGAGAGGCCCGCGTACCGCAAAAAAAAAAAAAAAAAAAAAGCCTACAAATAACAAATGCTGGAGAGGGTGTGGAGAAATGGGAACCCTCCTATACTGTTGGTGGGAATGTAAGTTGGTACAGCCACCGTGGAAAACAGTATGGTGGTTCCTCAGAAAACTAAAAATAGAATTACCATACGATCCAGCAATCCCACTCCTGGACAAAACTAAAACTCAGAAAGATACATGCACCCATGTGTTCACAGCAGCACTATTCACAATAGCCAAGACATGGAAACAACCTAAATGTCCATTAACAGATGAATGGATAAAGAAGATGTGGTACGTATATACAATGGAATACTACTCAGCCATAAAAAAGAACGAAATAATGCCATATGCAGCAACATGGATGCAACTAGAGATTATCATACTAAATGAAGTCAGTCAGAAAGAGAAAGACAAATATGATATCACTTATATGTGAAACCTACAATATGACAAAAATGAATCTATCTACAAAACAGAAACAGAGTTCCAGACATAGAGAACGGACTTGTGGTTGCCAAGTGGGGGCTGGGGGTGGGATGGACTGGGAGTTTGGGGTTAGTAGATGCAAACTATTACATACAGAATCAACAACAAAGTCCTACTGTGTAGAACAGGGAACTATATTCAATATCCTGAGATAAACCACAATGGAAAAGAATATAAAAAAGAATGTATGTATATGTATAACTGAATCACATTGCTGTAGAGCAGAAGTTAACACAACATTATAAATCAACTGTACTTCAATTAAAATACACACACACACACACACACACATACATACACATATGGTAGCTGAATGGATTTTAAAAATGAGACCCTTGTATAGGCCTCCTACAAGAGACTCACTTCTGATCTAAAAACACACCAAGACTAAAAGTGAAAGGATGGGAAAAGATATTTCATGGAAATGGAAACAAAACAACAAAAAAACTGGGGTAGTGCCATAAAAAGAAACAAAATTGAGATATTTGTAATGAGGTGGATGGACCTAGAGTCTGTCATACAGAGTGAAGTAAGTCAGAAAGAGAAAAACAAATACCGTATGCTAACACATATATATGGAATCTAAGAAAAAAAAAAAGGTCATGAAGAACCTAGGGGTAAGATGGGAATAAAGACACAGACCTACTAGAGAATGGACTTGAGGATATGGGGAGGGGGAAGGGTAAGCTGTGACAAAGTCAGAGAGTGGCATGGACATATATACACTCCCAAACGTAAAATAGATAGCTAGTGGGAAGCAGCCGCATAGCACAGGGAGATCAGCTCAGTGCTTTGTGACCACCTAGAGCGGTGGGATAGGGAGGGTGGGAGAGAGGGAGATGCAAGAGGGAAGAGATATGGGAACATATGTATATGTATAACTGATTCACTTTGTTATAAAGCAGAAACTAACACACCATTGTAAAGCAATTATACTCCAATAAAGATGTTAAAAAAAAACTGGGGTAGCAATATGCATATCAGACAAAATAGACTTTAAAACAAAGACTAGAACAAAGAGCATTAAATAATGATAAAAGAGCCAATCGAAGAAGATGGCATAATATTTGTAAGGATATATACACTCGACATAGAAGCACCTAAATATATAAAGCAAATACTAATAGAGTTAAAGAGAGAACAGACACCAATACAATGATCATAGGGGGTTTTAATACTCCATTTACATGAATAGATAGATCATCCAGACAGAAAATCAATAAGGAAACACTGGCCTTAAATGACACCATTAAACTAGATGACCTAATAGATATCTACAAAACATTCTACACCAAAACTGTGAATACACATTTTTATCAAGTGCACATAGAACATTCTGCAGGATAGATCACGTGCTAGGCTACAAAACAAGTCTTAGTAAATGTAAGAAGATTGAAGTCATATTAATCATCTTTTCTGGCTACAACAGTATGCTAGAAATGAATTACAGGAAGAAACTGGAAAAAATATAAGCATGTGGAGACTAAACAACATGTAACTGAAAACCGAAGTGTCAACAAATAAATCAAAGAGAAAATCCAAAAATAACTGGAAACAAGTGAAAATGGAAACATAATGTTCCAAAATCAGTGGGATGCAGGAACAGCAGTTCTAAGAGGGAAGTTTATAGAAATACAGGCCTACCTCAAGAAACAAGAAAAATCTCAAATAACCAACCTAACTTTATATCTAAATGTACTAAAAACAAAAAAAAAAAAGAAGAAAAAAACAAAGCTTAAAATTAGTAAAAGAAAGAAAAAAAAATTAGAGCAGAAAAAATGAAATAAAGTCTAAAAAAATAGAAAAGATCAATGAAACTAAGGGCTGATTCTCTGTAAAGACAAAATTGACAAACCTTTAGTCAGACTCATCAAGAAAAAGAGAGAGGGCTCAAATAAAATCAGAAATGAAAGAATTTATAATCAATACCACAAAAATACAAATACAAATTATACATCAAAATATTGGATAGCCCTTGTAGAAGAAATGAAAAATTCCTAGAAACATACAATCTTCCAAGACTGAATCGGGAAGAAATTTAAAAACCTGAACAGACCAATTATCAGTAAAATTGATTCAGTAATCAAAAAACTCCCCCCAAAATAAAAGCCCATGACCAGAAAGTTTCACTGGCGAATTCTACCAAACATTTAAAGAAAAGTTAATACCTGTTTTTCTCAAATTATTCCAAAAATTGAAGAGGAAGGAAAGCTTCTGAACTTATTCTACAAGACCTGCCTTAACCTAATATCAAAACCAGACAAAGACACTACAAAAGAAGAAAATTACAGTCCAATATCTTTAATGAACATGGATGCAAAACTTCTCAACAAAATATTAGCAAACTGAATGCAACTATACATTAAAAGGAACATACACCATGATCATGTGGGATTTATTCCAGGGAGACATGGATGGTTCAATATCCACAAATCAATCAATATGATATACCACATTAACAAAATGAAGGATAAAAATCACGTGATCAGTCATCTCAATAGATGCAAAAAAAGCATTTGACAAAATTCAACATCCATTTATGGTTTTAAAAAAAACTCTCAACAAAGTGGGTATAGAGGGAACATACCTCAATATAATAAAGGCCATATATGACAAGCCAACAGTTAACATCATACTCAGCAGTAAAAACTGAACGTTTTACCTCTAAGATCAGGAACAAGGATGCCCACTCTTATCACTTTTATTCAATGTACAATAGTATTAGAAGTCCAGTCACAGCAATCAGACAAGAAATAAAAGGCATTTAAATTGGAAGGGAAGAAGTAGAACTGTCAACCATTTTCAGACGACATGATACTATATCTAGAAAACCCTAAAGACTCTACCCCAAAACTACTAGAATGAGTTCAGTGAAGTTGCAGGATACAAAATAAATGTGAAGAAATCTGTTTCATTTCTATAGACTAATAATGAACTATCAGAATAAGAAATTAAGAAAACAATCCCGTTTACAATTGCATCAAAAAGAATAAAATACATAAGAATAAATTTAACCAGGTAGGTGAAAGACATGTACTCTGAAAACTACAAGATGTTAAAGAAACTAAAGATGACACAAATAAATGGAAAGATGTAACATGTTCATGGATTAGAAGAATATTGTTAAAATGTCCATACTATCCAAAGCAAAGTACGGTTTCAGTGCAACTCTTATCAAAATACCCATGGGATTTTTCATAGAATGAAAACAAATAGTCTTAAAATTTGTACTGAACTATGAAAGACCCTGAAAAGTCAACACAATCTTGAGAAAGAAGAACACAACTGGAGGTATCATGCTTCCTAATTTCAAACTATACTACCAAGATACAGTAATCAAAGCAGTATGGTACTGGCAGAAAAATAGACACATAGATCAATGAAACAGAATAGAGAGCCCAGAAAGAAACCCATGCTTATATGGTCAATTCATCTATGGCAAAGGTGGCAGGAATATACCATGGGGAAAAGACAGTCTTTTATAAATGTTTATGGGAAAATTGGACATGTAAAAAAATGGCCACTAGACCACTTTCTTACACTGTATGCAAAAATAAACTCAAAATGGATTAAAGACTCAAATGTAAGATCTGAAACCATTAACTCCTAGAAGAAAACATAAGTAGTATGCTCTTTGACATGAGTCTTAGCAGTAATTTTTGGATCTGTCTCCTCAGGCAAGGGCAACAAAAGCAAAAATAAACAAATGGAACCACATTCAACTAAAAGCTTTTACACAGCAAAGGAAACCATCAACAAAATGAAAAGGCCACCTACTGAATGGAAGAAGGTATTTGCACATGATATGTCCAATAAGGGATGGATGGACTTATAGGGCATTATGCTAATGAAATAAGTCAGAAAGACAAATACTGTGTGATATCACTTATATGTGGAATCCACAAAACAACTGAACAAACATAACAAAACATAGACTCATAAATACAGAGAACAAACTAGGGGTTGCTAAAGGGGAGAGGGGCAGAGGGATAAGTGAAATAGGTTAAGGAGATTAAGAGATACAAACCTCCAGTTACAAAATAAATAAGTCACTGTGATATAATGTACAGCATAGGCAATGTAGTCAATACTAATGTAATAACTTTGCTGCTAGGTGGTGACTAGACTCAGAGTAACTAAATCACTAGTGATTATTTTGTAATGTATAAAAACATCAAATCACTATGTTGTACACCTGAAACTAATATTGTAAGCCAACTACAGTTAATTTTTAAAAAGAACAGTAAATCATGCTGTCACATATTTTAAATTGTATTAACCTGAAATAAACTCCTTAAACTTTCCCCCCACACACAAAAAAAGAATATACAGTCCTCCCTCTGTATCCACAGAGGATTGGTTCCAGGAGTCCCTCTGGATACCAAAATCTCCTGATGCTCAAGTCCCTTACATAAAATGGTATAGTGCAAAGAATACGCTTGACCCTCAGTCCTCTGTATCCACTGGTTTTGCATCTACAAGTTCAACGAACCACGTTTGGATCTGCCGTTGGTTGAATCAGCAGATGAGAAACCCACAAATACGGAAGATGGACTCTCTAGCCAGTAGATAGCCATATATTGCTGTTTTAGGGAAGATCTTCAGGGGAAATAATATTTCTCATGAAATAGCCTTACAAACCTACATTTATAGACACATAAATTCTGCTCTACATCATCCACTGCATTTGAGGGAGTAAAATGAAATTGCCAACTTCTGCACAGGACAGTTTTATGTTCTCTGCATATGAGACCTGAGACCTCTGTGAACTACTGATATGGCCCTGTATCGTGCATTTTAATATTTTTTGATATGAAAAATATAAAATCCACTATTGTTTTACATAGACATCAAAAATTGTTTACACACTGACTAGAATTATTTTCTTTCTTGTTCCGTCTTAATCTGTTATTTCAGATGGATCAGGAATAGGCTGAGACTCTAAGATATTTGCTTTGAAGACCATATAATGGAGCCCATTTTATCCACAAAAAGGTAAAAATGCTCAACCTGCGCAAAGTTGCTATGTGACAAGCCTACTGTCTTTTTTGACAGTAGACGCTCCAATCCCCTATTTGATACCATCAGAAGTCTATGAACTGTTTGAATTGAAATGAAAAACCATAATGATGACATTTATAACATCTGTCACATTAGATTTGCTTGGTCTATCTCTCTCTCTCTGGAGTAATCGTGATTTATACAAATTGCTTCTCACTGCAATTTATATCAGTATAAAGATGCCACCAGATACGTGGAGGATTTTATTTGCTTCAAACTGAATGTCTAATTGTATTTGCCACTAAATGAAAATACTACCCTCTGGCATATCTGTTTAGATATAATAATTTATTCTGTGGTTTTATAACTTCAGCCTCTTCCTCTCCATGGTCGAAAGTGTAACCTTCTCTTTGCAAACATATGAATATGTCTATGTCTATGTTTATGTCATATAAAGATCTTGATGTCACAAATATGGTAACTATAATTTTATTACTCCAAGAACTTCATTGCCTAGGTATGTTTTCTCTCCCCTTGCAGAAGGAAAGAAAGAAAGAAAGAAAAACTTTCCTTGGCTACTGTTACACCATAGCAGTGCTTCCCAATGCAGGGGGAAGAGGCAATCTTGCCCTCCCAAGGATATTTGGCTACTGAAGAAATTTTGGGTTGTCAAAACTGTTGAGAGGTGCTTCTAGCATCTAGTGGGCAGAGGCTAGGGATACTGCTGAACATCCTACAAGTCCCAGGACAGTCTTACACCACAAAATATCCAGTCCAAAATGTCACTAGTGCCAAGTTTGATAAATCTTCAACTACAGAATTATTACCTTAGTGCTATGGGGTTTCATTATCAAGATATGTCTACATAGAAACAGACATTTCCATTAAAAGTAAGCAACTTTATAAAATCTAAATAAGTTTAATTTATATAGGCATATATCACATAGATGAATTTCCAATATATCCAATTGCAGTTGTAGTTGTAATTTGGAATACTACGGACTTCTGCAGAGTTGGCTAAGCTCAGGGGTCCCTTATCCTTTTTCCGCAGGTCCTCTTCTTTGGGGGAAAAGAGTGGAGGTGCCCCAGGAACTCACCTCCAAGCATGATTTTGGCTCTCTGCTGCCCAGCACTCTGGCATCTTTGTTTTCCACAACAGGGCCCTTTCTCAGCTTTTCCTCCACCTCAATGACCCTTTTTCTCTGTCCTTTTCACTAAGTTTTCTTCTTCTTCCCATTCCTTCCATGTGGGTATCACCCAAGGCTCTAACACAGAATCTCTTTTTTTCTGAATATGCTCCTTTGAAAATCTCGTTTAATTTCTGCTTTCAACAATGCTTTCTAGGTGATTATTAAATTTGCAATTTAAATCCCATTCTCTTTCCTGAATTACAGATGTTTTCCTGGGCACCAGCTGCTTTGCAGAATTTTGCTGCTTTTCTTAAAGGCATATCTAATCTCCTCCTCCAAGTACCCTCATATAGAACAAAATCATGCAGATCGTACCTCATGTACTTGCCTCATCTGTCGACTCAGTCCCGTAGACAAATGGCCATGTTTCAAAAGCAGAGATTCCTTGTATTACTGCATTGCCAAAATGCACAGTGCAAACTCCTCACCTTATACAGGGAAAGTCCTCATCCTGACAGTAGAACCCTCTTTAATAGGCCCCTACCCAATCTTTCCTGCTTCAACAATGTGTACACACACCCAAAAAACTCCACATTCCAGCCAAACTAACTTGATTCTTGATCCCCAACCAACGTACCTATACATTCCCCAGTGTATCTTTTCTCAAGCTTACTTTCTTCCCTCCAGATTCTGCACCGCATTGTCACACATCCCATAGGAAGACTTAGTCCCCCATGCTCCTCCATCTCCAACTTACTTTATCCTTCTGTCCTGTGAACACTCAGAGCACTTGTGGTCGCCATTTGTCCCGCGTTTACTGGTGGAATGGCCATGTGTGTCCTTGTCTAATTTGCCATGTTAAATAAAACGCATATCGTTTGATGAAGGACTTAGATTGCATTTCACATATCTGGTTTTCTTCTAAAGCACTGAACACAAGGTGCTGCACACCATTCCCTTTTCAGTAAATGTGTCGTATCTAAAGTGCAATCTATCTTGCTCTACACAACTGATGACAGCACCTTATATATATTTTATCTCGAATTCTACTCACATCTCAAGTTGAACTCATCTTCCCATGATCATAAGATTTCTCTTTAACAAGTCCTTATATTTGTCAAGGTAGGACATTTTTATTAGCCATGTTTTTAAAAATGGAAAAACACTGTCTTTACTTTTACACTTTCATTTCTTTATCTATGGCCATAAATGACTTCCTTTCATCGAACCATTTACACCTGCAATTTACAGCAACCTCTTAACTAATGTTCATGCTGCTCATTTCCTTTATTTGAACACTGACAGTAACAGCTAAGTTTGTTTTGAATGCTTCCTATGCGTTAGGCACTGCCTCAACACTTCAGAATCAGTAATTCATTTAATCTTCATAACAGTCTTATTACTGTGAGACCCAGAGGGATAAAATATCTTCCCCATTTGCAGCAGAAGTATAAAGTGCTAAGCCAGATATAAACTTGGCACCGAGTTTGGCACCAAGGATGAGGCTCTGAAAACACACGTTCTGCTTCCCATTCTTGAATTCATCTCCAACTACTATCAGATTAATTATGTCACGTTCGGTGACAAAAAAAATTCTCCATTTTTTAATGGAAGAAAAATCCTATTTCTTGGACTACTAGATAGACCAGGCTCAATTTCTCCCAAAGGTACTGGTCCTAGCTTATCTACGCAAGAGTGCTTCTCTCCAGCATGGCAGGCTCCCTACTCTGCCTGAGTATGCCCCTCCCTTCATCATCCCTGCCTCTCTGCCTAGTTCAGGCTTCTCTCTCCACTTTTTCTACTACCCAAGCCCTCCTTATCCATTAATTCAGAAGCTGCAAACTGGTAGCTGATCTGTCAGATCTGGCTTACAGAGTACTGGTTTTATAGTGTCTTAAAAGAAGATGTTTAAAAATTAGGAGGTTTCACCAGAAGATTGATTCCTGGTTCTTCAGCAAAATGGAACGATCTGGCAACACTGAGCCTGCATGTTGTCTCATAGTAGTTTCTTTAAATTTATTTATTTTATTTGTGGCTGTGTTGGGTCTTCGTTGCTGCACGTGGGCTTTCTCTAGCTGCCGTGAGTGGGGGGCTACTCTTCGTTGCGGTGCACGGGCTTCTTATTGCGGTGGCTTCTCTTATTGTGGAGCACGGGCTCTAGGCACGTGGGCTTCAGCAGCTGCGGCATGAGGGCTCAGTAGTTGTGGCTCGCGGGCTCTAGAGCGCAGACTCAGTAGTTGTGGCACACAGGCTTAGTTGCTCCGCGGCATGTGGGATCTTCCTGGACCAGGGTTTGAACCCGTGTCCCCTGCATTGGCAGGCAGATTCTTAACCACTGCGCCACCAGGGAAGCCCGTCTCATAGTACTGAATAATTGGCAGGATCTGAGTATTTGCTGCTTTATTTAGATGGAGCAAATCCCACTACTCCCTACTGAGACCAAGGTAATAGTCACTATTTAACCTGTGCTAGTTTTGGGTATTGTTTTGTTTGTTGTTTGTTTAATAGTAGCATTAGAGGAAACTAAAATACTTCTTACATTAGCATCTCTTTGAAAAGTTGGAAAACAAAAGGTAAGATAAGATTATGATTAAGAAAACAAAAATATTTCATAAAGCCAGTAAATATTATTCTTTTATATTTAGTAATCAATTAGTGCTTGTCAATGAAATGAGTGAAGAGAAATAAGTGTTAGTATACAGGCAACTAAATATACTTGACACTCACCCTTATCAGGCAATTTCCATATGTTATTACATTAAAAACTCACCAAATCTCCTGAGGTAGGTGGTGTTAACCTCCATGTAAGAGATAAAGCAATTGCAGCTCCAAGAGGGTGGGTAAATTGCCCACAATCACATGGGCACGTAGCTATTTGGTAGTGTGGCCAGGATTCAATTCTGACTGACTTGGCTAAACCGTTTAAGCCTTTGCCACACAACATACTACCTTTGTTAGTTCACAGATTGGTTAATGATCTAATTAACTGTTAACGCAGAGCACAGGTATTGTTACTAATGATCATAGATCAGTGACACGTGGGCTCACACTGGCTAACAAGAGCCTCTCGTGTACATCCTTTCCCAGCCCCTCTTTGGATGTTGTCACCTTGGTTGCTTGAAACCAGCCAGGAGAGGGGTATTTATGGCACAGAACTGGCAAATGCTAAAAATCGGGGCTGGTTTTCTTTCTTTGACAGCCAGTCATTAAACATTTACCAGAATATTCTTTTTAATGAGTGATCTGGTCCTTCAAGGTTTGACCCCCAAAAGTTTAATTCTTTGTTTATGGGAAAGCCTCCCCCTAATATTAAGAACCTAAAAAACTGAACAGCATAATGGTTAAGAGAATGAACTTTCTGGTTGATCACTTCTTGCTTTAAATGCCTGTCCTGCTACTAGTTACATAACCTTGGGCAAGTTATTTCATGTCTCTAGGCTTCAGCTTCCTCACCTATACTTCATAGATATGTTAATTATCTTAGGTAAGGTATATGTGGTCCAGGTACAGAGAACAGAGACAGGTACCTTGCTCTCAACCTCTAAAATGCAGGTCAGGGATTGCTGGGTAGGAAATATCTTAATCACTGAGATTATAATAAAACCGTCAAAAGTAGAAAACATCCACATAAATTATGAAACACAATTTATAGTTTTTTTCTGTATTGGTGAAAACACTATCCAATTTTAGTCAAGACCCCTGTCTCCCTCAAGTATTTTAGTTATGCTCTGCTTGAAATACTTAACTCAATGTACTGTTTAGAGGATGAAATGAAATTACATCTGTAAGGTGCCTAGCACTGTGCTTGGCACACATTAAAGTGTAATAAATATAGCTACATTTATTAGCCCTGTGGGGAGCACACCTTCTTCTACTGTTACAAATCAATCAAATCTCTCGAATCAAGGAGCTGCAGAAAAGGTACGTTGGGCCCCATTAGAAATGAAGCCTTGTTGACGAGTTTTCTCACTGATGCTCACAGCACTCACTGATAACCAAGCAGAGCAAGCTTTGTCCCCATGGAACTGACATTCTACATTATACCAAAGTTCAAACTTCTGGAGCCCTGTGACCATGCTTTATACACGTTTGTACTCTGCTAAGAATCCAGAACCTTGTCGTATCTATTAGCTAACAACTGTTGAATAAGTAATAAGGTTAAATAAGGGACACTGGTCCTTGTTTCAAGGACTTCCGGGCTGTTGGTGTTACCATAAATGAGATACGAAGGCTTTGGGAATTTGAGTAAGAGTTTGGCCTGAACAGAAGGCAGGAGAAACTTCTGAAGAAAGGATGAGAAGAGAGGGGAGATGTTACCAGAGGGAAACACCCATGAAGGAAGACCAAGTGGTTTAAAGTGTCATCCAGGGACATTTCCTGCAGGACGTGCAGTGATCAACATCTCTTTCCCCACACAAAGCTTCCTTGATATCTTTATTATTTAGCAAAGCTTTCAAGGTCGGATATTTGGGATTTGGGGGTTTGGCTATCAAAAGCTAAGACTAGCCTGACCATGAGCACGAGCAGGGCAGAGGCTGCAAAGGTACACATGTTACCGCTAGCAACCAAAACCTTTTGGCTTTGCTGTAATTGTTGCATTATGTACGGCATGAAGTAGCTATTTCTAAGCATGCACTGGGCTGGGTGGCCACTGCCCTATTTACTGAGGTACACAGTGTGTCAAGAACCCTGCTAACTGCTGGAAGTAGAGATGCTGATAATTGCCACCCAATATCCATTCTCTACTTCTTCCATACAAACAGAACTCAATTTTTATTTAGAGTGACAGTATAATCAACCTTCTACTACTTTTTCCAGCCTTCTTTTCCACAAGGTGTGGGCATAAGACTACATTATAGCCCGTAAGACATATACAGCGGTGTGGTATGGGACATCCACAAAAGTTACTTAGGGGGGAGTTGACTCAGCTCCACAGCCTCTCTGTCCTTCCTTCTACTTGTGTATTGTCTGTATTAAAGATAAAGATGACTTAACCCTTGAAGTCATCTTTGTTCATGAAGCAAACTTGAAAATAGAAGCCCTGTAGTGAAGATATTTGAGCAGAAAACTAGGAGGTGGCTGAGTCATTCGTGAAATCACCAGATGAGACTGGATTAGCTTCCTTTTACGTGTTTTTATCTCATTGTTAGTTTTTTCTTTCATGCAGACAAACTAATCCTAACTTATTTTATCATAAAACCCCATGAGAAAGTGCCAAACATGCTTGTTATTATTTTTAAAATAAGGAATCTTGCTTACAAACGATTCCCACAGAGATTTGTGGACATCCATGTCATGGACACAAGTACTTTCACATTTTTTATTCCTGTTGATTTCATTCATGTAGATAGTTCATTCTTTATTTATTTAAGTCAATTTTTCAACTTCACCCAGTGATTATCTGGAGTATATTAAAAAAGGAAAGAAAATGCAGCCACTGGTAAACATTTAGTTCTGTTTTAGGACGAATCATTTTTTCTAAGACGTAAGTAGTCACTGAAATATACAATACTTTTATATCATCAGCAACAAAATAGTAAGGCCAGTCCCATCTATTATTTTAACATCAGTATATTTAATGTATATAGTTTGAAAAGAGCTGTCTACCTAGCTTTCATTCCTTCCTTCTTTACTGGCATCCCAATTTTAAGGGCAACAACAAATGGCTAAGCTTAAACAGACAACCAAAACCCCCGCTTTAGCTTGTCCCTCTCTCAAACAGTGATGGCCAAGTGAGCAATTCTGACCAACTAGATCTAAGTCCAAGTAATTAACAGATCTTCCTTAAAAGCCTCTTTAAAGGGAATAGTCTCAATGGATTCACACCCTTTTACCCTTTGCCATCACCTTCCCTCGTGCCTGCTGCCAGAATGAGAGCTGGTGCTGCAATAGTCCTCTTAAAACTATTCATGAAAAGCCAAGAGAGACACAGAAACCTGGTGTGGAGACCTTTTAGCAGCAGGACCAATGTCTGCAAGCACCTGGCTTCAGACTTCTTGTGTGAGTGGACTGTAAATTCCCAATTTGTTTAAATGACAGGAAGCCAGGCAAACAAATTCAACCCCTAATAGTTACAGGGCTCAGGGAAAAATAAATAAAAAGGGAGCGAATTATGTGTATTGGAGGAGGTGGAGTATAAGAGATGATGATTTTTCAAAACTGTTTTCAGGTCTACTTTCTGTCCTTTTAGTAAATGGTTGGCAAGATTTCCTTTTCCCATTATCTCTTCAATCATGAGACAGGCAGTAGTCATTTCCTTCTTGTCTTTTTCTCCCATTCTTTAATAAAGATGTTCTTCCCTCAAGGAACTATTTCTGAGCCCCTTACTTGTGGATAATTGAGAGACAGTGTCTCCTCGTTCTTTCTTTTTCACTTCCTTTCCCTGATTTCCAGTTCTTTTTCTTCAATATCCCATCACTTTCCTTCTTGTTCTACCTTTCTCCTTTGTCTTTTTTCTCTTATCGTTTCTTCCTCACCTCCATTTCTTTTCTTCTTTAATCTATTTTTCCATTTTAGGCATTTTAAAATATACAACTATGAAAAATCAGTTAATATTTGATTCTCTCTCTCTCTCTCACCGTCCCAAATGCCTGAGATACTGAAATTTTGGAAAATAAAAAGAGGAGATAATTTAGCAGGCAAACACAATGACTAACAGTGTCAGTGAACTAGCTACACACACACATACACACACACACGTGTGTTATACACACACTTGGTCAGTGTTCTTTGGAGAGAGCTTTTGTTATAAAATGATAACACATATTACTGGCAAAAAAAAAAAAAAAAGAAAAAGAACAGTCCTCTTGGTACATCTTTGATCCTAGCAATTTTCATAGCATGACATACCACTTGCTGTCATAAAATGTCAACGTGTATGCATATACAAGAACATTTAAAATTTTATTCCATACCAGATTCAAAGCAATTTCCCCCCTTTCTTATACTTACATTAAACATGATGTGAGATCTTAAAAGTGCTTACTCACTTTAAAATTCTTTCTCTAATTCTTCAGTGAACTTGATACTGGAACTTTCCCTCACACCTTCCACCCGTAGCTCTCTCTCAATTTGAAAGTAAAGTAAATGAAAATCGGAATAGCCATTAACCAGCGTTACAATGATTTGTATAATAAATCGATCTTGCCACAGAATAGTCTCTTTAGGGAAATCTGGTGGGGAAATAACAGTGCCTGCAAATTATTTTATTACTTGTTTATAACTTCAAAATCCTTTACCAGGTTTTAAAGATAATTCATGGCTTATTATGTTAGGGTCATTTCATGACAGCAAATGCGGTCTTTCTGACAGAAAAATGCCACACAGTAACTAAATGAATATAAAAAGTGTCTCCACAGAAAGAAATGAAGCTCAGTTCCGAAAGCCTTGCATTCTGAAGGGAAAATGGGCAAGAAGGTAAATTGAACTGACAAGGTGATGTAAGCCGTAGGTGAAAGACTGTTATTCCATTAACTGAGCAAACGGTTTTGGTTCCTCACAGTATGTGATGTAGTTTAGCTGGGTAAGGTGCTTGGCCTCTTTCTTTCAAAAGCTGTTTTCCAACAGATTTTTGGAAATAGCTTAGCACCACCAAGCTATCCCACTGTGAAACCAGGGACCAGACAAAGGCATGTGATGAAAATGCCAAGAATGGACATGAAGAAGCTTTGTTGCTTCAGTTAAATATGGAAAGAAAAGAAGACTAAAACAGCAATGATCCCCCAATCCTGTCTGTGTGTGGGAGCCCGGCACTCTCCTCTGAGCACACTTCTGAGGGAGACCCCCATTCCCTGGAGGTCTCTTTGTCAGCTTCCTTCCTTTAATCACCACCCAAATCCCTCCCTTAAAAAGGCACACAGAAAGGGACCACGCCACCATGCACATTCTCATTGTCAAGAGAAAGCATGGAATTCTATTTTTTTTCTATTATGGTTTATCATAGGATATTGAATGTAGTTCTCTGTGCTATACAGTAGGACCTTGTTTATCCATTCTATATAAAAAAGCTTACATCGGCTAACCCCAGCCTCCCACTCCATCCCTCCCCCAACCCTCTCCCCCTGGCAACCACCAATCTGTTCTCTATGCCCATGATTCTGTTTCTGTTTCATAGATAGGCATGGAATTCTAAAGGCTTTCTTTCAGCCGAGGCACATACAGGATGTGGGCTCCAAGAGAAATCACAGCGAACACTGGTTGATCAATCCTTTTGTGCCAAGTTCCCTGAAGCCCTCCATACCCATCGTCCCTTTTATCCTCCCAACAACATGAGTCTCCTCATTTTACAGGTTGAGTAAAGCAAGGCACAGAAATTAAGCGACTCAGGGTCGCAGAACAGGTGGCAGAGCTCTCAGAATGTGAAGCCATATGACTCCAGAACTTTTCTTCTGAACAGTTACCAACACCGCTTTAAGGAAAAACAAAACAAAAAAACAAAAACAGTCTTAACCCTGGCTTCCAAAATGCTGACCTGGAAATTCAGCCTGCTACACGCCCATTTGTTCAGCTCCTCCCCTTCGGTGGCTTTAACACCAGCTGAACACTGCAAGGCTGGGTGCTCTCTTAAATGAGAGATACTGAAAGGGCGCGCAGATTTCTAAGCAGCCTGAAAGGCCTGAGGTTTCTGCCTGGTATTTTTAGAAGTGCATTCCTTAGAAAGCTGAGCCTTTCCCAGCCCTACAGGACAATTAGAACTTGTCAATTGAAGACATGGTGCGTTATCCCCCCTACTTGAACTCTGTCACATTTGCATTTCCTTATCGCAGTGCACAGGCCGCCTCTCACCGCTGTGGCCTCTCCCGTTGCGGAGCACAGGCTCCGGACGCGCGGGCTCAGCGGCCATGGCTCACGGGCCCAGCCGCTCCGCGGCATGTGGGATCCTCCCAGACCGCGACACGAAACTGCGTCCCCTGCATCGGCAGGCGGACTCCCAACCACTGCGCCACCAGGGAAGCCCCTGATCTGATTATTAAATAGGCACTTCACTCTGCTGCCCCAGCCCATTAAGGTGCTCTAATCCCTCCCAACCAATTCAGCTGTGTCACTTTTGGGGGTGACTGGGGTGATGCCCAGTCACGCCAGGTCATTACGTTCTCTGCTTTCTGTACTGTACTTCTTCCCTGTCACCCACATAAGCTTCTACTATGTTCTTCGTTTTCTTCCCTTGAAATCTTGTTTCAGGATACTTTTTCCACCTGAGACCCAAAGGCAGTCTGAATCTGCAGCCCTGTACCCTCCCATACCCTCCAGGCATTCAGGTCCATGGAGTAAAACTAAAACTTGCCAAAATAAAACTATCTGACATTCGTAGCCTCTAGCGGCCTCTCTGGACTTCGTAGGGGCTTCCAAAATCACTCTGGAGATGGGAAGGAGGATGCAAGAGCAAAATTAATCATAAAATCACTGTTTCCTCTCCCACTGGTTGTGTCATCGAATTTAGGAAGTGCTACAACAATCCATCCAATCAGGCCATAGAGATTGCTAGTAGTTTCTAACATACTAGAAAGAAGGGACCCCACTTAATTAACTTGATATTTCCAGGTTACTTATTTTAACTAAACAGGCTGCTAAATTCAGTCAATTAACAGGGTAACTCAGTCAAATAACTCACTGGCCTATTGCTTTTAGCTAATTGGTCTGTTATTAAGGAATTGTGAAAACTATTTTTGCACATTAGTTGGCGGAACCTGGGGACCAGGCCCGATGCCTCCATTTCAGATTGTATCCAAGGGAAACAGCCCACATTTTACCCCAATAATAAGCTGTGAGCTTAATTAAGGAGTATGTTGTTATGATACCAAAAAACCCAAAATGGAGCTGAAGCTTTCCTGATGGCCTGATGAAACTCGAGAAGGATCCAGGAGAAAGGAACCAACTGTTTCCCCAGAAGCACTCAGGTTAGACGCAGAAGTTCCCTCAACGTGTTGCTCTCTTGTGTTGAGTACCAAATTGATGGGAGAGACATTTTATTTGACATCGCCTTTGGCTTGGTATTTCCACATATTTTTCATACATGTGGAATTTAAATTGGTCACTGCATTTGAGGCTGAAAACCAGCACAGTTAGCAGGGTTAGCTAGTGGTTATCGATAATCAGTGCGTTGGTGGCATTGCTAAGCTGAGTCAACACTGGAAGGTGACCAGCAATGGCGATGTTAAAGTACAAAGGTTATTATCGAAAGAGAAGAGGTTTTAGTCCCTGGATAATCCCATCTATATGCCAGGGTTTCACAGCGGGGTAGTGAGGACCAGCCCCATGTCCTAAGGTATTCTTTTTTAAAACATTGTAAAAAGACAGGGAAGTATATATTATTTTCTTATTCCAAGGAAATGAATATGAATATGAAGGAAAGTGTGTAGGAACTGGAATCATTTTAAAGAAAGAGCTATCCAACTGAGAGGCTGGGATAATATGGAGTGAATATCTGTTTTGTGTCTGTGAATTCACGTACTCAAAAGAACCCAGAAGCCATGCAATTTGCTTCCATGAAATGCTGCAAGATGCATTTATACTTGGAAAATGAAATGTCCTATCTTCAGAAAAACCTGTGTGCTAAGATTCTGAATACAAGCCTGTGAGAATGTGTCACATTAAGACACCTGTCTCTAAATGCTCTTAAAAGTTGATAAGCCTGAATCTGAAGATTTGGTCTTGTACAAAATAGGAAATGCCATATTTCTCACAAAGCCCCATAATATAGAATGTAGACTAAAACAGGAAGGGCTCAAGTTACACTGCTGAGAGGAAATTCCTAGCTTATGTAGAAAGGGTTCTGCTGCCCATGTAGCAGCAATAAGGAGCCTGTTTTGTTATATTGTCTGTACTTACTTTTAAAATACCTCAGTGCAGACAACATATGTGTGTGTGTGTTATTTTTAATCTATAACTTAGGGGCACTGAGTGAACATTTAAAGTGCCTTGACTGGGAATACACCAGCCTATAACTCTGTATTCTCCTGTCCAGAGGCTTTAGCTGTCTTTATCTCCGATCACCATCAGGGCCCTTCAAAGTTAACATACTGGGTGATACATTTCATCAGTGAACTGAGTGGCATTTAATATGAGTGCAGAGGAGAGTTATTACTCATGGCAGCAGGGCCCACTCCAGGACCTTTGTGAGAACAGAGAGTAAGAGACAGCAAACCCAGTCCTACAGAATGTTGTCTTAGGCTTAGGATTCTGTAATGAGACCTGTATTTTATCACTATATTAGCATTCTCCAGAGAGACAGAACCAATAGGAGATTATGTTGTTATAAGGAACAGGCGAAAGCAATTACAGAGATTGACAAGATCCAAGATCTGCAGGAGGCAAGCTGGACGTAGGAGAGCTGATGGTGAAAACTCCAGTTTGAAGGCAGGCAGGTCTGAGACCCAGGAAGAGCTGATGTTTCAGTCTGAGTCCAAAGTCAAGATAAAACCCATGTCTCAGCTCACAGGCATTTAGGCAGAAGGAATTCCCCTCTTCTTTGGGGGAACTTCAGCTGTTTCGTTCTATCAGGCCTTCAACTGATTGGCTGAGGCCCACCCACATTAGGGAGAGCAATCTGCTTTACTCAGTCTACTGACTTAAGTGTTAAACACATCCAAAAACACCCTCACAGAGACACTCAGAATAATGTTTGACCAAGTATCTGGGCACCCCATGGCCCAGTCAAATTGACATACGAAATTAACCATCATAATCGCCTATCAGAGAATTTGACATCTGCCCCAACTATAACATTGTCAGTGCTGCCTCTAGAATGATGTCACATCTGCCTTTATCATCACATACGGTGATGTTGGAACAGTGAAATGGACAGAGACCTGGGACCACATCAATATTACCAAACATGTTCCATGATTATTTTTGTGCACGCTTGCTAACAAATCCTGATATGCATAACAGAATCTGTTTTCACTGTAACCTACTACCTCATAGTGAGTCTGTAAGGGAAATACCTATAGCTCTCAACCACCTCCAAGGTACTGGAGACTTCCCAGTATCAACCAAAAGAGTCTCACAATTTTGAAACATCATATTACATTGGCTTAGAGTGCAGTGCCTTTTCTATAAAGTCTCTGGGCAGAAAATGACTTTCTCCACTGAAGAGGTTTTGAAATGCCCCTCCCATCTCAACAGCACCCAGGATAATACTGACTTCACAGAGAGGACACAGATGACAGAGAGCACAGCCACAGTCCTCAGAGAGAGGGGAGGAGCTTGCAAGAGCCCACAGCTATTTTTTTTTTTTTTTTTTTTTTTTTTTTTTTTGCGGTACGCGGGCCTCTGACTGTTGTGACCCCTCCCATTGCGGAGCACAGGCTCCGGACAGCCGTTCTGCGCGGCATGTGGGATCTTCCCGGACTGGGGCATGAACCCGTGTCCCCTGCATCGGCAGGCGGACTCTCAACCACTGCGCCACCAGGGAAGCCCCCCCACAGCTATTTTTGATAATATGAAAAATTGGAAGCTAGCATTGAGCAGAACTCACGGGAGTAAAATACAGCTTCTATGGAAATCAACTGCTAAAGGCTGTCCCATGAGCAAAAGTGAAAACAAAAGAAGGCATTAGAACCTAAAGAAAGAAGCAGACTTCTCTTTTTGAGCATAGCCAAAAAGAGAACACAGAGAAGAGCAGAACTAGACCCTTATTACACGGTTAGAAATTATCTGCTCCTTGGTAATAAGAACAGCAAATAAACACCAAAAGCCATTGAATTACTTTAGAGTTCATTATATGTGAGCACATGAAATGTTACGTAGTTCTTATGGTCCTTTTTTGTCCTCTCATACACTACCAAATTAAAGAGCCCTCCCTGTTGCGATACAGGATTGAATGGAAACCATCTTATAAAATTAGAGTCAAAATTCTGGTGCCCTGAGTGGATGGAACAGGTAAGCAGTTGTGTGTATAGAACACAGTCCTAATAAGGCTTCTGTCCCATACACTCCACACAAATGAATAATATATAGCCAAGACACAATCAATAACTATTCCAAAAGTATATATTTTATCCAAGACTGTACATTTTAACACTATGGAAACAGATTTACATTCCAAAATACTTTCTATTTACCATTGAATGTGAAGTCTCCTTGCTTTAGCTGATGACATCTCAGCAGGACTGGGAAGGGAAGAAAACTGTAGAATTACTTTAGATGGTGCTCTCTCAACTGACTTTGTAATGCAGTATGTTTTAATACTTAGGATATGTGCTTTTGGAAGATACAGGAACTCTTATCAGCCTTGCAATGCTTACTCTAGTAAATCACTACATCAGTGTCTAACACTGTGTGTATTCAAATGGAGAATACTAGGTAGGTTCCTTCCTAGGATAGTCTTTTGTGTACCTGATGTCTCTTGTTCAATTTACATTCAGCCTTCTACTCATTTCTTCATATCTTATCTCTTCAGGACAGTGGGTTTATTTGGATTATTAATGTCTCTTTTTCAGGGATATTCTCCCCATGAGGTTATTTTTTATCCTGCTGTGAGCTTATAAAACTAATCTGAACATAGGGGCACCACTGACATTAAAAAAAAAAATCAAAAAATCTGTTCAGAAAACATCTCCATGAGACTTGGCCAAAAAATAACAAATATAAAGGGTAATGAACACAACATTCTCTCCAATCAATTCAACTCTCCAGGCGGGTCCCTAGAATGACTATAGGATGAATCCTATAATAGGATCAAAAATAAGATTCATCCTATAGGATGAATCCTATTTTTGCTTCACGGAAAAACCAAAGCAGATTTGATTTTAGGTATCATTTATTCAAAAGGTAGAGATACTGAAATTGAATAGGTTTGTATGTGTGGAATTCACTTCGGATTCTGATAATGTGATAACGTGCATGTCTCTGTATACTGAGTTGAGATGGCGAACACACAATGGATTCTTTGTACTATGACTATATTTTGTACCTGGAGTTTTACTTCCTGGGGATGATAAGCTTTTCCATTACATGTAAGATTATATGTAAGAATTAGTAAGGAGAAAAAGATAGCTGAGCATTTTGACAGTACTAGAAGGGGAAATTTAACTAAGGAATAGGAGGGAAAAAAAAACACCTTTATGAACAAAATTGGTAGAAAATTTCTCTTCTCTCATGAATTGCTTCAATTCTGCCATTTCTTACAATTTAAGGCTCTGGACGGTAGCTTCTCCCCATTCTGGAACATATTTGTCACTAATTGAGGTCAAAAGGGGGGGAAAGAGGGAGAAGAAATCAAATGCACAAAACTATATTTACTCTCTTTATGCTAACCACTAAAATCACTGGGCAAAAAAACGCTGCTCAATGTTAATTTCAAAATGCCTCTGTAGTAAGTCCTAAGTCATTTCTCACACTTTCATCCCATTTTGTATCCAATTTGTCCCCCATTCCAGTTTTTTCTTCTTTTGTCTTTCAGATTTTCATGTTTTTCTCTGTAGGACTTAGGACTGCTCTCTTGTGAGAATAACAATAATAAATTCCAGTCTGACTCTCTCAATCTCCACACTTTTTACCTATATATTTGCAAACTATAGACTTAAGTTTAGCTAAGATAGTGTGACTATTGTCAACGAGAATATCAAGTACAAATTACTCTATATTTAAAATGCATCTCTGTGAGAATAGTTGCATCTTGCTTTTTATCTAGTCTGATTTCTGCCTTTTTTTTAAAGTTCTTTCACTTTTTAAAATTTTATTTTTTAACACCTTTATTGGAGTATAATTGCTTTACATTATTGTGTTAGTTTCTGCTGTATAACAAAGTGAATCAGCTATACGTATACATATATCCCCATATCTCCTCCCTCTTGCGTCTCCCTCCCACGCTTCCTATCCCACCTTCTAGGTGATGACAAAGCACCGAGCTGATACCCACCTATATATTAATATGCATGTGTTAAATCTGCCATTTAATATTTTTCTATTTGGATCATCAGTTTGTCACTCTGTTCCTTCTTTCCTTTCCAGTTTTAGGTTAAACAAATATACTTTTAGTATTCCATTTTGAGTCATCTTTCGGCTTTTTTGCTGTACTTCCTTGCATTGCTTTTTTTAGTGGTTGCTCTAGGGGTTACAGTATAAATCATTAAATTATCACAATCTACTTAAAATATACATTTTGTGTAAAGTATAAGAACCTTGTAACAATATTTTCATTTAACACCCTGCCTTTTGTGCTATCATATATTCATATCCATATATATTAACATATACAGTGTTAAATTTTTGTTTTAAATATATGGGGTTTTTTTAACTAAGAGAAGAAATTGGTATTTTATATATATAGTATTCTGTATTTACCGTTGCCCATGATATTTTTTCTGGAGATTCAGGTTATCATCTGGTATCATTTTCCTTTAGACCGAAGGATTTTTTTCTAGCATTTCTTACAACACAAGGTGCTTGAGATGAATTCTCTACTTTTTTTTTTTTTAATCTAAAAATATTTTTATTTTGCCCTCTGGTTTGAAGGATAGTTTTTCTAGATAAAGAATTTTTTTTTCTTTCAGCAATTTAAAGATGCCCTTCCATTTTCTGCTGACCTTTTTCTGACAAGAAGTTGGCTATTATGGTTATTATTTTTTATGTAATGTATCACTTTTTCTCTTACTTCTTGAAAGAATTTCTTGTTAATCCCTAGATTTCAGCAGGTTGGTTATGTTTGTGCCTGGGTATAGCTTTCATTATATTCATCTTGCTTGGATTTCTCTAATGACCCTTTAAGCTACACATCTCTGTAACTGATGATTGTCGATTGGGTCCCCTTGCAAAGAGAGACAGCCTCCATCTGCAGGCATTCCCTTGGGTTTTGGACTTGCCACTTCTTCCCACGGCTACCAGGAACATTCTTAAGGAAAAGCAGCTATTGGCTTGCTATCGGGTTCTTGCTGATACTGAACGTTGGCCCTATGGCGGCTTTAATGACTCTCCAGCCCGATAGTCCCATTTTGGCATGGGTCAGTTTAGACTCTTTAATGACTCTCCAGCCCGATAGTCCCATCTTGGCATGGGTCGGTTTAGACTCAATGGCTAACAGGTTGTGAAAGGGCCCATCAAGTCTCACTTGCCAAATGGAATCGGTAAGCCTGTCCCAGGCAGCAACTTGGCCTTATATTAACCTGACAATTATGCCTTTGGGGGAATCTTTATACTTTACTCCACTGTCTGAAGTTGCTTCAGCAACTCCACTGTCTGAAGCAACCATCACAGCAAACACACACAGCCCAGGCAGTGTATTGAGAGCATAACTGGTGCAGTTGTCCTCTCAATACACTGCCTGGGCTGTGCGTCTTTGGTGTGATGGCACGCCTAAGCTGAAACCCAATGGTGCTGTTCAACCTCAGCACCAGCTATGAAGAACCAAAATGGATGCGATCGCTCTCTTTGGCGGGTAATACTTGCCTTGGTGAACCTTCTTATTTTTTACTGGCTATTGGGCTCTTGCCAATGGCCTAGCTGTTTGGTCTACCACTTTTACATTACATACTGGTAGACTAAAGTAAACCCTCTTTGGGGCCACAAACTGTGAAAACAAATCATGGCTATTAATGGAGCCATCTTGGTTACTCACGTAGATGACCATGGTCAGGGTCCATTCTTTGATAAGACTGACGGCTAGAGCCTGTGCTATTCAGATTGCCATCACTGCTGCCTGAATTCAGCATCATACCAGATAGGGCAACAAGCCACCATCATAGGCTGGACACAATTTCAAGGACTCCATTTTTTATGTACCACGTTTTTTATATATAAATTTATTTATTTTTGGCTGCATTGGGTCTTCGTTGCTGTGCACGGGCTTTCTCTAGTCACGGCGAGTGGGGGCTACTCTTCGTTCCAGTGTGTGGGCTTCTCATTGCAGTGGTTTCTCTCGTTGCGGAGCACAGGCTCTAGGCATGTGGGCTTCAGTAGTTGTGGCACACGGGCTCAGTAGTTGTGGCTCGCGGGCCCTAGAGTGCAGGCTCAGTAGTTGTGGCACACGGGCTTAGATGTCCCGCAGCATGTGGGATCTCCCCAGACCAGGGCTCGAACCCACGACTCCTGCATTGGCAGGTGGATTCTTAACCACTGTGCCACAAGGGAAGTCCCATGTACCATTTCTGTTACCACCACTTGCCAGATTTGTTACTCATGACAAAAGTTGACCCATTTGTCTTGTAGCGTGGGAAACCACACTGGACAAGGCATAGCTCTTACCCACTCATATAGCTTGACTAGATCAAAGCTTTGACTCCTTCTGAAGGCTAACAGTGGTGTTTCAGTACTCTTTACACTTTTTGTCATGATGTTCCTGTATGATCAGCTGTATCTGGCCACAGTTGTGTCCTTTGAAACTAATCCTTGTCATGTATTTGGCCTTCCAAATTATTTGCAGTCTAGTAAGTTTTTTATCACAAAAAAATCACTTAATGAGTTGATTATCAAGATATTTGATGAAATTTCAATGTTTCCTTCCATCCACATATATCTGATATTGTGCATTGTGAAATCATTCCCTGAAATTGTTTGTCAGTTTTTAATTCTACCTTTCTCATTTCTTCCTGCTCCAACCTACCTTAGAGTAAGGCAGTTTGGACACTGAATGCAACTATCCCCAGAAAAGTGTCATCTCCTTTCAGCTGTTTCTTGGGTAATGATCAAAATCAATGGGGTAGAAGGTTATATAAACCTATTTTAAAAATTCAGGATTCCTCCCTTACCATTCCTGGGCATGAAGCTTTTTACCTTCCCCTAAGGGAAACCCCAGGCCAGCTTGGTTGGTATACTCTTTGGATGGCAGCCAAAAGGGGACATAAAGGACATAAACTTAATTCTGGTTCAACCACTTGAGTTCTCTTGTTGGATTGACATTATCCTTTATCAGGATAATGGTTGACTACATTGCTCACTGAGTCCCCCTGCAGTGGCCCATCCAGGCCAAACTGGGGAACATAATAGGTTTCTGTAATTTTGTAAAAATGCCCTTTTTTCTCATACATGGCCTTTCTCAATGAGAAGTCTAGCTGTGAGTAGGGGATGATCGTAAAAAAAAAAAAAAAAAGTGAAGTTACTGATAATGAAATGGGGCACACTGATTTTGCGGCAGTGGAGAGAGAACAACATCCTGGCACCAGAGCGAGAAACGGCTCAGACACCAGAAGGGAGGAATGTTAACAATCTTTGTTTTTCAGAACTACCTCTAGAGCCTTTTCACAAAGGAAAATTTCCTGATTTTGTCCTCCAAAAATGCTGTAAGAGCTTTCAATTGAACTGACCACTTGAGGTACCATCCTCCGTCCCCCACCAGGTATCTGTGACCATGATTTGATCACCATCTTTCTTAACCTCACAGAGAAGTCTATTGGAAAAAGCATCTCCTATATCTCCCATTTAGTACATCTGTCAACACATCTGGATCTTTTTCCCACCTCCATTCTTAAAGCCCTTCCTCAGTCCCATGAGGTTAATTCCTCCCAACTGGTAGCACAGACAAACGGGACAGGCTTCCCTCAAGCAGTTTCTCCAAATATAATTGAGACAAGTTCTCATCTAACTGAGCTGGGGATCCTAAGATCTATCGACTAAACAAATGACCATGTTGGATGCCCTGTTAACCTGTGACCCTGACCAATGGAGGTTTTACTTTGGGGTCACCAACGATTGTAAATAGCACTTTATTCCCAAGGGTACCATGTCCATTTGCTTCTTGTGTGTAAGTCAGGCTTTAACTTGACTTCCTCCTGAAAGCACGATGACTTGACCTCAGAAGACCTTCAAGCATTTAAGAAAACACTATCAGTAGACCATATAACCCTCAGATGACTGTGGAAATCTCCCCCAAATCTGGTCACCCTTACTTAGGAGATTTCTTGAGAGATAAATGGCTCATTATTTATACACACCCTGTGGGCAGTTATTCTTATAATGGAAAATATACAGTTAGGAAAGCTTGTATGAAATTGGCCCTTAACTTGGCTGACATGATCAATCATACCATCTCAGCTCTAAAATCCATTCAGGTAAGCAACAACTCAATGGCCAGAGCTGTGATATGGGATAGAATTGCCATAGACTCCCTCTTTGTGGGACAAGATGAAACTTGAAATCACTGATGCCCCTTATTGTACCTGGATTACGATTTTGGACCAAGTAGAAAGGTCAGTGCATATTTTTAAGAAAGTCACTTGTATTTCTGTAATAGACCCTGAAGATTTACGGAATTCATTCGGCTGGCTGAGTCCAGCTGTGGGGAATGGTCAATATTGCAGACTGGCTGCCTCCTGCTAGCTGGAGTCCTGCTGATGCATTCCTTTTCTTTTCTTTTATTGAAGTATAGTTGACTTACAACATTACATTAATTTCAGATGTACAACATAGTGATATTTTTATATATTACACACCATACAAAGCTATTATAATATTATTGACTATTTTCCCAGAGCTGTACATTACATCCCTGTGACTTATTTTATAATTTTATAACTGGTAGTTTGTACCTCCTAATCCTCTTGACCTCTTTCACCCAACTCTCCACCTCCTTCATTCAGTGTGATAACATTTAAAGTGCTGAAAGGAAAAAAGCTACAATCTAGGATACTCAGCCTGGTCAGGTTATCATTCAGAATTGGAGAGAGAGAAAATTCCAGGACAAGCAAAAGCTAAAGGAGTTCATCACCACTAAACCAGCCATACAAGAAATATTAAAAGGGCTTCTTTAAGCAAAAAAAGGCCATAACTAGAAATAAGAAAATATATTTTAAAAAAATCTTACTACTAAAGGCAAATATATGGTAAGCATAGTGGATCGACCACTTAAAAAGCTATTATGAAGGTTAAAAGACAAAAAAACGTAAAATCAACTGTAACTACAGTAAATAGCTAAGGCATATAAAGCAAATCAATGGACTTGGTCCCATCCTACATTGTTCAGATCAATAAGCATGAAAAACAGTGGCGTACTCATGGGGAGATTCGCCAGAAGACAAGATGGGTACCAATGAGGAGCAGATACTGTTGGGAAAGAATTCTCCAGGGACCTCTCCTATTTTTGCATGTCTTATAAAAGGAGGAATTTACAGTCATTTATTCTGATCCTTTTAAAGATGTTTGTAGAGAGAACAGCATTGAAAATACAGTGTTCCCCTCCACACACCAGAGCTAAGAGAAAACATGTTTACTCTCAAATATAATGACAGTAACATTTCCCACTGGAGCAAAGGACAGGCATGCTTAGTTCCTATTACAAAATATTAGGGTTCTAATCAGTTTCTCTCCTGTAAAACACGTGCAAGTGCTTTCTGTTCCTCTTCACGTAACCACATAGGAACTGGGATTTGGACTCACAATGCAAAAAAAAACGGGAACTACTGTAGCTCTCACTATTACTATGAGTAATAAACAGTCCTTTTCTGAACCAGGAGTCTCTGTAATCTACCAGCATCCATAAAACTGTGGCAGGTTAACTTGCTAGTCTGCAAGAAGAGTAAAATCTCAGAACCTTCAGAATTCATGACAATAAGGCAAGGTGAAACGTTATACATAGGTAGCTAATCAAGTTTCTAATACAGTGAGTAACCTTAATACTGGAAGCTGTTAGAGATCATTCCCATGCATATCACAATGCTTAGCACACAGGAAAGCTTAATGTATACTGACAGAGCGATTGGTCAAATTTTTCAATAAACTATTACTGTGAAATAGTGGGGGGGGGGTTGGCCATAGCTACTATCATAATACCATAAAAGAGTGACTTCCAAGTGTAATTGGATGGGTCCCCCCCAAAAAATTAATAGCCAATTCTAGAATTTTTTTTAATGCAACACATACCAATCAGAACAACAGTTCTCCTAAGCTGACTCAATTTTTTGCTTAATTTTCTAGCCAGCAGATAATCAGCGATGAACTTGCTGAACAAGGCTAGTTTTCTCTATTTCCTACTAAAGTTTTTTTTTTTTTTTCCTAACTCTTACATGTTTTAGACTTCAGAAATTTTCCTCAGAATTGGGTTTCAATCGTTCTCCAAATATTTTGGTAGTATAACAATTCATGTCAGCTAAAGATAATATTTTGATAGCATGATAAAGGCCAGTGTTCAACCCTTTATATATCTTGAGATCATCACCAGACATGCGAGAGAATTCTTGTTTGTTTAGGATATACCTGACATACAGTGAAAGGATCCTGTATTCTACTGCTGAGGAAAAGCAAAGTATCAAATTACGGCCATAGCAGTATTTAAGTACTTATCTAATCCATAAGGTTTTTTTTTGGAAGAGAAGAAAGGGATGGAGCCTCTTTTAGATTATTATATTACTACACAACATATTCTCTACTTTTCCTGTGGGAAGACTAAATATCCCAAATTACAAACTTCGGTCTTATCCATAACTTGTTTTGCCCAATAAATGTGAGCAGAAGTGATGGGTATTATTGATGAATAGAAACTTTTGGAACTATCATGTCCTTCTGTCACTGTTCCCTTCTTCCTCTGCCATGAGATTGGAAATGTCCCAAATGGGGGTCATTCCTTCATCCTGTGTCCCAGAATGAAGAAAAGGAGTTAAATTTAACCCCAAATGAACATATAGCTTGAGCAAAAATGAAACTTCTGTTGAAGTCACTGAGATTTAGGGAGTTATTTGATACTTAGTCTAAGTTATCTGACATAGGGGCCGTAAGAAAGGTTATTTATCACCACAGAACGTAGATAAAATTATCAAAGAGCATTTTGTTATTTCTAAAGCACCCCAGATTCTGTATATTTGAAGAAGAATACAGCTTCTGGAAATAGAAAACTATCAGCTTTTCTTCTTATTTTCCATTTGCTGTTTTTAGATTGTCTATTCCATACCTTTGTTGATGTCTCCTGATACTAATCATAAAATTCTCTCTATTCATTCTCATTCTCTCCCCTCCCCCTTCTTCAGCAAGGATTCATTCACTATCCTTTATGTTCAGCCATATGTCAGCATTTCTCTGTTCATTCCTTCTCATATCTTATAAGAAAAACTTATAAGTGTAACCATTTATGAAACAACCACTATGTGTGAGGTTCTGCCTTAATGTTTTCATTATCAATTTATTTCATAACAAATAATGTTATACATCATTTTTCTATTATGTGACTCAAATGAGATCACCGTGGTTAAGGAAATTGAAGACAATTATATGCCTGCTAAAAGAGAATTAAGATTTGAATTCAGTTTGTCTACTCCTAAAGCCAATGATCCTTCTACTGTACCATTTTTATAAATGGTAGCATGAGAAAACTATATGTATTATTAAATCTAATTTCCTCATGAAGCCAGCAATGAAATATTAACAATGAGAAACTGATAAATTGCAATTAATATTTTTACTCCTAATATGTATATCTTTAAAGTTGTTTACTTTCTTGATTTAATGCTATAGAATTGTTGAATTTGACAGTATGTGGCAAATAATTAAGGTTCAAGAATTTCTTTGGACAAATCTAGGTAACTGAGATAAAATTAATTGCCTCATAATGTAACTTTTAAAAAATTAATTTCACATGACCTACCTAGTAATTATTTGAGAGCTAAACTGGGCTTACTCAATGTAAGCCTAGAACTGCTTTTTAATTTAATGGTATAAGACTCATAGAGAAACAATGTGAAAAATCTCATTGTTAGTTTTTTACTTAATTGATCTAGATGATTCTTCAAATAAATGTTTTAAGAAAACTTATCACCATTAAAACAACTGGAGAAAAATGACTTACATGGAACTAGATAAATCCTGTCTGGCTTTTCCTGAGATACATGCAAGAAGGTAATTTCAACAAAAGAAATAACAAATGTTCTAAATTGGGAATAAAAGATGGAGAATAAAAGAAAACTGGACATTTGATGTAGTATGAATATCTTGGTCTGTCTTCCTAGCTCAAAACTATTTCCTCTTCTCTGAGAGTACTGGAGAGGGTGCTACTAGCCCAGGTCTGCTTAATATCACCCTCTCCTCTTGTCCACAGCCAGATATCCTGATCCAAGATGGGCCCATTAGCGTTTTCCTTCAGGGAATATGTAACTTGTAATAGAAGCATATAGAGATTGGGAGTTTGGAGCCGAGTCATACTGATGATGGCAAAACTCTCAGAATATTCACATATACTTATGTTGCTGAGTTGAGCAGAAATTCTTTAGTTTCTGCCAGTTCCAAGCTTATTTCAAATACATGATATATTCCTGTAACCTTGTTGTTGGTATCTCGGCTTTCTGGGGATTTTTTTTTCTACCTTTGTTTCACTACTTTATTTAAATATTCCTTTTGCGTATACAGTAAGTCCCCTACATACGAACCTTCAAAGTTCCACACTTTCAAAGATGTGAACGTGCTTTCTGTCAACGTCAGGCGTGAGTGAAATTGCAGCTTGCCCTCTGTCTCCTATTACTAATGATCCTTCAGCTCTACCATCTCCCATCTCCTCTCCCTCCTCCAGTCAGTAACTCTTCTTGCCTGTTCACTCGATGCCAGCCCCTGTATGCCAGCTGTTGTACTGTACTACTGTACTTTAAGGTACTGCACTGTAAGATTTAAAATGTTTATTTTTTGTTTTTTATGTATTATTTGTGTGACAAGTATTATAAACCTATTACAGTACAGTACTATATAGCTGATTGTGTTAGTTGGGTACCTAGGCTAATTTTGTTGGACTTACGAACACATTGGACTTACAAATG
The DNA here is from genome assembly GCF_039906515.1 of Pseudorca crassidens. Lineage (NCBI taxonomy): Eukaryota > Metazoa > Chordata > Mammalia > Artiodactyla > Delphinidae > Pseudorca > Pseudorca crassidens. The sequence continues at coordinate 91,369,386 of NC_090301.1, read as the reverse complement.
CTCTCTCGTTAACAGAACTTGTTTGTATGTAGGTACATGAAAAACCTCTATAGACTCTAATGCACACCTTTCATCATTGAGCCTGACGATGATTTTGAGCATGGTACTTCAACATAAATGCATCCTTGGGCTACCTCATCACATTTATAGTTATTTCATATACGTATAGAAAAATAATTATTTTGAAAATTTTGACCAGAAAGTATTTTACTTGTATATCTATAAGCATCTAGTTGACATCTGTAGCAAAAATTTACCTACAATAGCTAGAACATCATTTATATAAAAGTTGATGAAATTAAAGCGTTTAATGTTCTCTTCCCACTTCTGATCCTAATATGCACATGATATTTTCATGATCAAACTTAAAAATTTATGTTCTATACCATGACCATAATTTCTATAATCATTTAATTTTAATTCTATATTTTAAAAAATTCATTTTTTTAAAACCATGACTTCATCCATGGTGTCTTAGCTTCAATTTCTGATTTTAGATTTCATCTTTAATTTTCTTTTTCAAGAATTAAAAAGTAAAGTATTAAATTTCTTTTTGATTTTGATTCCATTTTTCATTATGATTTCAGTGTGCATTTTCCTGACAATAAAGTTGAACAATATGTGCCTATAAGCCATTCTTATATTTTGAAAAGTGCTGTTCAAGACTTTTATCATTTTAAATTTATTTTCTTCTTAGAATTGATTCATAATAGTTTTGATATGCTGGACAAAAGTCCTTTGTCATGATAGATATAAAAATATGCTATATTTATCTATGCTAATTTTTTTCTGTATGGATAACCAGCTTTTCAAGTCACATTTGTCAGCCAGACCATTCTTTTCTCATTGAGTTATCCCGGCATCATCAGCTACCTATTGAACTGTATATGTATTGGTCATTTCTGACTGTAATATTTGTCTACCCTTACACCAAGACCATACTTGATTTTATATCATAGCAGTTTAGTTCTCTGTTCAATTCTGCTTCTTCCACTTTTTTAAAGTTGTTTACAAAAGTAGTCTTCATTACATTTTTGTGCACTAACATCTGTCTGAGTCTGTTTCTCAGGAAACCTAACCTTAGAAAAATCCAAGTGTTACTCAGATCTTCTGTACACTTAATCATTTATTGGATTTTGCTATCAATTAGCAAGAAGTGTTAAAATATCCAAAGGTATTTGTGGACCTGCTTATTTTCTTTTTAGTTCTAACTTTTATTTTTTTGGCTTTATATATTTTGAAATTCTATTAAATGCATACATGTTTATATAAAGGATTTTCCCTTTTATAGTTATAATGCTGCCTTATTTTTCCATGGTTATATCCCTTGTCTTGAAGTTTAGTTTGTATGATATTAATGCAGTCATACTGGCTATATTATGCTTGATATTTGCATAATATATATTTTTTGTTCTTTACTTTTAATGTCTTTATATTTAATGATACCTACAGTATCTATACTTATAGTACCTAATATCAACATCATAAAGTTGTATCTTGCTTTTTATCTAATCTGATAATCTCTGCTTTTTAATTGAAGTGTTTTGTTGATTTATATTTAATGTAATTATTGCTATGATTGGGTGTAAGTCTAACATGTCACTATTTGACTACTGTTGTCTTTTAGTTAATAGGATATTTTCAGTATTTCATCCCATCTTATCTATTGGTTTTGTGTTAAAATATGCATAATTTAGAAATAACAGAAAGGAAACTGGATCAATCAAAAATATGTGGAAATTTAAAAACACACTCCTAAACAACCAGTGGGTCACAGGAATACAAAGAAGTTAGAAGATACTTTGAGATTAATGAAAGTGAAGACACAACATACCAACACTTATGGGATGCAGCTAAAGCAATCTTTAGGGGAAATTCTATTTTAAAAAATAAGAAACATCTCAGCCTAATAGCATAGCCCTTCACTTTAGCAACTGATCAAAAAAAAAAAAAAAAAAAAAGAGAGAAATCTAAACCTAAACCAAGCTGAAAGAAGTAAATACTAAAGATTAGAGTAGGTGCTAATGAAGTAGAAAATAGCAAAATAGAAAAAAATTGATGAAACCAATAGCAGATTCTTTGAAAAGATCAATAGAATTCACAAACCTTTAGCTAGATTAACTAAGGAAAAAACCCCAGAAGACTCAAATTACTAGTATTAGAAATGAAAGAGGGAATATTATGACTGATCTTACAGAAACACAAAAAATTAAATACTATGAAAAGTTGTATAGTTATTTTTAAATAACTAAGATGAAATGAACACATTTTCTAAAAAGCCAGAAACTCCTAAAACTGATGCAAGATAAAAGAGACAATCTAAGTAAATCTACAGTAATTAAATAGATTCAATTAGTAATTGAAAAATTATCAACAAATTAAAGCCCAGGAACAGATGGCTTCATGGCTGAATTTTACCAAACATTTAAAGAATTAATACCAATTCTTCATGAAGTATACCAAAATATAGAAAAGAACACTCTTCAATTTGTTTTATGTGGTTGATATTACCCTGATTCCAAAAACAGATAAAGAATATTACAAATACATTTCTCATGAATATGGACATCAAAATTCTCGACAAAATACAAGCAAACCAAATTGCAACATATGAAAAGAATTATACACCATGACTAAGTGGGATTTGTCCCAGAAATGCAAGGTTGATTTATCATTTGAAAATTAACACACTATTATCAATAAAAAAGCATAAACAAAGAAACCCCACATGATCATCTCAATCAATACTGAAGAAGAATTTGACAAAACCCAACCCTCTTTTAAGATTAAAGAAACATGCAGAAAAGTAGGAATAGAAGGGAACTTCAACCTGATCCACTGCATCTATGAAAAATATAAGGCTGTCATCATACGAAATGATGAAAGACTGGTTTCTTCCCCCTAAGACCAGGAATTAGACAAGGATGTCCACTCTTGCCTCCATTGTGATGGAGGTTCAAGCCAGGAAAATTAGGCACAAAATAAATGGCATCTAAATTGGAAAGGAAGAAGTAAAGTTGTATCTACTTGTAGATGACATGACTATATACACAGAAATTCTTAAAGAATCCACTTGAAAACTATTAGAATAAGTGAGTTTGACTGGACTGCAGGATACAAGATCAATATACAAAAAAGCCATTGGATTTTTATATACTTGCAATGAACAATCAAATAAAACAATTCTATTTACAATAGCATTACAAAGAATACTCAGGTATAAGTTTAACAAAAGAAGTGCATAATATATACTCACAATATATACAAAATAATGTTGATAGAAATTAAAGATCTAAATAAAAAGGAAAAAACATCTCATGTTCATGGGTTGGAAGACTTATTATTAAGGCGACAATATTCCTCAAATTGATCTAGAGATTCAAGGTAATCCCTATTAGAATCTTAGATGATTTCTTGAAGAAACTGTCAAGCTGATTTTAACATTCATATGGAATTGGAAGTGATTCAGAGTAGCCAAAATAGTCTTTAAAAAGAACAAAATCGGAAGATTCACTCTTCCCCATTCCAAAACTTACTACAAAGCTGGAGTAATCAAGACAGTGTGATACTGGCATAAGGACATAAAGATCAGCAGAATAGAAGCAAGAGTCCAGAAATAAACCCATGTGTCTGTGGTCAACTTATTTTCAGCAAGAGTGCCATGAACATTCAGTGGGGGAAATAAGTCTTTTCAATACATGTTGCTGGGACAATTGGAAAGCTTCTCATTGTCAAAAAAATTCCTCACACTCCTAGTCTTCACTTAAAGGTTAATTATTGTTAACAGTTGAATTTATATGCTTCAGAAATGGTTTTATATGTGCATTTACTTACATATATGAATATATATAGTTTTTACATTATTGTGCTCAGACTGTGTGTTTCATTTATGAAATGACATTATCTCGAGTAATAATAGCTTTTACTCATATATCACTTTTTATGGGCCAGGCAACAGTCTAAGTTCTTTAGGTGTCTTAACTTGATGTACTTCCCACACAAACCCTCTAAGTGCTATTACTGTTCAAATTTCAGGACGATGAGGTATGTGGAATTAAATAATTTAGCCAAGTTCGCCGAGCTGGAAAGAAGCAGAGCTGGGATGCAAAACACAGGTAATCACACTCTTCTCCCTCTGCTGGCTGGCTGGCCCCTAGAAAACCTGGAAGAACTTGAAGTCTTTACATATAACAGCATGTTTCCTGCTTAACTATTTTTATCTGTTCCCACCATTCAAAAGGTGAGGCATAAACATTTAAGCTGAGTCTTTCTGTATGCATTTTAAGCAATGCCACATGAATATTTTGGATTTATTTTACTTCACAGAATGAGGTAGGGATGAAACTATGTGTCTTTTCCTGACAGCCAGCCAGAATTTTACTGCACTTACTTATCTGTTCATTTGTCTGCCTCTGCACAACACGGTCTGGATGTGTATTTTTCTCCTGTGCTTAGAAAACAACTCTACACTCATCTGCTGAATGAATAAATAAATGAATGAATGGACAACGTATCTCTTTTATGAATTATTAGCTCATTGAGTATAAGTCAAGTAATTCACAAAATTGTGATGATCAGATGAATAAACTTTGAAGTGCTGAGAAATGAAAACTGTCATACTGTTCTCCTTTGTACGCTTACAGGTAACTTTGCAGAGTCGGTATTTTAAAAATACCTGACCATGTATTCAAAACGCTAAACATTCTTTGATTTCAAAGTTGCTATTTCCTGACTCTTCTAAAAGAGAAATGTCTCAAACTTTTTTGGTTTCTCTGATTCTTCAGCTTAATGAAAACTTTCCCCTTTCATTAAATATTCAGTTGGTCTTTGAAAAACACACCCAAGCTTTGTGACTGTGCTTTACTTTGCATCCTGTCTGCTACTCTAGGCTTGAAAGAAGGAAGCCCTGGGCCACTCCACTCCTCACTGGCTATGGTACTCCTCCCTGGTTCTGTGCTGACACAGCTGGCAGTGCTGAGTTGATTAAAGGATTTGGGGTATCTGAAGAGCAGAGCACAGAATTTTGAATGTGTGAACTACTTGTTAAAATTTTATAGTAATTAGGAGCTGAGCTAAGAAAAAAAGAATGTGGCTGCTTAGAACTTGGTAGAATTTCAATGTGATGTATATTTCTTTTGAGATTTTTAAATGGACTGAATTCATTAAGAAGACTCAAAAACTTCAAATTCCATTTGGAGAAAAAAAAGTTAACTTGTGTAGTATCTTAGGTAGTATCCTTTAGATATGTACCTCTATTTGGAAGTGGTGTCTTGGAATTGATTACATTGAGCACCTATCACCTGATCTGCCTTTTCTTGAAGGAAAGTACAGTTGACCTTGAACATGGGTTTGAACTACATGGATCTGCTTATATGTGGATTTTTTTCAATAAATACCTACTGTACGCAATGGAGGAGCCCATGTATCAAGGAATTAAAGGCATCTCTGGCCAATAGCCAGTGAGGAACTGAGGCCCTCAGTTCGTCAACCACCTGGAAGGAACTGAATCCTACCAAGAACATGAGTGAGCTTGGAAATGAATATTTCACCAGTGAAGTCTTCAGATAAGACCTCCAGCCCAGCTGACAGTGTGTCTGCAACCCCTTAAGAGACCTTGAGTCAGAGGCACATGCTAAACCTATGCCCAGGTTCCTGACCCACAGAAAGTGTGTGATAATAAATTTTACCACGAAGTTCTAGGGAAATTTGTTACACAGAAAAAGTTAACACAATACACAAAAGCAAATCCAAAAAAAAAAAAACGTACTGTAGTGCTACATGATCTGTGGGTGGTTGAATCCGCAGATGTGAAACCTTGGATATGGAGGGCTGACTCTAAAGTTATATGCAGATTCTTGACTGTGCGGGGGTCAGCGCCACCACCCCCACGTGTTCAAGGGTCAACTATAGTCAGATCTGACCTTTCATTTATTTGCTCCTCCAGTCCATTTATACAGCCAGACACTGTAATAGGCATAGGGATAAAATGGTGAAGAGCAGACATGGTATCTGACTTTGCAGAGTTGACAACTTGGTATGACATTTTATCACAGTTTTTGCTATGTCATTTACAACTATTTAAGCATTTTTAGGCATCACAATCCTTCCATGATTGAGAACTACAGTTGTTTACATAATTGTTTCTCTATTTGGGAACATAAAAGTTGTTTCTTTTTTTTTCATTAATAAATCTAAATTGACTATAAATGTCTTACCCTTAAATATATTATTTGGGTTGCCAAAAGGAGAGTTTTGAGGTAGAAACCCTCACTTAATGCCAGGCTAGATCCAATTTATCCAAGGCAAGCTTTTCTTTAGGGGAGCCTAAGTTTTCTGTGTGGCTTTGGCAAAAGGAAATAATTTAAAAGCCTCATTACAGGGAATAAGATTTAGGAATCCCTTTTCCTTTATTAGAGATGTAGGTAGAACATTTATTTTTACGGTAAGGTGGCTTCTTATCTAACAGGAATCTATTATTTGTTGCCCTGTTTATAGTCAGGGGACATGAGGTGACATGTTTATTTTGCTTTGTGTGACTGTATGGTAATGGATATTTACTCTAGCTTCTAAGGATCCAGAGGAACTGAACAACTTGCATACTTGAGAACACTTTGGAAAGTCTGGATTATAATGACAAGAATACTGGAAAGAAGACTGTAAATCCCTATAATAGGTAATTGAAAAAAGTGAAGTAGGGAACTAACCTTCTCGTAGAGATGGAAAAGCCTGAGGGCTATATAAAGGTGTGTTGCCAAGGCAAGAGTGCATCCCTCCCTCCCCCACCTAGATTAAGTGCAATGAGTCCTGGAAAACCAATCTCTCTGGTCTATTCTCATCAGAATGGTGTAACCAGTTCACCCTAGCCACAGTAATAAATGTTACTACTTCATTATTTCCATTATGAAAGTCTCAGGAGAGAGAACAGATTAAAGCTATTCCAACTAAGAATACACACCACCTCAGCTAAGTTTTACCCATTTCTTTGCCATTTCCTCAGGCTGCAGAAAAATGGAAATAATACAAAGTATTCAGCTCTCACTAGAGCTCATGATGAAAAATAAAAATAAAATAATAAGAAAAGATATACTTCTATGGGGCGTGTCTGAAGGTTAACCACAATGTATCAGAAGAAATAGAATGTGTAGATTCAGACTCCCAAAAAGGAGCAAAATAGAAAATAAAGCAACCTTGGCTACTAGGCTAGTCTAAAGAAAAAATAAAAGGAAAAGAAAGGATGAAAGAAGAAAGAAAGAAAGAAAGAGAAGGAGGGTCAAAGGAAGAAGGAAGAAGGAACTGGCCCATTGAAAAATTCCACATTAGATACAATATGGCTGCTTGCATTTTACCAGCTTGATACAGACAAATATGTTGACTCTGAAAATTACGTGTTGAAAATGGTAAAGCCACAACAGAGAAAGAGCTTGGGTTCTTGGGAGGAAACCTGTCAGAGCTGTCTACTCTCAGGAATGTCCATATAAGAGATAAACTTATATTGCATACGAAACATTATAGATATTTTTTATTTCTTTGTTATGGCAGCTAGCATTACCTTAACAAATGCACTGTGTAAGCAAATAATAGAAAACAAGTCCATGATAGATGAAAATAAAATTCAAAGATTAGAAGTAAATGTCTCTCATTGTTTCAAATTATAAAATCTTAGTGCAAAAAGAACTCAAAAGACAACATATTAAAACAAAATGATGCATAAGAAGGGAACTAGTACAAAAACCATTGTTATGAGAAAGAAAACCAAAAACATTATGCATTTAAATAAATTAGAAAGTAACAGAATATTTCTGTTATTCAAATTACTGACATAGATGTAAAACATAATATAAACACAGAAAATAAAAGACAAAGACAGTAAAAATAAGTTAAAGAAATTCAACAGACAACAGTATACCACAATGTTAACTGGTAGAGAATACTACAAGAAATAGGAAAAATATAATGCAAGAATACTTTAATTTCTAAAGACAAAAATTTGTATATCAAAAAATTTCTATTTCATTTTTAAGAAAAATATATCCTGAAAGCTTTATACAAAGACATACACTAGGCAATCTGTAAAAGGTCAGGAACAGAAAAGTTATTTTTAGATACCTAGGCTAGGTACCTAAGCAGAAAACTCAAATCCATTGTCAAGATGAGACTGAGATTTCTCCCAGCATTATTCAATGTCAGAGACAACAGCAATGACTTCAAAGTTCTGAGAAAAAAGACAGTCAAAAAAATTTTGCCTTGCTAAAATATCTTTCAAAAACAAAGAACAAAAATCCCATTTCTGGCACTGGTGGACAAACAATTCAGACCAATTCTCCTTCAGTAAATAAAAACACGAATATATTATTAAATATATTTAAATTCACTACTGGAGATTAAAAAAGAAACAAAGCAAAAAGTTAGTCCAGGGCTAAAAGCATACAGTGAGGGGAATCACAGAGAGGTGAAGCCCATATTTGTGCCACTTTTTCACTTTAAACTTTGCTAGTTCAAAGTTGCGGCACCGAGTTTGAGAATGTGAGCAGAGGGTAGAGAAACTGAGAATCTGAGCAGGGATTTGGGCTATTTCACAGGAATCAACAACAAAACTTAGAGCTCAGGAACCACTAGGGAGAAAGCGCCTTGTCAAGTATTCCAGATTTCCAGTTGTAACCAACCTTAAAGGACCACACAATAGGAGGGTCACACACTGGAAATAAAGGTAAACTGGAAACAGGGAGTTTTCAAAGACAGAAACCCAATTTCAAATTAGCTCAATTCCTGACTGGATTAATCTGCCCTAGCCTAACCCCATAACAGAAGCAAAGTCAATCTTTAGGAGGGGTGGGCTGAAGATTAAATCAGTCGGAGAGAAATTGACTGTAAAAGTATCAATTCCAAAAAATATATAATATATGGAAGTCAATAACACTACATGATCATATCAACAGATGCAGAAAAAAAGCCTTTGACAAAATCCACTCATTCATAATAAAAACTCTTAGCAAACTTGGGATAGATAGGAGCTTCCTCAATTTGATAAAGAACATCTTCAAAAGCTCTATAGTTAACATCATACTTAGTGGTGAGAAACTAGATGTTTTCCTACTAAGATCAGGAAGAAGACAGGATGTCCCCATTCACCACTCCTTTTCAATATCATACTGGAAGTCATAGTCAATACAATAAGACAAGAAAGGGAAATAAAAGAGATACAGATTAGGAAGGAAGAAATATAGCTGTCTTTATTTATGGATATCATGATCATCTAGGCAGAAAACCTGAAAGAACTGACCAAACATCTTCTGGAACTAATAAGTGATTACACCAAGGTTGCAGGATACAAAGCTTGAGTACAGAAGTCAACTGCTTTCCTAGCAATGAACAAGTTGAATTTGAAATTAAAAACACAGTACCATTTACATTAGTACCTCCCTCAAAATGAAATACTTGGATATAAATCAAACAAAACACATACAAGATTTATATGAAGAAAACTATAAAATTCTAATGAACAAAATCAAAGAACTAAAAAAGAGGGAGATATTCCATGTTCATGAATAGGAAGACTCAATATTGTCAAGATGTCAGTTCTTCCCAGCTTGAGCTATAGATTCAATGCAATCCCAGTCAAATTAACAGCGAGTTATTTTATAGCTACCTCAAACTGGTTCTAAAGTATATATGGAGAGGCAAAAGACCCAGAATAGTCAACACCTTGTTATTAAAATAGCATGTACTTTATAATTTTATACAAGTACTTATATCTGTTTATCTTATCCATTTATAAATCATTCAACCTATCTTGATATCTAGAAAATAACATCGAACTATGTTGATTAAAAAAAAACTCATTATATTTTTGTTAACACTTCATCTTTGTGTGTATTTTTAATATTTTAGAGCAGTTCTAGATTCACAGCATAACGGAGTGGCAAGTACAGGGAGAGCTCTCACATACGCCCCATCTGCCCTGTCCACCTCTCCACACACGCGAAGCTCCCCTGCTATCACCATTCCACACCAGAGTGGCACATTTGTTACAACTGATGAATTTTCATTGCCCCATCATTATCACCTCAAATCCATAGTTACAATAGGGTTTACTCTTGGAGTTGTATATTCTATGAGTACTGACACGTATTTAATGACATATATCCACCATTATAGTATCATACAGATAGTTTTACTGCCCTAAAAGTCCTCTGTGCTCCAGCTATGTACTCTTCTCTTCCCTCATACCCTGGCAACCACTGATCATTTTACTGTCTCCGTATTTTTGCCTTTTCTAGAATGCGATATACTTGGAATTGTACAGTTTGTAGCCTTTGGGGATTGTCACCACTGAACAGCTGAAGCCACAGAGGGGCATGAGTCCTGAGAGGTTTCCAGTTTCTCAGCATTAACACTTTATGATAAGGCTGGGGGAAAACAACAAGCAAACCCCCTCTGCTTTAAGCCTTGAACACTTGAGAAGCAAAAACAAAGGAAGGAAAAAGAGATGGGGGAAAAAAAAAATCACAGCCACAATGGCCTTCGGTTCCCGTGGGTGCTAAGAGAGGGAACAAACCAGAAAGCTGGCTGCCCTCTGGTTCCCTGGGTCCTGGGCAGGGGGAGGGGAGAAACTCAGCCCTCTCCTTCCTCTGTATTTCACTGTTTATCCCTAGGATGAGCCTTTTGTGGGCGACTTTTATTAAACTTTTCAGACACGTGCTTGTTCGCTGGCATTCTAGCAGCTTTGTTTGATAACTTGTATTGTTTTCTATGCTAAGCTGAAGACATCACTCTAGCAAGACAGAACAAACATCCGGTGATTAAAGGCCTAGGCCCCAGGCATTATCCACCACTCAGCGGTAACTGCTGTGTGCAAGAGTGCTAAAGCTAAACTCCAAATTAAATGCCTCATCAAAAGGCCCACCTAATCCCAGGTCTTCATGAAATCCTGTCATGTCTGCCACCCTAGCTCAGCTTTGGGGACTGTGACATCAGGAGGGGGCCTGGTGCGTTCCTGGGACTCCTCACAATTGAGGAGAAGGTTTTCCACAGGAAATGAAAAAGCATCCAGTTACAGACACGCAATTTGGGGCCTGGACAAGACTGAAAAGATCAGCTTTCCTCAGAAATGCTATGGAATTAGACATATCTGAATCAACCAGAAAATCTATCCTTTCTTCCTGTTTCTTAATCTACCCAGGGACACAAATAATGTGAATGTCTATGTTAAATAACCAAATAAATGCTTTTTTCATACTTTAGGAATTCACTGAAAATGATAGTGATTTGAAGCACTAAAATGGAGCAGATAGAAAAATACCTCAGTTGTAGGGTTGTAGCCACTACTTACACCTGAGTGACTTTTGCTGCCCACCTGAACCTGAGTCTCAGTTTCCTCATTTGTAACATACGTATGTATAACCTGGAGAACTTTTGTAATGATAAGAGGTAATAAATGCAATAAACTTGGCACAGTGTCTAGCACACGGTAAGTAATGATTTTAATATTATTTATAGATTATTTTTTCAGGCCAACCCTAATAGTTAGCCATTGTTAGAAAAAAACAAGCAATTTTGGCCATGTAAAATGGCCAAAGTACTTTACTTTGTACTTTTGTACTTTGTACTTACTTTTACAAAGTACTTTTGTACTTTGTACTTACTTTTACAAAGTACTTTTAAAAGTACTTTAAAAAAATCATAAATTCTAAAAAAAAGAAAATCATAAATTCTCAAGAAGGTATGTGTTCTTGATATGGGTCCAAACTTGTCTATTACCCTAATATGTATTGAAATAAGGGCTAAATGTCGCAACACAAGTGAAAAGACAAACAGCAAGAAAAGAAGGGAGACTCTATGACCTGGAAAAAGAGAACTTCTGTTCCTTTTTAAACCAATCCGCATCAGCCCACAGAGAGGGCAACCTGAGAGGCAAGATTAAGGAGAGAAGGGGATCCGTGCGCAATTCTGTAGCCATTACCGCTTAATCACCTTGTCAGTCAGCATCAGCGCCGATGGTATTTAGGAGTTTCCCACAGCACCACATTTTTTCTCTCTCATATCCTGTTCCCCCATAGCCACCATAAGTTCTGAAATTATTATAGAGAATTTTAGGTTCCAAGAAATGATTGCCCAGACACAACAGTATCTGCTCTTAACACTTCCTGCTTGGCGCACTGGGTAACGTTTCCCCAGCAGAGCAAAGAAATCCATGTTGGAGGCAGATCAGAGCCCGCACATATGGGACAGAAATTCAGACCATCTCATTCCTCACTAATTGTCATCTGAGTCCAAAGCCTTCCTGAGAGTGGCTCCACTTCACTTACCAGGACTCACTGCTACGCTATGCCACTGGAATTCACAATCAGAATAAAACAAGGAAGATGCAGCAATTTTAGAAGAGCCCTGTTAATAAAGGATGCACACTGTTTCCACTTAATGTGGCAATGATTCGTCCCCGGCAGACACCAGGCTCTGAGGGAAGAACATCTATTATTTATTGCATTTTTTAAAATTCTTTTCCTCAAAGGATATATCCCAAATTCCAAACTCTTAATAGTTTATAGTGCAGGATTCAGAAAAGTGTACGTGGAAGAACTGTCCCGTCACTTCATTGTTTCTGTGTGTTTAGCTATGTTCATGTGTTGACCTAGAAAATAAATTAAAATACATATACCCAAGAACGAATGGTTTTGCTCAGCCATCCTGCAAAGGTGCAGCTAATTCACGGCACTCTGCTCATAAAGGCAGGTTGCTTAATTAGGTCTTTAATTTCAGTCACAGGGACCTCTGAGAAGAATAAACGCCTTAACTTACTTAAAATTCAACAAAATTTTTTGAGTGTCTTCTCTCTGTCAACTACTAGAGATGCATGCAGAGGTGAACCAGATTTGGCCTATGCTTTCCGGAGGCGTGCTATGTAACAATACTAATAATCTGATTAAGGATAATATCAATACTACCAGTTGAATTCTTCCCGCAAGCCTGGCTCTGTACTGAGCCTTTCATGCACATTTTCATATAGAAACCCGTGAGCAACAATTTCATAGAAAAAGAAAAAAATTGAGGCTCAAAGAGGCTAAATGAATTTCCCAAGGTGTTTCAAAACATAGATTTCATTAACTTTCAGGTATGGAAAAGCCAACAGATCAGGAAACAACTGTAATTTAAAAAAGAGCTTCTTACCGTTACCGGGTGGAGGAGATACACCACACTGATGACGCCACGCCACGGAACGCCACGCAGAGAAGCACTAGGGTTGGTCAGCAGGCAGAAGTAGCAGGAGGAAGACACGGCCAGAGCCTTTATTCTCCTTCCAGGACAAGGAATGGGCGTGGCAGGGTAAACAGGCTTAGGATTGGTTGGCTAGTTTGAACAATTTCAGCTGGCTCTAGGGTGTAAGGGCTGCCCCTAGCTGTCTGGTAGGGGTGATTAAGGCAGGCGGATTGTGGCCTGGTGTGTAGGAGTCCCCTAATGGAGGCTGTTGAGGATACAGGCTCTGGATTGGTCGGTTTGCAGGGAAAAGGTGAACTTCCAGGTGAGTCCTTTAATATTTCTAGAAATAGGCTAAGCCTGGGAGGGGCAGCCTCTCCAGGGGTCTCAGATGTCAGAACATCAGAAACACATGGTAACACTCAAGGTCACAAAGCTAGTAACAGAAGCAGAATTTGAACCCTGGCTACGGAACTATCAATCCCTTAATAACTCTGCTATACTTCATCAGAGGAATGACATGATATTCCTCCATCTCTTGCATTTTCTGTCCAGTTTACTCCACTTAGCAGTTGATAAAAGAAATTTTCACATACTGAGGTATGGGGAAATCATTCCGGCTTATACATGAGTTAACTTGAATTTTACGCTAATGAAAACTGCCTGTTTGTGATCTATCGAACGTTGTAGATCTGCTTTAATTATTAAAGGGCACATGGACCAGATGTAAAGAATATCGTGTTAAAAATAAAGATTAAATGCCTCCCTTCCTGGGACGCCAATGCTGGTCCTCCTTCAGTAAGACTCCCTTCCTAGGTGCCAAGGCCATACTGACTCGATGTGTACATGCTGACCTGTTTTTGTTTTTTTTGTTTTTTTTTGAAACCTTGAAGGAATATATCCCTGACTCGTTTGATGTTGTTCTTTGTTCTGACAAGACATAAAACTGTGCTGAAAACCATGCTTCTCTGGATCAGTTTCTCAGAGTAATCTGGGAAGCTAGTTTCTGGGCTACAGTCCTCAGTTTGGCTCAAAAAAAATCTTTTCTATTCCTATTTTAGATTGTTTATTACTTAAATCAACAAAGTAATACAGAAAGGATACTAATTTTCTGTTCATACCTATGACCAGAAGCAGAATCTAGTTCTTTAGAGTTAAATCTTACTGCATCTACCAACTAGCTTTTTTTAACCTTAGGTAAGTTACAAACTTCACCGAGCTTTAGTCTTCTTACCTGCAAAGAGGGAGTAATAATGTTTACCCTAAAGAGTTATTTTAAAGATTAGAACATGTATTAGCACAGTTTTTGGAGCATAGCAAGTGCTTAATAAGCACTATTTAAGAATTACCCAGGGGCTTCCCTGGTGGCGCAGTGGTTGGGAGTCCGCTTGCCGATGCAGGGGACATGGGTTCGTGCCCCGGTCTGGGAGGATCCCACATGCCGCGGAGTGGCTGGGCCCGTGAGCCATGGCCGCTGAGCCTGCGCGTCCGGAGCCTGTGCTCCGCAACGGGAGAGGCCACAGCAGTGAGAGGCCCACATACTGCAAAAAAAAAAAAAAAAAAAAAAAAAAAAAGAATTACCCAGGAAAGTTCCCTGTCTGTGGAATTCTTGTGGGCACAGAAACATTAGCAGACACTTAAATACTTTTTAATGAGTATAATGATAATAATGTTTAGACAGAAAGTATTACTATGGACTAAATGTTTGTCTCCCCAAAATTTATATGTTGAAGCCCTGATGCCAGTGTGCCATGAGAATGGGGCCTTTATGATGGGAGTGATGCCTTTATAAAAAGAAGAGACACTAGACCTAGACCCACTCCACACAGCCTCCATGAGGTCCTAACAAGAACACAGCCATCTGCAAACCAGAGACACAGTCTCACCCAATCCCACCAAAGCATTCTGTTACAGCAGCCTGAACTGAGTCAAGTACTCAGATGCTTCTAGGTAAAAAGATTCCTCTTACTAGATTATATAGAATCATAAAAGCATAGCAATCTGGACAAAGTTCTAGAGAACTTCTACAATTCTGTAATCAGTCTTAAAGGGATTAAAAGGTTTTTTCCCCCAAATCCCCCCCTTTTTAGTGGCAGCCAATATAATAACAGGGTTCTCTGGATTCAGTTCCCAGTACAGGCTCTTTCCTTCAACCTCGCTAAGGTTGGCTTTGGATAAACATGAAATGTGAAAGTATGACTTGAGGTATGAAAAAAATAACAGTTCTCCTTATATAACTTTCTGTACTCATCACTTGGGATTGGGGACTCACTCTCCTGGGTTTAAGGTCACTCCGTATTGTCCTTGTTAAAGAGCACGCAGTTAATCTGAGAGGTAACACCACGCACAAAACTGATCAGAGAGTTAAACACGTTGTGAGTCCTCAGCCAGATGGCTGTGGTTTATTTTTCACCCTAACACGCACCCTATCAACCCCACAGCCATAGGTGATTAGTTATCTGACCAATCCATGAGGATTGGTGGTCTGAACGGCTGAGTAAGTGGTGGGGGGTCAGGTTGGGAATTTGGGGGCATCAGGAAAAATGAATACCAGCCCCTATATGAGTTTTACCTCCAAAATATATGTCTGGATGGTGCTTTAATTGTATCCTGAAGAATAGTAATTTTTAAATTAACTGGTTGGTGGATCATCCTGGACTGGAAATAAAAGGGGGTACAGAGAGGAGCAGCAGGGCTGAGAATACAGCACCCAGGATGTGGTGTCTGATGAGGGTGTCTCATCCCCTTCTGCTTGGGGTGTTAGCTTCTGCTTGGGGTGTGAGCCACCCGAGATTCTCCACATAATAAGAGCCGCAGTGCCCATTCCAGGTGGGGGAATTCTGCTGGGACCTTCAGGTGCCAAACAGGGAAGGAAGTGCTAGGTCAGGCCCTGAGATGAGAGCCCTGAGCATCAGAGCACCGGTAAAAGCTTTGCGTCCCACAGTTAAGACAGATTCCCTGATTATTTTCCTGAAAAGAATCTTAGAGGGCATCTACTTACATTATTTTGATGAGTAGCCAGTGTGTGAATAAAGATGCTTTCGAACACTGTTAAAAGGTTTTTTAAAGCTTTTTCTGACCTTGCTTTCATACTTATTTTGCAACCCAGAGATGCAGTATGGTGCAGTGGTAAACGGCATGGATTTTGAAACTGAATAGATTTGTGTTAAAACCCCAGCTCTGCCACTGAGCAAGTTTCATTACAAATCCTGCAACCCCAGGCTCCTGATCTGTAAAATGTGAAAAGAAAACCTACCTCATGTAATTGTTGCAAATGTTAAATAAGCTAATACAAGTGTTTAGAGTCTACATCATTGAAAGTGGTGTTGTTGTCATGGTTATGATTGTTTTCTTCCTGATTACGTCAACTTGGTGGTGCTGGATCGTTCTGTTACCAACTAGGGTCCTTGGACCCTTTAATCAATAGAAATTGATAGGAGACCACAGGAGGAATTCAGGCAAGGCTTCATTGGGGCTTGTGTGGCAGCAGGAGGGAGCAAAAACAAGAAACTGGTGCCCTGGTCCTTAAGTGGGGTGAGGGTAGGTGGGCTGGTGGGTCGGGCTGGAGAGTGGCTTAGGTGGGCTGCCCACCCCCTTGGTGGTGCTATGTGTGCAGAGTACCCTGCTTTTGCTCCCAGGACTTCAGAAGCGGCAGTTAGTTTGTGCCCTTTTTGTATCTTATTGTTCATAATTGCTCCCCCCGCCCATGCCTGTAGTTATAATATTTGTGTAGTTACTTTTAGTCCCTTCTAGTTTCTTTGTATGCTGTTGCTGGAGGAGACATCTGTCCAGGTGCAAGTGCAAGCACTCTGGGAAAGGGTTCCAGGTACCAGCCTATCTCAATTCTTGAAACATGGATGGACTGGACAGGATGACCTGTCCAGTCATCATTAACTGACTCCGATTATTATTCCTCAACTGAATCCAATTATTGATTTCATTACTACGCCTTACTATTTTGTCTGAAGCAACCTCTTGTTTTGGTTTCATCTAGACGGAGTGTCCGTAAGTGACGGGCTAATCTTCATCCGAATGAGCTAATAAATCCATCTAAGCAGGCATTCTCTTGGCCCTTTCCCTGTCTACATTCTCAATTCTTTGTACTTCGTCTCCAGAGGGACGTTCGTAAGCACAGTGAGAAGATCGGTAGTTAAAATAAAGGTTCATTTAACCTTAATATACAATTTGTGTGAGGTGATTAAAGAAAACTGTGGATCTGCTGTATCAGGAAACGAAATGGAACCAGGTGCATTTTTCTTCCTGAAATGACAGCAAAGCAGGTGACACTGGTGTGATAAAACTGAGTCTAAAATTAGGTGTTTACTCTATGTACTTAAAGCCAATGAAACAAGATTTTTCTTCTTTTTAAGCCCTCTGTTAGGTTTTTACCTTCCTGATCTGCTGTAAAATCCAAGTTGTCAGCTCTTCTTGTCACGAGGAACCCTCTGGCTCCAACACTAGAAAAAACCCTTTCTTTCTTATTGCTTTTTCAGTAAGCTGTGTGTGATGGAGGTCAGTTTCTGCGTAATCTCTGTGTTCCTTCCCAGATTATCTTTCTCTTCAAGGGACCCAGTGGGAAAAGGCACGTTTTATACAACATTGGCTAATTTGAATTCTTAGAAAAAAGTGAAGCTTGCAAATGTTTGCTGATCTTCCTGAAGTTAGTGTTGATGAGTCAGGAGCTAATCTCAATGAACCCCAGGTAAGCACTACTAAGCTGAATGCCAAGATTAGTTCCTTAGTTCCAGGGAATGCCTGGTACCTCTCATTTTAAGGGGTTTGGGATCGGTAAGGTTGGGAGTAGAATAAACAGGGGCTTTATAACCAGGTAGCCGTGAGATAATATCCTGTCAAGATCTGTGATATGTGTATGATTTGGGGGCTTGTTATGAAATTGCTCTGGGCTAAAATATTTTCATGTGAAAAATGTAAATAATACGATCTCTGTAGTGGACCTCTGCTGCTTCTGCTCATTTAGGGTTGCCAGACTTAGCAAATAAAAATAGAGGACATCCATTTAAATTTGAATTTCAAGGAAACATGAATAATTTCTCAGTGTAAGAATGTCTCAAATATTGCATGGGACTTATTTATACTAAAACTGATGCAACATTGGGGACATACCTATACTAAAAACATTCGTTGTTTGTCTGAAATTCAAATTTAAATGAGAATCCTGTCATTTTATCCAGCAACCCTATGCTTCGCCCATCCCCCTATTCTCTGAGAATTCCTGATTTTCCCTGGGAAACTACCCAACCCTCAAAGTAAGCCCATGTGTTTCTGGTAGAGAGTTTCTTGCCTCAGTACTAAACAGGCAACAGAACACAGGTCTGGCTAATCAGGCACTAAAAGTCTCCTTGTCACTGTTTCTTGCTCAAAGCTGGTCATGTGACCGAAAGAGGTCCAGCTGGACTCAAACCTGGGACACAATGAAGTAACTCTGAAAGATGAATTTGCTTTCTCTTGGGGCTGATGCGGTACAGATAAAAGCCAGAAGCTGCTGGCAACCATTTTGCTAATATGATTTGAGATTCCTGGACAACTGAGCCAAGATGACACTGTTTAGACTTCAGAGCTGGAGAGTATGAATGCATTTTGATGATATTATATGAGCCCCTGGAATTCACCTGTGACTGCAGCCAGGCTGCCCCTGAATTTGTGGTTATACAGGCCTGTTTTATAAACCATTGTTTTTGCCTAAGCCATGTTGAGTTGTATTTCTGTCACTTGTAAGTTCTGAAATATATAGAGCATCATCAAATTTTGTGACTGTGAAATGAAAAACAACGTAAAGAGCTGAACAGGTCACATGTAAGATGTTTAACAGATTCCCACCCTCCCCCATACACACTTCCTGTTCTAACACAAATAGTGATACATGTATGAGAACAGATGCAGTAATTCAAATGTATCCTCCAAATCAGAAAGGAACAACTTAGAAAAATATATCTTAATAACTATGGGGTCAGGCACATGTGTTCTTTGTAAAGGAGAGTGTTATTTTTCTCACTTTCTGTAAATACTAGATATAGCAGCTCCTCTTCAAATACATGAAAAGCAAATGCAAATGAAAATTCTCCTATTGATAAATAAGGCTCATAATGCTAAAATATGAGGAACTTTAATCTTCTTGAACCCATGCAACATTGCTGTGATTGCCAGTTGGCTGAGATATTTGCTTTGCTAAAAGTTTATAGGGAAGCTGATTATTTGCAAGGTTATACTAACCCAGAAAGCACTGAGGAAGTAAGATGATCTTTAATTCTGCGTACTGAGATGAGAGAAACACGGTTCTGTTTGAGTCTGTGTTCCAGTGTAGTTCAGTGTTTCTACTGGGAAACCCAGTGAGAATACATCCAATAAAGAGAGTCTAGTGATCTGGTTTTGGAACCGAGCAGGATCTATGAGGCCTTCCCAGAATAGATCCCCACCCATGTCCTCTGCCTGCCTTCCGTCTGTAGAAAAACTTGAGTCAAATAATAAATTTAATCAGAGAAATGAGAAAATGCAGTAAGAAAGGAAAACAGTCAAGCAAGACAAAATAATAATACTTTAGCCATTAAACAAAGCCAAGGACCTTTAGTTCCTCCTCAAGGGCTATAGATAATATTCTGAGCCACCTCCTTTGGGCTGTTTTGCAGCTACTGAAACCCCCAGCAGGTGGAAGAAGTTAACCGTATGCGGCCCACAAGCATGCAGACCCCAGACCGGCTGGAACCAGAGGGTTGATGACGCTGACTCCCAATTACCTCACCTCCAACCAATCAGAAGAAGGCCCACGAGCTGATCAGGGCCTGCTCCTTAAACACGGTAAGTCTCCTCACTGCCCCCTTCAGGGTGGGACACACAGTTTTGAGGGCATTAGCCCGCTGTGGCTCCCTTTGCCTGGCAAAGCACTAAAGCTATTCTTTTCTACTTCACCCAAAACTCTGCCTCCGCATTTCTATTCAGCACCAGTGAACAGAGGCCAAAGTGTCAGCAACAGTTTTAGGGTGAGATGCTTAAATATCGATCAAGTCATAAGCCTAATCACAATATATTCTAATGGGTTATAACATCATCCTGGCTTCTTAATTATGGTAGTGTTTGTTTGTTTACATTTTACAATCACGTAACACAAACAGTGGTTTACACTGAAGGCTTTGGAGGTTGATGAACTTGGCTTAAAATGTAGGTTCTGACACTAATGTTAGCTTTCTGGGTGCAAACAATTACTCCAATCACTCTGATACTTAGTAATATCACCTGTAAAACGGGTTGCTGTGCAAATTAGATGGATATCTAGCAAAATATCTGGAACAAGGTCAGTAACGCTCCCAAAATGGTGAGCTCCAGAGATAGCTGAATCACGGCTATGCTGAGCTTCTATAGGTGAGTCTCTGAGGAGATGGTTGTCAGATCCATAAACTGGCAATTTTTCTTCTGTTCTCTTCAAATCCCCTGATGTTTGAACATGTTCCCACCCACAGTTTCTTCTACCTACACTTGAAATAACTGTTGGTAAATAATCCCAGATGGAGAAATTTATAATGCTCCTTATAATTCCCAAACTCAACCTAGGAAAATATAAAGTGCAATGGGGTTTCAATAACACAATTAATAAAGCACAGCACATCTGAAAGATCAAAAAAAAAGTCTACAAAAAAAAATAATAATTCCGAAACTCTTCCCCCATCCCAGTTACTTTCTGGAATTTGACCACGGTTTCCTCCATTTCTTTCAGTCACCATGAAGTTGGCATTTTAGCTTCTAGTGCGATATTCTCTTTTGGGCCTTTGATCCATGCCTATCCCTTGTACACATTTAATCAGACACTTATAGGTCTAAATTCTTTACTAGAACACAAAGAGGTGATAAGAAGAGAGACTATCAGGGAAGACAACACTGCAATACTCAGTTCAAGATAATATGGCAGATCATTGATTAGCAAAGAGTGAAGAACACAATTTGCAACTAGGGCTGGAACCAAGGTGAGGCCAGTGAAACTCCTAGGGTGCAAAATTTAAGAAGGTGCTCACTCAGAGAGTCGTGTAAATACAGTGTCAGCTCTGAGAGTGTCTCCTGAATTTCACCCTAGTCCTGGCCCTGAACTGCGACAGTATCATCACATTTGGCTATAAACGTATAATAGCATTTGAAGCTTGGAAAAAATATCAGCTTTGGGCTTCCCTGGTGGCGCAGTGGTTGAGAGTCCGCCTGCCAATGCAGGGGACACGGGTTCGTGCCCCGGTCCCGGAAGATCCCACATGCCGCGGAGCGGCTGGGCCTGTGAGCCATGGCCGCTGAGCCTGCGCGTCCAGAGCCTGTGCTCTGCAACGGGAGAGGCCACAACAGTGAGAGGCCCGCGTACCGCAAAAAAAAAAAAAAAAAAAAAAATCAGCTTTAACTTGTAGTGAACTATACTATATAAGTCAGTGCTAAACTGTGTACACCATACACAAATATATTTCAGTAACAAACTATTTTATAATTAATCAACACCATGTAGGACATGCCTTTACTATCTTTGGTTCCAGGAACCACTGTGGTTCAGTACAACAGAAAGAAAATCATAGGTATGGTGAAGGAGTGGTTTTCAAAGAGGCATAAGCATAAAATGTTTTCTAATTTGCTTTAGTTGTCCAGTACAGCCTCAATTATTTTTCTGAGATATTCAGAACATAAAAGATACCTGGTGTTTTCTCTCCTGTGTGAATTAATTTTTATAAATTGGCATATTTGAGAAATCCAACTTTGCGAACGCATTTGAAAAGAGAAAGAAATGTGAGAGAGGATTTTAAGGCACCTCTGATAGCTTCCTAGCCCAGCAGAGAGAAAAAAAAAATATTAGTCCAAACTAAATTTAAAAATCAAGAAGTTGATTAGCAACACTTCAGGTTTCCAAGCCTAGGACTAATTATTTGGCCAACATTTTCCCCTAAGATTAAGGCTCAGCTCTTTTGCTCAGGATTCAAGGGAAAACTATATACTGATTGTTCCTTTCACAGAGCCCTCTGTACATCCCCATCGTTGCTGCTTTCAAGCAACTTGTGTCCTTACGCTCAATGTGCACTGTCCCTATAAAACTCCATCAGGCTAATCTTTGCTTTCAGGTTTTCAGAAACCCAACTAGTGTACATTTTCTGGCAGCTCACACCTGTGTCTGCAGGCTGGCAGCTGCCACATACTTGTCTGTGGGTAAGGTTTGGGATGGGGGTCAGGTAGTATAATCTCTGCAAGAGAGAGACCTGTCTGGTGTTTTCTGTCACTTTTGCTTTTTGTCTGCCCTTTTCCTTCCTTCTCTTACCGCATGTTTGTTCCTTTTCGTTTGGAAGAAAGTTCATATGCTGCTGGGAAAATGGTGAGAGATCTAGAGCTGGAAGGGACAGGCGGGGTTCTGATGAAGTCTTAAGTTCGAGCTAGACCTTTTCCACTTGTCCCTTGGCACCAAATTCAGACTTCCTAACTGCTAGAGAAGAAAGAAAGAAGCTCTCATAGTCATGTAGATGATTTACTTTAAATGATATTAACTCTCCTTACTGATTATTAGATAGAACCAAAAAGCAGAGACAGTGGTGAGAAAAGCCAAAGCTCTCTGCTCCAACCAAAATGGATTAAATGTCCTTTCAATGGAAACTCTTCAGTTTGCCAACTCTGAAAAATGCTCCCCCTACAAAAGAAGTGGTGGGTTCCGATCCATGTGTTTTGGAGAATGCCCCTAAGCATTTCCAGGTCTTTAAAGTAATTAAATTTGTCCCAATACATATCAGATGTTGGAGGCTATCTGGTATAAAAGAAAAAGCATTAGACTTGGGTCAGAATTTTATACCCAAGTCTTGACACTCTTACTCTTTAAAAGACATTGGAAAAGTATTTTTCCTTTTATGGGTCTCACTTGCCTTATCCTTAAATACAGGACTTTAACTTAAATCTATTTCAGCTCAAACAGTCCATGAATCCATGTTGTTCTACGTTCAGTGCTATGGGTATACAGAAGAAGTATAAATCACAGTCATGACTCAAGGAACCTATAGTCTAGTTGGAGATATAAGGCTATTCACGTAAAGTAATAGCAACCATTATAGAACAGACTATATTTCAGTCATGAATTGGGTGGAACAGATCATGAGTGTCAAAATATTTCAGAAGAGGGAGAGATCAGGGTGGACTCGAAGGATAAAGAAAATCTTCCCAGAGAGGGTTAGACTTTTGTTGGGCCTTTAAGGTAGGTAGTTCCATCATATAGATAGATGGAAGGGCAAAGATAATGGGTGACAGTAATTCAATTAATGGGGACTACATGACCAGGGGCCCAGATTTGAGAGTGAGCATGGTAAGGTCAAACAAGTAAACAGCTCAATATATCATGATTCTCGAAAGGTAGAAATTTGTTCATTTTTAACCCCTATTTCCAACTTACATAACACCTATTTCCAACTTTCTAACTGGTTTGGATAAGAAGCAAACTCAGGACCTGGAGTATAATCAACAAAGCTATCCATATACATTTGTGTGTTATTCACTTCTTAGGAGAACTTCCCTACATTATAGCTCATCCTCCCTTGCTTCATCTCTGATTCTTTTCCACCTCTTCTAATAATTTTTAGTTTTAGAACTAAAGAGTTCATTCCATTCTCTGAGACTTCTCCAAGTTTCAGATAAAAGAAAAACTATAGAAAAGTCTAAAGAACAGATCATCTTCTCATTCTTGTATTATGGTGCATAGTCACTGCACCTTGATTTACTACCTAATCCCACCATATCTCATCTTCAATCAGTCCTCTGCACGTTGAAGTTCCCTAAATTATGCCCCTGATACCCTGTCCTTCAGGACCATAGAGAACCTCAAAACTTGTGTTTCTATTACTATTTGGAAGTACTAATACTAATATGCTTTAGCTGTGGATGTACACCTGCCTTCCCAAGTCATGGAGTAACAACTGGCTCATTCACTTCCATGATCCAGCCACATGGAATGATACGGCTTGCTTTATTCCTCTTTTCACCCATTTGTAGTTTCTCAGAACTGTTCTTTCTACCTAGTGGGAAAGAAGGAAAATTGCTTGAAGACATCTGGAGTCAGATCGCAGAATTCTGTATTAGAAATAGATGGGTGGCAGGAAAGTGCAGTGTCTCATATCTGGGTATCAGAGAGGCCAAGGCATGCATTTAGGTTTCCTCCAAAGTATGTAAAAATGTATCTAAGGACCTTTCTTGATCCAAGACTAAGGGAGGAGGAAACTTTCCAAGATCTGCCTCATTTAACTCTGAGAAAACACCTCTGGATGGATGTGGTCCCGTCGCGCATATTCCATCTGGTGTTCATTCATTACTAAGAACATTAATGATGATTCAAAAGCCATCTTGCAAAACAATAAAGTGGAAGTTGCTCCTGGGAATATTTAATACTCTACACACTCATTTTGTCCCACCAATTTGAACAGGTGGGTCTACTATGCTTTTTGCTATTCGCCTCATATGACTCTCACTTTTTCAACTTTCACAACTTCATGCTAAGTGACTAAAAAGGTGCTTAATTAAATGTGTGCTTGATAATTAGAGAATTTCCACAAGCAAGTACAGATGGAGCAAACGTAACTGAATGAAGAAACAGCAATGCAAGCCACTGAGTTTTTATATCGTTGTGGATTGTATAAGCAAGATATCAGGAGAGGATCTTAGTGGAAATCTAATAATGGAAGTTTTTATTTGCCTCCCCCAAATTTAATTGTTTTGAACTCTTCAGATTCATACTCAAGGAGGGAAAGACAAACATATTCCTAATATATGAGGCCAACGGTATGGAGACCATATGTCCCAGTTTGCCTGGGACAATCTCAGTTAACATAGAAGATGCTATTGGTTTTCACCTATAACACCTTGGCGTCACATTCAAGTCCGTGTCTAAGGTGTCCCAGTGTAGGCACCTGGGACTCTCCTCTAGAAGGGCTTTCTCTTCGCTCAAAACAGAGGCGAGCCAGAGTGTATAGTTGTTTATGCTTCTGAGATTGAGCCTCAGACAATGAAAGATGGAAGATGAAGAATAAACACTTTTTACCTTGGGGGATAACTCTGAGGTATATTCTAAAGTGAGTTTTTAGAGCTTCTCAGAGCGATTGGGCCCCTGATGACCATGATGGTAATTGATTTGATGTGTATCTATTACTGGCCTCCCTCCTGTCCTTGTCTTAGTTCTTCCATGTCCCACTGCTGCTCCCTGGAACCTCCCAAATAAGTGGCTTATTTTCAAATACTTGCCTCCATTTCTGCATCTGGTGGAAGAAACCCTGAGACATGCTTGCTGTCCTTGGGTAATTTTGAAAAGAGCCTTCTTTGTCTCAGGTTTCTCACCTTATGGGTGGATAGATAGATAGCTGATAGTCATCCTTGTCAGTATATATCAGGATGTATCATTGTTGGACTCAACTGCAGAAAATATTACCTGTATTTCAAGATTTAGTTTAGAGCCAACAGTTCTAAATAGTCCTTCACTTCCTCTTCTTGCAGTCTTCTAGGAGACGGATAACTGGAGTATTCTAGTCACTCCAGAAGTGACTCCAGGGTTTTCAACTCATCTTTCTGTGTTTCCACAACATTCTATTTGTATATCTTTCACAGAACTTAGCATATTAAATTACAATGACAATTTACATATCTGTCTCTTTCACTCGATTGTAAGCTCCTCCAGATCTAAGGACATTGGTTTATTTATCTTTCAATTTCCAGAGTGTAACAGCACCTGCAATGTTTAAGTGATATTCATTCGATGAGTGAAAGAAGGAGTGAATTTCATGCATAAATTCTTGGGTCTATTCCCTTTGGAAATCAGGTCTGAATTTCTAGATTAGGGAAAGGATGTTCACCAGACAATGAAGCCTCACGTTCCTGCCATAAGCCCAGCTACTTTTGCAGAAAAGAAGTTGCAGGAATAACTGTGGTCCATGTATTGTATAATCGCAAACTTTTTCACTTAGTCTTAACTCATTAGGTCATGGATTAGCGCTTGAAGGAAAGGCAGCCTGTAAAATATATTGGGGCAAAATTCTACCCAGTAGTGTTGCTCTTTTGTATGGTAGCCAAAGAGCCTATCAGTTCCACTCTTGTGGAAATAGGTGCAAAGATGAGGCAATACATATGCCTGTGGTGTGATCCCTGAAGAATTCTGAGACATTTCTGTAGTTTTCCATAGGACCTGCCTCCCTCCCAGTCTTAGAAATACTGGAAGCCTGAAAAATTATCTGGATGAAGTACTGAAGTTCTTTGCTGCCCTTCATATCTCTGTATCTTTGAAAGAGCTGTGTTACCAAATGAAACATGTTTACACCTCCTGCTTGCAACCTTAAAAAAAAAAACAAAGAAATTCAAATACAGATGTGGATAAATGGATTGAGTTCAAAGCGAGATATCATTGTGTCAGAACAAGTGAGGAACAGGAACAAGAAGATCATGTTCTGAAATATATTCTCTCAACCTCCTTGGCTGTCTCGTTTGACACCTGAGTGATGTGACCCTGAACTTTCAGTTTGCGTCATCTTGTATCTGTAGGCGTCTCAGTGCACTTGCTTTGTGGAATAATGACTGCTATCCCTAGTCTTATTTGGGGATATGCTCTAGCCTCCAGGATGCAGGGCACCTCTCAGATTTAAGATAGAGTAACTTACAAGACAGCCACCGGGCGGCAGACTATCTAGCCAGGGCAGGTGAACACATCTGCAGCCCTCTCCTGGGACATGCAGAAAGTGACAATCCTCCAGGCCTACTTGGGGCTTAATGCATCTATGATACAACTTTGTTACAACAACATAGCAGAAATTGTCCTATTTTGAAACTCAAATTGGTCAGATGTGATATGACCCCAGAAGTCATCTAAGCCAGGATTTGCCATGGTAAAGAGGAAAAAAAAAAATGACAACCATCAAAAGCTAAAAGTTATTACACAAAATTTGGAAGATGTCAACCCCCTAATTATGTACAACATTCTAAAAAGTTTTCAAATCGTTTGTTATGTCCTTGCACTCATAATGCAATAAATCTATTGGGTGGGATGGAAAAAGAGAACACTGAGACACAGGGAAGGTAAGCCACTCAGCTAGTTATTGGCTGAGTCAGTCCATGAACTCTTTACTATCACAGGATTCTTACAGCACATCAGCAGATATGCCCAATGTAGGTCTCTCCCACTCCTTCCAGAGAACCACACTTCCTTAATCTACTTTCCTTAGGATATAGGAATGGGCACATGTTCTAAGTCTGGCCAATTTTTATATACCTTCTAACTGAACAAGTATTTGGTCCAAGAGATAGACATCCCTTTTTTGCTTTTTGACTTTCAGCTTTTGTTTTTTGTGGTTTTTTGCATATGCAGATGCTGAGAAAATGAAGCCATCCTTGCACAGGAATTAATAGACTGGTGGTATGAATCTGGAGCTGTTGGAAGGTGTCTTCCATCCACTTAGAGGGATATTTTCAAAGTGAAGGTTAAAAACAAAAACCAGAAATGGGACTTGAATCCCAGGGTTATTCTATGGGGTGAGGCCTTGGTTCTTCCAGCTTTTCCTCAAATCTTGGTATCCTTTCTAGCTTCCTAAGCCAATAAATGCCTTCTATTTTATTAGTTTGTTTAAGATGCTTCAGATTGTATTGTTCTCCCTTGCAATATTTGATGTATTAAAATATAATAAGGTAAAATGATAAATCATCTTTTACTCAGAGTACAAAAGGAAATAAAAGCAAAAATAAACAAATGGGACCTAATTAAAAGCTTTTGCACAGCAAAGGAAACCATCGACAAAATGAAAAGACAACCTACTGAATGGGAGAAAATATGTGCAAATGTTAAGACCGATAAGGCATTAATATCTAACATATGTAAACAGCTCATACGACTCAACATCAAAAAAACAACCCAATTAAAAAAAATGGGCAGAAAAACTGAATAGATATTTTTCCAAAGAGGAAATGCAGATGGTCAACAGGCACATGAAAAGATGCTCAACATAACTAATCATCAGGGAAATGTAAATCAAAACCACAATGAAATATCACCCCACGCCTGTCAGAATGGCTATCATCAAAAAGAACACACATGGGGCTTCCCTAGTGGCGCAGTGGTTAAGAATCCACCTGCCAATGAAGGGGACACGGGTTCGAGCCCTGGTCTGGGAAGATACCACATGCCGCGGAGCAACTAAGCCTGGGCGCCACAACTACTGAGCCTGCGTGCCACAACTACTGAAGCCTGCATGCCTAGAGCCCGTGCTCCGCAACAGAAGCCACCTCAATGAGAAGCCTGTGCACCGCAATGAAGAGTAACCCCCACTCTCCACAACGAGAGAAAGCTGACGCGTAGCAACGAAGACCCAATGCAGCCAAAAATAAATTAATTAATTAATTTTTTAAAAAAACACATATAACAAATGTTAGCAAGGATGTGGAGAAAAGGGAACCTTCCTACACTGTTGGTGGGAATGTAAATTGGTGCAGCCACTGTGGAAAACAGTATGGAGGTTTCTCAAAAAACTAAAATTAGAACTACCATATGACCCGGCAATTCCACTCCTGGGTATATACCCAAAAAAAAACAAAACCACTAATTCGAAAAGATACATGCAGCCTAATGTTCATAGCAGCATTATTCACAGTTTCCAAGATGTGAAAACAACCTAAGTGTCCATCAACAGATTAATGGATAAAGGAGATGTGATACTACCAAACATAAAATAGCTAGCTAGTGGGAAGAAGCAGCCGCATCTCAAAGGGAGATCAGCTCGGTGCTTTGTGACCACCTAGAGCAGTGGGATAGGAAGGGTGGGAGGGAGACGTAAGAGGGAGGGGATATGGGGATATATGTATGCATATAGCTGATTCACTTTGTTATACAGCAGAAACTAAGACAACATTGTAAAGCAATTATACTCCAATAAAGATGTTAAAAAAAAGATGTGATATATATATATACATACATATATATACACACACACACACACACACACACACACACACAATGGAATACTACTCAGCCATTAAAAGAATTAAAGGTTGCATTTGCAGCAACGTGGATGGACTCGGAGGGCATTTAGCTAAGTGAAATAAGTCAGACAGAGTAAGATAAATACTGTATTATATCGCTTTTATGTGGAATCTAAGGAATAAAACAAACTGTTGAATATGACCTAAAAGCAGCAGACTCACAGATCTAGAGAACTAGTGGTTACCAGTGTCGGGGAGAGGGGCAACATAGGGGTCGGGGCGTGGGAGGTACAAACTATTGGGTGTGAGAGAGGCTCAAAACATCCTGTACACATATAGACAATATTTTGTAATAACTGTAAATGGAAAGTAACCTTTAAAATTGTACAAAACGTAAAATAAAAAATAGGGACTAAACGAGTGGAATTAGCTAGGAGATGAAGAAAGCATTGCTAGAGTGTAATCAAGGTTCTGTGTCAAAGAAGAGTGCCTAAAGGACGTGTGGGACAGGTAGAAGAAACGGAGCAGAGGAAGATAAGGCTGGTATGGAACATGAGACATGTGTCAGCATCCACGATTTGAGGACAGGTCACAGGTCAAGAAACAGTCTAAGGCACACAACTTGGTTCACTCACCCAGTGCATCCAGCGAATCAGGGGACGTCTTGCAGGTTGTACTAGCCCACAGGTTCCCAGTAACCAAGGTCTCTGCCTCTTGATCGTATACCCCTGCATGTTGGTCTCCACCAACCAGCCTCAGTGAACCACTGCAATGCTTGGTTTGCTAGTAAAATGTCTGTCTTCGGACAAGGGTCCCAACCAGTCTTCTTTAACACTGCAATCAGATGTGAAAATCCAGAGCCAGCAGAAGCCTGCTTTCTCTGGGAAGCACTGGGCTTATATAATCCTATTTAAGGAGCCAAGAAATTAAAACACAGAGAAAAATGGGGATTATTCCATTTTGTGCTCATTTAAGCATTCACAAAATCTCTTGGTTGCCGAAGGATCACTGCCTCTGAAGTAGAACTGTTACCGAACCAGGTTCGTTTTGCCTGACACACAGCAAGCCAAAATGCTGAGACACCGAGGTTGGCAGCAGAGAGGATTTATTTGCAAGGCAGCCAAGTGAGGAGACAAAAGAGCAAGCCTCAGATCTACCTTCCCAAAGGCAAGGGGATTGGGGTATTTATGGGATAAAGAATAAAGGAGCAGGGTGGTCTGCGGCGTGGGGAGCATGGGGAAATGTGAGTGGAAAAACGTGTGATAATCATCGTTCTGCCTAGGTGTAACTAAGCTACAGGCCTCTGCACATTCAAAAGGTCACCAAGCAGACACTGCGCATGCCCAGTTAAAGGGTCACTGGTCCTATCCAGTCTTAACCAGCTCAGCTTGAACTAGACACAGCTGACTCCAAGTTCCTGGAAAACAACTCAGACACCAGTGGTCAGAAGACATGCAAATCTTTTGTGGCAGCAATTAAAACGACCTTGATTATTAAAGGCAGGTGAAATGGGTTTGACTGATTACCCAGGGTTTCAGAACCATTGACTTAAGAAGGACTGAATGAAGGGTAGAGTCAAGTACCTTGGTACAAAGCCTGCCCGGTCACAAAATATTGTGACACGTTGTTTAAAGGCAGAGTTTTATAACCTGTTAGTGCTGAAGTTAATTTGGTAAGTAGGGTCTTCATATTAACAGCTACCAGTTGATGGATGGTTGATCCAGAAAGCCTAGAGTTGGAATCTAACTTTGCTAACTTAGAGAACACCGAGCTAATCCCACAGGCAGTTTTTGCTAGTCACTGTGCTACCTCCTAGAGGTTGGCAGGGCACAAGTGTGTGTCCTAGTCCATTATGTCATACAGCTGTTGGTCTAAGGGGAGGGCAGACAGTTAAGACAAGTAATAATGACATTTTGAGAAGAGAGTTGTGGAAAAGTTCAAGGGGTTGGGGAAAGTTACAGCAGGAGGCCTGACTAATCTAGGAGTGTAGAAAGCCTTCCTTTCAAAATTGATGTTTAAGCTGTTGATGAAAATAATTAATAAACAATCAATAATAAGAATAGAAAAGAGTTTTATTTGAGCCAAACTGAGGACTAGCCTGGAAGCCTGCTTTCCAGATAACTCTTAGAAACTGCTCCAGAGAAGCAGAGTTTTCAGCACAGTTTTATATATTTTCAGAACAAAGAATATCAAACAAGTCAGGGATACATTCGTTGAAAATTTCAAAAAAAAAAACCAGATCAGCACATATACAAGTCAGTACAGCCTTGGCATCTGGAAAGGGAGTCTTATCACTGAAGGACGACCAGCACTGGTGTCCCAAGAAGAGGGGCATTTCATCTTTATTTTTAACGTGGACATTCTTTACTTCTGGTGTGCCCTTTTCTCTAATAATTAAAGCAGATGTACAATGTATGTGTGATAGGTCACAAACAGGCTGCTTTAGTTAGCATAAAATTCAAGTTAACTCACGTATAAGCCAGAATGACTTCCCTATATCTCAATATGTGAAATTTTCTTTTATCAAAGCCAAAACCACAGGGATGAACAGGATGATCCAAGTGAAAGTGGCTGTAGAAAGCGTGTTAGGCAGCAAGAATAGTGTGTGTGAAGGATAAGCAACACAAAGGGAGCATTGACCCTGGTGGAAATACAATGAGTTCACTATGATTTGCACATAAGTGTAGGGTAAAGGGAGACTGGGGAGAGATGGCGCTAGCATAGCAACTAGCATAAATAATTATTCAAAAAATATCGATCAGTGAATGTATCCATGGATCAGATCAGTGACCTCTCAGAAGAGTCCAATTCCAACACCAAGGCTTTCTTGTTCAGCCACTCATTGACTAGTCACTAGGAGCCAGGTTGTGGAGAGTCTTACAAATTATTTTAAAGAATTTAGATTTTGTGTTTGAAATTTAAGATAGCTCTCCACCCATTCATCTATCCTATATATGCTTAAACAAGCATATATATATATACACACATATATATGTGTGTGTGTATATATATATATATATACTTATTTAACAAATACTTATTAAGTGTCTATTATGTGGCAGGCACTGTAGCAGGAACTAGCTTTGTATGAGAGAAGAGACACACTTCCTGTCTGTGAAATTTACGAAGAAGGTTGAGAAATGGACAATAAATAAGTAAAGAAACAAATATGCAATACTGCTATCAGTATAATGAAGAAGCAAACCTTCTTATAGTGGTAGCGATTAATAACAGGTAACCCACCTAGGTAAGGTGGTGTAGGAGATCTCTGAGGAATTATAATTACGCTAATAAGTGAAGGATAAGAAGGAAGGCAGCTACATGAAGAGTGGGATGAAGAAGATTCTAGGTAAAGGAACAATATGTGTACAGGCCAGAGGAGAGAAATATGCTGGGAAATATGAGGAAATGAAAGACAGCCACGGTGGTTGGAGTGTGAAAGGAAGGGAGAGTGATTGGAGGTGAACTTGAAGGTTTACCAGGTCATAGATGACTTTCAGGCAACAGTAAGGCTTTAGATTTCATTTGAAGAGCAATGAGAAGTTATTGAAAGTTTAAACAGAAAGTAACAGGACCTGCTATATTACCTTTATGCTTTAGGTTTTTAAAGATTATTCTAACTGCTGTATGGGGAATTGATTTCCAATAGACAGCTCAGGCTGGTATAACAAGATACCACAGACTGGGGGGCTTAAACAACAGACATTTATTTTCTCACAGTTCTGGAGGCTGGAAGTCCAAGACCAAGGTGTCAGAGGGTGGGGTTCTGGTGAGGCCCCTCTTTCTAGCTTGCAGATGGCCACCTTCTTGCTGTGTCCTCTCATTTCTTTCCTTCTGCACGTGCGGAGAGGGAGAAATTTGGTATCTCTTCCCCTTCTTGTAACAACACTAGTCTTGTTGGATTAGGACCTCAGCCTTATGACCTCATTTAACCTTAATTATCTCCTTAAAGGCCTCATGTCCAAATACAGTCATGTTGGGGGTTGGGACTCCAACATATGAATTTAGGGGACACAATTCAGCCCATAACAAGATTAGAGATCAAGAACAGAAATGGAAAGACACAAGTATGTTAGGAGCATGACTGTGACTTGGAGCAATTCATGCTAGCGTGTTAGAGAAAAGTAGATGAACTCAAGAAATGCTTAGAGGTAGAAACATTAGAACTTGTAAATGGTTTGGATGTGGGAGGTGATGCCACTGCTAAGGTGGAAAAGCCAAGGAGAGGAAAGACTTGGAAGAGGAAAGCAAGTGTACAGTGTTGGAATCGTTATATCTGACAAATCTGTGAGCCACTAAAGTGGAGATGTTTGACAGTTAGATATAAAGACTGGAACTCAGAAGAGAGACCTGGAGAGAAGATACAAATTTGGGAATCGTTGGCCTAAAAACTGTCACTGATGGTGCTGTAGTGAATGAAGTATCTCCCAAAGAGAAAGCCCACCGCACAGTAACATTTAATGGATTGGGAGAGAAAGGGGCCTCTAAAAATTGAATTAAGAAAGAGACAGAGAGGCAAGAATAAAACCAGAAAAGTGCGTTTCCAGAGGTGGAGAGAGTTTTTAAAAGGGGTATGTATCTGTGTTGGAGCACCCAAGACCATCCCCAGGTTCAATAATTCTCTAGAAGGATTCACAGGACTCAGCATAGAGCTGTACTCACGACCATGACTTATTACAGTGAAAGGACACGAAACAAAATCAGCAAAGGGAAAAGGCACGTGAATGAAATTTAAAGGAAACTAGGCACAAGCTTCCCAGGGTTCTCTCCTGGGAGCAGTCACACAGGACATGCCTAATTCCCCCAGAAGTTGTGACAACACTAGTGAAATGCGCCAACCAGCGTAGCTCATTAGAGACTCCACGGCCAGAGGTTTTCTTGGAGGCTGGTCAGGTAGGCACCCTCTGCATAGTGCAATCAAAATGCCAGGGTCCTTGCAGGAAAGCAGGTGTTCAGCGTAAATCCTGCTGTCTGCACAGACAGCTTAGGTATAGGGAGCCACTCGTATTAGTTCTGGGAGTGGTAGGAACCCCCCTGAAATCCAAGTTCCCCAGATGCTTCCCAAGGGCCAACCTTGCAAACAGGCCTTCCTAAGGATAAGCAGTCAGACCCGTTTTGTTAACTCTTTTCTGAACAGCGTCAAAGGGTAAGATGTTGTTTATGAGGGTTAAAGCTAGAGGGAGCTAAGAGCCTGATGAAATAACGTGACAAGGCTCTTACTGGTGATGTAAAGTGGTCTCTGAATAGGGTAGGGTAAGCTAGTTTGCCATGGGTTGAGGCATAAGCAAGGGTTAAATAATTGAAAATAGTCAGTGTAGAAAACTCTTTCCAAAAGATTTGGCTGTGAAGGGGAGCACGGAGAGCGTAGTCATGTGTTTGTTTTAAACAAGGAAGTCTGCAGCATATTGCAAACATAGTATGTACAAGTTGGTAGAGAAGGAGAGGTTAAAGGTACCAAAAAGAAAGAAGATAATCAAATGAACGACAGTTCTGAGGAGGCATCAGTGTACCAGCGGGAAGACTGGCCTTAGACTGGAGGAGGGGCTTTGCTTTCACTTTGACAAAAGGCAAGGCAGAACAGGTGGGTTTAGGAGCAGGAAGATTTGAGGTTTTCCTAAGAAGTTGACATAGTTTGCTTCTGTTAGCATTTGTTTACTCAAAGAAATAGAAGACTAGATTTTCTGCTGTGAGTCCCACAGAGGTAAGTGCTGGAAGATTAAAGAAAGTGGGAGAGTTGAGTACAGAAACACAGTAGAAGTGACAGTCTGGTTAAGGTTTGTGACCACAAATTTCTACCTGCAGTGGATGACTAGTTGGAGGACTTCTTCCGAGAAAATTGAGAGGGAAGAGGTTTGTAGTGGGGATAGGCTATAATTCCACTTAGGAAACCATATGAAGATGACGTGGCACTTAGAAAAGTTAACAGATGTGGACCCAAAGCAGCTCTGAAAAGGTTAAGATGGGAAGCAGGGAGGTAAATCTTTTAAAAAATTTAAAAGAGGATTTATTCTGACTTGGCTTTCTTGTCTTTCATCTCAGAAAAAGGAGGGGAGGATTGGTAGTTTGGGACGAGCAGATGCAAACTATCATATATAGGATGGATAAACAACAAGGTCCTACTGTATAGCACAGGGAAGTCTATTCAATATTCTGTGATAAACCATAATGGAAAAGAATATGAAAAAGAATATATATGTATAACTGAATCACTTTGCTGTATAGCAGCAATTAATACAACATTGTAAATCAACTATACTTCAGTAAAACTTTTTTTAAATACATAGAAAAAGATGGGGGATCTGGGAGTTCAATTCGATCCAAACAACATTTACCGAGCACTTGTTATATAACCTAGTTTTATTTCTTTATTATAATCACATTTATCTCCTCACAGGCCCTAAAGGAAACCATACTGCTTTTGACTATCATGTCTTTTGTTCCCTTTTCTGAAATGATTGACAAATTGATGTCCCATTTAACTAGAATATTCTTCTATGGTCTGGATAGTAAAGATGTGGTCGTAGAGGGAGATTATTTTGTATTATAAAATAAACAATAGTTTCATTTATGTATAAAAAATAAAATAAAATTAAAAAAAAACACAATAGTTTCATTTACCATGGCATAAAAAGAGATAATTAAATCAAAAGTAAAAGGGATAGCTTTAATTATCTGCTCTCCCATAGGGATAATAATAATGTTTTACATTATTTGGAAATAGTATGATATTTTGTTTTAGTTTTGGTGTTTTTTTTTTTTTTTTTTCAGGTACGCGGGCCTCTCACTGTTGTGGCCTCTCCCATTGCGGAGCACAGGCTCCGGACGCGCAGGCTCAGCGGCCATGGCTCACGGGGCCCAGCCGCTCCGCGGCACGTGGGATCTTCCCGGACCAGGGCACGAACCCCGCAGCCCCTGCATCAGCAGGCGGACTCCCAACCACTGCGCCACCAGGGAAGCCCTGGAAATAGTATGATATGTTCCTAGAGTTCCCTTGTGATTATACATAAAACATTCTGGCTTTATATTATTCAGGTTGTATATTCTAACTTCTCATAGTTCATTATAATGCATCTCACTAATCAGTTATTTCCTTACTCTACAGCCGTTCAAGTTTTATTTGTTGGGCTTGTTATAGATAGTGCACATTATAGAAGCAATGCTAGGAGTTGCTATTTCCTCTAGTTCAGTAAAGCTGGGCTTTAATGAGGTGTCTGCCTGATACACTGCCCAGAATTTAGATGACAAAATCAAGCTCTCATTTGAAAATGAGGATCTAGACTTTGCTAAAAATGCCACAATACTATGGCAGTCTGGACTGACAGGAGAACAAAAAGCTATTTTTAACATTCATTTTATGGTGATGTTATTCTTGAATATGTAGACATATTCTGATGAGAGCATTTCCATTTTAAACTTAGGGAAAGTCTTGAGTGTAGAAATAAATTGAGAAAATAGTGTCGCATTTCATTTGTATTTCTCATTCAATCTCAGCAACCCAAAAAAGAGAAATATTCTAAAATCAGATGTGCCAGAATTCATGTGGAAGAAATAAAAACTTCTACAATGACACTGTGTTTATCTGACACCCTAAGAAGCAGACTGTCACAGATCGATCACACTGTATTTAATAAATATGTTCCTAAACAATTTAATGCAACAACTATACAGTTAGGGCCACTGTATACCTAGAACAATACTAACATCAACAGAAGATACAAATGAAGCACAGTCTATGCCTCCTGGAATATAATCGTGCAGAGGAAAAGTGAAATGCATGACATTTTTGATGAGTGCAAGCCAAGCTGAATGAAAGCCTGAAGAAGTGGCAGAGAAAGGCTTGAGTAGGGAGTGATTACTCTGGCCTGTAAGATCCAGTTATTATTCCAGGACGCAGTGAATGCTCCAGAATAAACTCTGCCATGATTGAGCCATTTCCATCTCTGGCTTAATCCTCATCCATTCCCTCATATGAAACTTCTGGATTAGGCTCCAGACTACTTAATGTTACCCCCAAACCCCATTTGGTTTGATGCCTCCATGATTTGCACTTGCTACTCCTTCTGCCTAGAAAGCTGTACCCAACTCTTCACCCTGTATTGACCGCAAATGTCTAGCCGTTCAAAAGCAACTCAAACATCATTTACTCTGGGATGCTCCTCAGACCCCACTTGGCTGGATCGGGAAACCCCTTTTGTGTGTTGTTAAGATATCTTCCTTCACCTCTGTCCTAGAAGTTACCACAATGTCCTGAAATTGCCTTCTCCCTGACGGTCTGTAAGCTCATCAAAGGCAGCATATCCTTGGTATATAAGTGGGCTCCGTCACCAGCCCCTAGAATGATGCCTGGCACCTCGAGGGTACTCCAAAAAATTATCACATGGTGGAATGCTAAGAAGAATATTCTAGTTAAATGGGACATCAACTTGTCAATCGTTTCAGAAAAGGGAACAAAAGACATGATCGTCAAAAGCAGTATGGTTTCCTTTAGGGCCTGTGAGGAGATAAATGTGATTATAATAAATAAATAAAACTAGGTTCTATGGAAAAACTAGGATGACACATATAAATTGTGAAAAAAACGATATACAACGTAATTTTTTGGATGTGTAGGTACTATCTGCTAATCGTTCCTGAATTCAGTAACCCATTTACTCCTCAAATAACTTTGCCGTGTAAGTATTATGATGGGTTACAGGCACTTTCTACTGTAAAATTGTCTAAATTCTATCATATTCGGTCGAATTTGATCGATATTTTCAGTATAAAACAATACGTACTCGTAACGGTATAAAATGCAGTGAAAAAAGCCATGACATGATTGCTATTCTCACTTACTTCACAGCTAACCTCACACTTGTAACTATTTGCATTTTTAGATTTCTAGCGGTTAACCATATTTTAATAATATGGATACGAGTCCATTGCTCGATTTACCATCCTAGGATAGTGTTCTTTTATTCAGCTACTGAAGACTAAAAATTCAGTTCACCACCCACCAAGTCTTTCCCTTTATTCTAAGTTTTGAGAGAGATTATTTTAGTTCTACACATTTCGTTAAAGTATAAATAAAATACCTGGGCCAGTATTTTTGTTCCATCAACTTTAAACCTAAAAAAGAGAAGAAAATTCACACACCAATCTACTCTACTCTCTCCACACCCTCTTTCCTCCTGTACCATTATTGGAGTTTCAAGACTTACGAAATGTACTTTATAGTATAAAACCAAAATTCAGATACCTCACAGTTTGAGATTCTAAGAATCAGAATGCCAATAAACAGTATTAATATTTTGACTGAATACTACTCCTTTTAGAACCAAGTAGTGTGCTTGAACCCACAGAAAGACATATAATTCAACATCATGTAGAATATGTTGATGAAAAGAGAATGTGCCTCTCATTAATCAAAATAATTATCTTTCACAATTTTCTATCAATTGTTCAAAGCATGCCACATTTTGCTCTGCTGTATATTTCAAGCATGACCTTCTTTCTTGTACAGACCTTTGTTTGTCTGATGGTTTGCAATCACGCCTCTTCTCTTTTTTTTTAAGATTTATCTATTATTTTATTCATGTTATTTTTGGCTGTGTCAGGTCTCAGTTACGGCACGCACGATCTTTGTTGAGGCATGCGGGACCTTTTGTTGTGGTGCGTGGGCTTCTCTCTAGCTGTGGCGAGCCGGTTTTCTCTTCTCTAGTTGTGGCGCGCAGGCTCCAGGGTGTGTGGGCTCTGTAGTTTGCGGCACGCGAGCTCTCCAGTTGAGGTGTGCGAGCTCACTAGTTTTGGCACATGGGCTCAGTAGTTGTGGCACGCGGGCTTAATTGCCCTGCGGCATGTGGGATGTTAGTTCCCTGACCAGGGATCGAACCCGCATCCCCTGCATTGTAAGGTGGATTCTTTACCACTGGACCACCAGGGAAAAGTCCCATGTCTCTTCTTTTTTTTTTTTTTTTTTTGCGGTACGCGGGCCTCTCACTGTTGTGGCCTCTCCCGTTGCAGAGCACAGGCTCCGGACGCGCAGGCTCAGCGGCCATGGCTCACGGGCCCAGCTGCTCCGCGGCATGTGGGATCTTCTCGGACCGGGGCACAAACCCGTGTCCCCTGCATCGGCAGGCGGACGCTCAACCACTGCGCCACCAGGGAAGCCCTCTCTTCTCTTGATTGAAAGAAATCATGTTTTCTTTATAGCATCACTGAAATCTTCCAAATTTTAAGTAGTAGTATTTGATGAATAAGGCCACTTCCACCTTTTAGTCAGTCTTCTTTGTACTGGCTTTTCCTCTCCCCAGAACAGTCATAGCCCAGAAAAAGGCCTGGATCCTGGGGTGAAGACATTGTGGAACAGTCATAGCTCTTTAACCTGTAACTTAAGCATGTGGCATCATTTGTTATCTCAGCATTATGTAGCCCATTCTGACTGATATGGGCTTGATATGCATGGCTGAGATTTTTTTAAAGTAATTTTGAATTACTATACCAGCACCTAATACTTTTGAGGAAAGGTTTGATACCAATTTAACTATCATTTATTTGCTATTGAGATATTTTCTCAAGAAAATTTAAGATCTTGTCTTCATCTTTGGTGTTCTGAACTTTCACAAGGATGTGTCTAGGTATCAAACTTGTTTCATTCATACTTCAATTAAACATTTCTGATTCCCTCTAGTTCCAATAAATTTTATTATTTTCCTCCTTCATTAATTAATTTTCCTCCTTAATTTCCCTTCTTTCTTTTTTAAATTGAAGTGTAACTGATGTACAAAATCATGTAAGTTACACGTATACAATATAGTGATTCACAATTTTAGAAGTCATATTCCATTTATAGCTATTATAAAATATTGGCTGTATTTCCTGTGTTGTACAATATATCCTTGTACCTTATTTTATACAAAACAGCTTGTACCTCTTAATCCTATACCTCTATATTGCCCCTACACTCTTCCTTCTCCCCACTGGTAACCACTAGTTTGTTCTCTGTATCTGTGAGTCTGTTTCTTTTGTGTTATATTCAGTGGTTTATGTTTTTAGATTCCACATATAAGTGATAACAGACAGTATTTGTCTTTCTCTATCTGACTTATTTTAGTTGGTGTAATACCCTCCAAGTCCATCCATGTTGTTGCAAATGGCAAAATTTCTTTTTTTTATGGCTGAATAGTATTCCATTGTGTGTGTGTGTGTGTGTGTGTGTGTACACACATATCTTCTTTAACCATTCGTCTGTTGATGGACAGTTAGGTTGCTTCCATATACTGGCAATTATAAATAATGTTGCTATGAAGATTGGGGTGTATGCATCTTTTTGAATTAGTGTTTTTGTTTTCTTCAGATATATACCCAGGAGTGGAATTTCTTGATCATATGGTAGTTCAATTTGTAGTTTTTTGAGATGCCTCCATACTGTTTTCCACAGTGGCTGCACCAATTTACATTCCCACCAACAGTATATGAGGGTTCCCTTTTCTCCACATCCTTGCCAACATGTTATTTGTGTTCTTTTTGATGACGGCCATTCTGATAGGTGTGAGGTGATAGCTCATTGTGGTTTTGACTTGCATTTGCCTGATGATTAGTGATGTTGAGCATCTTTTCATGTGCCTGTTGGCCATCTGCATGTCCATTTTGGAAAAATGTCTATTCAAGTCTTCTGCCCATTTTTTTAAATCAGATTTTTTTTTGATGTAGAGTCGTATGAACTGTTTATATTTGTTGGATATTAACCCCTTATTGGTCAAATCATTTGCAAATATTTTCTCCCATTCTGTAGGTTGTCTTTGTTTTGTCGCAGGTTTCCTTTGCTGTGCAAAAACTTTTAAGTTTAATTAGGTCCCATTAATTCATTTTTTGCTTTTATTTCCTTTGCTTTAGGAGATAGATCCAAAAAGATACTGCTGCAATTTATGTCAAAGAGTGTTCTACCTATGTTCTTCTCTAGGATTTTTATGGTATGTGGTCTTACACTTAGGTCTTTAATTCATTTTGAGTCTATTTTTGTATATGGTGTTAGAGAATATTCTATTTTCATTCTTTTACATGTAGCTGTCCAGTTTTCCCAGCACCACTTATTGAAGAGACTATCTTTTATCCACTGTATATTCTTGCCTCATTTGTCATAGATTAATTGACCATAGGTGTGTGGGTTTATTTCTGCTCTCTGTTCTGTTCCATTGATCTATGTATCTCTTTTTGTGCCAGTACCATACGGTTTTGATTACTGTAACTTTGTAGTGTATTCTGAAGTCAGGGAGTGTGATACTCCAGCTCCACTCTTCTTTCTCAAGATTGTTTTGGCTATTCGATGTCTTTTGTGTTTCCATACAAATTTTAAAATTATTTGTTCTAGTTCTGTGAAAAAACTTTAATGATGGTAATTCTTCCAATCCAAGAACATGGTATATCTTTCCATCTCTTTGTGTTGTCTTCAATTTCTTTCATCCATGTCTTACAGTTTTCTGAGTGCAGATCTTTTACCTCCTTAGGTAGATTTATTCCTAGGTATCTTACTGTGATAGCAAATGTGATTGTTTCCTGAATTTCTCTTTCTGATAGTTTGTTGTTAGTGTATAGAAATGCAACAGATTTCTCTATATTAATTTTGTATCCTGCAACTTTACCAAATTTGTTGATGAGCTCGAGTAGTTTTCTGGTGGCATCTTTAGGATTGTCTATGTATAGTAACGTGTCATCTGCAAACAGTGACACTTTTACTTCTTCCTTTCTGTTTTTGATTCCTTTTAATTTCTTTTTCTTTTCTGATTGCTGTGTCCATGTATCTCAGGCTGCTCTTTTGCTTAGGAAGTTACCAAATTAGTTTTTCTGAATATTGAATAAAATTATGAATCTGTTCATTACTAGATGAAAATTTTTAATTATACTAAGATATTTAGGCAAGAATGATATAAGAAGGGAAGGAAAGAGGACTAATTTGTTGATCACCTACTGAGTGCCAAGAACTGAGTGAGAGAGATTCTTTATTTGCATAACCTCATTTAACCTGTACAATAACTCTGTTAGGTGTCACTATCTCCAATTTATAAAGGTATATATTGGGGCTCAGGGAGTTTAAATAAATTGTCCATGTCATAGGACTAATAAGTTGTAGAACCAACTCTGGATGTGTCTGGCTTCAAATCACCT
This sequence comes from Pseudorca crassidens, assembly GCF_039906515.1. Classification (NCBI taxonomy): domain Eukaryota; kingdom Metazoa; phylum Chordata; class Mammalia; order Artiodactyla; family Delphinidae; genus Pseudorca; species Pseudorca crassidens. Next base: position 91,327,101 of record NC_090301.1, on the reverse strand, counting down.
GCTAGTTCCTTCACAACATGCTGAATGATTTTAAATGGTTTAGACTGAATGCTGTAACATTGTAGTTTGTTTGTATCTTGTTATTTCTCAAAGTAAGAGAATAACACAATAAATTGATGTTATTTATTTGCAATTTCCAAACTCAGAGAAATTCTATATAAAGGAGACATTTTTAAAATGCATTTTATCAGCGGCATAAATAGTGGGTATACTGTTTCCCTGTTGTTCACTGAAATCCAAGCAGTTATATATTCTTCTCCTCTCTGTAGATTATTCAGAGATAGTGACAAAGATGCAAATATTAGCATTGTTCAATGTCAAATCAAGGCTAAAACAACAGATGCTGTGCATTGGTTCCCACAAACTATGAGACAGACAGTAAAGGAGGTTAAACCTAATTCAGTCCTCCCCCACCATATCCTCTTCACCAATCAAATATTAGCAAAGGATAGCTCAAGTGCCATTCACTTCATTCAGTCAAAAAGCAGTATGTTTCTTCCTTCCCCAGTGAGTTAGCATATACATGATATTATCAGTGCATGCCAGACACTGTGAATTTTCTGTTGCTGGGTCTGACTTTTTTTTTTCCAATTTCTTTAAATATTTTGGAGCTTTGTTCTGGGATGCAGTTAAATCACTTGTTTTATCTTTTTGAGACTTGCTTTTAAATGTGTTAGTTGGGGATAAAATAGCCTTTAATTGGGGACTTTTGAAGACCCCTTTTGAGGTACATATATTAGGAGATATTTCCACTTTGGCTGCTTGGAAACAAACTATTTCTGGACTTGTATGTGCTCTGAGTATTATACTTCCTGCTGCTTTTTGATAATTCTTTGCTTGGTATTGGTAGTTCCTTCACATGTATTAATCAGTACTTAGGTAAAGACCTAAGGAAAACCCTCTGAAGAACTTTAGAACTAACTCTCTCTGAAGCTATTTTGTCTCTAGTATTCTGCCCCATAAATTCTAGTTGTCTTGGTCTACCTGAAATTCAAATGTGTTTGCCTCAACTCAGAAAGACTGCCAGGCTCCATTTTGGTTCCCCTCCCTACATCATTGTCTGAAAATTCTCTCCAGTCTGTGGGCTGGGACAATCATAGGACTCATATTTGGAGGATCATCGTTCTGCACTCTCTTGGTAGGATAATCTCTAGGTCCATCCATGTTGCTGCAAATGGCATTATTTCATTCTTTTTTGTGGCTGAGTAATATTCCATTGTGTATATGTAACACATCTTTATACTTTACTTAGGTTGCTTCCATGTCTTGGCTATTGTAAATAGTGCTGCAATGAACACTGGGGTGCATGTATCTTTTCGAATTATGGTCTTCTTCAGATATATGCCCAGGAGTGAGATTGCAGGATCAAGTGGTAGCTCTATTTTTAGCTTTTTAAGGAACTTCCATACTGTTCTCCATAGTGGCTGTACCAATTTACATTCCCACCAACAGTGGAGGAGAGTTCCCTTTTCTCCACATCCTTTTCAGAATTTATTATTTGTAAACTTTTTGATGATGGCCATTCTGACTGGTGTGAGGTGATACCTCATTGTAGTTTTGATTTGCATTTCTCTAATAATTAGAAATGTTGAGCATCTTTTCATGGGCCTATTGTCCATCTGTATGTATTCTTTGGAGAAATGTCTATTTAGATCTTCTGCCCATTTTTTGATTGGGTTGTTTGTTTTTTATTAAGCTGTATGAGCTGCTTGTATATTTTGGAGCTTAATACCTTGTCAGTCCCATTGTTTGCAAATATTTTCTCCCATTCTGTAGGTTGTATTTACATTTTGTTTAGTTTCCTTTGCTGTGCAAAAGCCTTTAAGTTTAATTAGGTCCCATTAGTTTATTTATTTATTTATGGCTGCGTTGGGTCTTTGTTGCTGCATGTGGGCTTTCTCTAGTTGTGACGAGTGTGGGCTACTCTTCATTGCAGTGTGTGGGCTTCTCACTGTGGTGGTTTCTCTTGTTGTGGAGCATGGGTTCTAGGCACATGGGGTCAGTTAAGTGTGGCTCGCGGGCTCTAGAGTGCAGGCTCAGTAGTTGTGGCGCACAGACTTAGTTGCTCTGTGGCATGTGGGATCTTCCCAGACCAGGGATTGAACCCACATCCCCTGCATTGACAGGCAGATTCTTAACCACTGCACCACCAGGGAAGTCCCCCATTCGTTTATTTTTGCTTTTATTTCCTTTGCTTTGGAGAAAGATCCAAAAAGTTACTGCTGCTATTTATGTCAAAGAGTGCTCTTCCTATGTTTTCCTCTAGAAGTTTTACAGTGTCTGATCTTACATTTAGGTCTTTAATCCATTTTGAGTTTATTTTTGTGTATGGTTTTAGAGAATGTTCTAATTTCATTCTTTTACATGTAGCTGTCCAGTTTTCTCAGCACCACTTATTTAAGAGACTGTCTTTTCTACATTGTATATTCTTGCCTCCTTTGTCACAGATTAATTGACCATAGGTGTGTGGGTTTATTTCTGGACTTTCTATCCTGTTCCATTGATCTATGTGTCTGTTTTTGTGCCAGTGCCATACTGATTTGGTGACTGTAGCTTTGTAGTATAGTCTGAAGTCAAGGCACCTGATTCCACTAGCTCCATTTTTCTTTCTCAAGATTGCTTTGGCTATTCAGGGTCTTTTGTGGTCTGCACTCTCTATTGTTCAATATCTGAAAAGTATCACTTCACATATTTTATCTTTTTTAGTTGCTTAAGACAGGAGAGTGTCTTAGCTCTGTACCATAAATTGGATGGCTTCAAAAAGAGACATTTATTTCTCACAGCTCTGGAGGATGGGTAGTTTAACATCAAAATGCCAAGAGATTTAGTTTGTTTTTTTTTTTCTTTTGGCTGTGCCACGCGACTTGCAGGATCTTAGTTCACTGACCAGGGATGGAACCCAGGCCCCAGCAGTGAGAGCACCAAGTCCTAACCACTGGACTGCCAGGGAATTCCCTGTATTTAGTTCTTGGTGAGGACTCTCTTCCTAGCTTGCAGACAGCTGCCTCCTTGCTTTGTTCTCACGTAGTGGGGATAGAAAGAGTAAGCAAGCTCTGGTCATTCTTCCTTTTCCTATAAGGACACTGTGTGGCTGAACCTCACTGACTCCATTTTGTTAGCTCCATCTTAGGTCCCACAGCCCTATCCCCTGCCCTTTCTGCATGACTGAGCTACTCACAAGGAATGAGCCTTCAGTTGATATGAAAGCTGGAAGAATGCCTTTTGCTGATGCAGATGGTTACCTCGGGGGAGGAAAAACCCCTGGTTCCCATTGGTGTGAATATGATTCTCCCTTAGTAGTCAGATCCTGTCTTTAGCTTTGGCCCTTTTAAATCCCCTTGTACCCCTTCTGGTGGTGTAGAATACAGCTGTAGATGCTTCTAGATTGCAGTCCAACTGATCCTGCCTGTATGTGAGTTACCCACAATAAACTTCAGAATTGCATTTTACAGAGTTGCCTGCTTCATTTTTTCAGTCTTAAAGTTCCTTCTCAGTTTGGAGAATATTATTCAGTATCTCTGCCCTACAACAGACATTAATCCCATCAGGGGGTCCCTATTCTTATGACCTCATTTAAAAAGGTCCCACCTCCTAATACCATCACATTGAGGCTTAGGGCTTAAACATATGAATTTTAGTGAAACACATACATTCAGCCCATATAGAGAGAAATTCAATCTTGCTACTCTTGATTGGGAGTGGACGTTATTCCCCTGCAATTTTTAGTTACGTTATGTCCACTTGGTTTTGGTCAAAAACTAGCTGTTGGTCAGAACATAAGTATAGATAGCTTTGCTTTCCACTCATCCCTATTTTAGGCCACAATAAATCAGTCCAAAGATCACAAATTTTAAAAATGTATTTGAAAGGATCCGGAACATCTTGTGGGAGAAAAAAGCCAATACTTAGAGGATGTAGGAATTATGTCAAACATCTATATTCTTTTGACATCACACCCAGAAGTTTTACACCCTTTTGATAAAGGCTTACTTAAATAAGATGAAAGATATTTTATCATGCAGATTTCTTCTCAAGTATTCACTCATATTTGAAATATATTTGAATAAAAAAGACAGTCACACAGTAAAAGAGGTGTGGTGGTCTACACACAGAAAACAGCTGCCTTATTGATAAGCAGGCTGGTCAGGAAATGAGGTCCCACGTCCAGCCAAATTGCTTGAGAGTAATTTAAAGGCCAAACACGATCAAATAAAAATATCAGGGCTATTCACTGTGTACAGCTAAGAAAGACAACAGATAAAAACTAATTTCAGAGTACTTCTCAGGCATTCAGACCTGGAAGACATATCTCCAGTGAGTCAGAATAGCAGGGAAAGGCTGTAGTTGTAGTTTGCGTTCAGTAAATCAGTGGCCTGTGCAGCCTTCACAATTCAAGAAAACCTCTGTGTTAGTTTTGAAAGCCCCCAACGTTTCAAAGGCCCATCTTTTTCTTCGTGTATGCTATGACACAGAAGTCCTGTTTTACCACACATTTACTGACTACTTCAAGCCAAGCAGTGTGCGCTGATTATGGGATGTACCATGAGAAGCAACAGCAGTCCTATATCTGATGGATAAGGAGGTTTAAAACAGTATGTCCAAATATTTACAACCCAAGGCACTGTGGGTTATATCCCGCAAGGATGGTCTGAAAAAGAATGTATAAGGGAAGACAGCTCTGAACTAGTCTGTAGGGGAAGCTTTCGTAGAGAAGGTAGCCTTTAAATCAGATGTGGGCAGGATTTCTGTAGGAGGAGTTAGGAGTGGAGTGGGAACTTACTAAGGGTAGAGGGAGCAAACCATAAGGTGGTGATTTAAAAGGGCAAGTCCCTCGGTGTACATAGAAGGTCAACCCGAAGGACTAATGGCGGAAACATCTGGAGAGAAAAGCTGGTCACAGGGTTATAATGAACTCTACATGATAGACTAAAAGGTAGCTGGGCAAGCTAGGTCACCTCTGCGTTCCCTCTTCTAATGCATCCGGGTTCAGGACCAAGTTCACAGCCTCATGTGGTATGGATTAAGGAACAGGAGTCACTGGGAAGCTTCAATAAGCCAAAGGTAAGCAAGGGAAAAGAAGCCAGGGAGTCCCTAGTACTCCCTTCATGCCGCAGAGAACTGTATTGGGGTCAAGGCAGTGCTGAACTTGCCCAGTTTCTATGCACCAGTCATCAGATTACTTTCCTCTGTTACTCTCACTTCTTACAGGATAAGTATGGGAAACTAGCCCATCAGTGGATGTATTAGTCAGGGTTCTCCAGAGAAACAGAATCCACAGGATATATATATATATATATATATATATATATATATATATATATATATATATATATATATATATATATAAAGATTCAGTATGAAGAATTGACTCATGTGATTACGGAGGCTGAGAATCCCATTATCTGCCATCTGCAAGCTGGAGACCCAGGAAAATCAGTGGTGTAACCCCAGTCCAAGGGCAGGAGAAGACTGATGTCCCAGCTCAAGCAACCAGGCAGGAAGCAAAAAGGATGGATTCCTACTTTCTCGGCCTTTTTGTTCTCTCCAGGCCCTTGACAGAATGGGTGATACCTCCATATTGGGGAAGGCCATTTGCTTTACTGAGTCCACTGATTCAAATATTCTTCTCAGTCGGAAGCACCCTCACAGACACACCCAGAACTAATTTTCATCTGGGTACCTCAGGGCCCAGTCAAGCTGACACGTAAAATGAAGCATCACAGTGGGTAAATGCTCAGACTGCCTAGTCATATTGAGTCTGAATTTGTGGTGCCAGGTGTTTATAGGAAGCATCTGGGGAAGGCAGACAGCCGGGATTTGGAGCCCTTGGGACATATGAGGTGTTGCTGTATCCTCTGTGGGAAGAGGAAACCACATGGGAGGCTGAGTTTCGATGGAGGTCGCAAGTCCCAGCTAGCTGCCAGGGTTACTTTGGGGCAATTCTGCTTATTATCTCATCAAAGGATTGGAATTAAGTGGATTAACAGATGTTACAAGTCCAAAAATCTTCAAGCGCCAAACAGAATAAAAGAGTAAAGGAAGTAATGGGGTTTGTGACATAATGGAAAGAGAAAGAACATTCAGTGTTAAAACTGTAAACACACACACACACACACACACACACACGCACACACACACACACATATATTCATCCTGTCAGGCCTTTAACACTCCTGATTTTGCCAGTAGCAATTGCTGATACTAATATAGGTAGTGGGGCTCTGAAATCAAAGAGATAATTCAGGAGACTACTGAATTACACCAAACAAGATATAGGACAGTGACAATGAAAATGGGGGAGGGAGTGTAGATATTAGCCAAGAACCTGAATAGCAAAGGTCAACAGAATTTGCTGACCCATCAGAGGAGTGAAAAAGAGGGAAGAGTCAAGGATGACTCAACTCATGAAAACAGGTGACTAAGAACATGACAGTATCATTAAGAGTATTAAGAAATTTAGAAGAGCTGGTTTTGTGAGAAGTGGGCAATAATCTGGGCTTTAGACACGTGAGATTTGAGGAGTCAGCCAGGATACCTAGAACACGTTCTGTACACCAGGCACCCTGCCAAGCAATTGCTATAAAATATCCATTTAGTGCTTACAATTATTCTATGCACTAGAAACTATTATTATTACCTCCTGTTTTATTGGGAGGAAAATGAAGACTTAGAGAAATTAAAGTGATTTGCTAATTATACCATTCATCTAGCAAAGCCCAAACAACAAAGTCTTTCTGACGCCAAAGCTAATCAACCACTAAATAAATAAATACACAAGTTCCAAACAAAAGACCAGATCTCAAGCTCCATCTGAAGGCACGGACAGAGAGAAACCCTGCCTACCCTATCATGAGAGAAACTACAGGGAGAAACTGAAATTGTTTGAAGGGAACATATAGTAATCAAGAGAAAGATGGCCATGAACAAAATGTGGAGATAGTCGAATTTGGGTGGATAGTGGGAAGGAGGAAAGAGTAAGAACATGGAGAAGGAGAGGAAACCAGAAGACAGAAGTGGGTCTGAGTCACAGAAATAAATTTCAAGAAAAATCCATAATTCACAGTGGAGGGAGAAAAACAAGTGGAAGGGTATTGGAAACTTTGGGATAACAGTGACAAATACTTAAAGGTGCTTATGATATGTCAGGAACTGTTTTAACTACTTTATCCATATTAATTGTATAATAATCACAAGCTTATTATCCCATTTTACAGATCGAAAGCTGATGCAGAGAGAAGCAATCACAAAGTCAGCCAACCAGTAAGTGTCGGAGCTGCAATGCCACCCACAGAGTATGGTACAAGCACGTACATCCTTCTCCGTCAGGCCACAGTTTCAGGAGAATGGCACTCGCGCTGACCAGACGATAGCATGCTTAAAACAAATGGTTAAGTAAGTGATAGCTTTTCCCATCTGGATGTGTAGTGGTGGTTTACGGAATAACCTGGCTTGCATTCTTCCTTTTCTGCATTTTTTCCTTTCCAGTCCTAAAAAAATACTTCCAGGAGTCCAGGAAAGGTCAGTGTGTTTGTGTTGCCATGGCAACGTGCAGCTTCTGGGGCCCTGGGGCTGCTAGCTCTTGACAAATGGGCTGAGACCTCAAAGGCCAGGACCATCACTACTGTGAGGGCTTCTTTGACTATCTGCCACTTTCCTTTTGGCATATTCTCCCCAAAAGAGCAGAGAGGCCAAGTGGAACCATATGTTTGATAAGAAGAAGCAGAGAGGACAATGGAGAAGAACAAGGGGTCTGAGTCAGTGCTGAACAAGAGGAGGTCCTGACATCAAACCTCTTTCATTAGGTGTCAGGCCCTTGCTCCTTGTTTTGCTTGGGTTACATAGCTCATGCTACGTACAGGTTGAACCTTACTTGTGCAGAATGGCAGAAAGGCACCAAAGGGAAGGAAAGATTGTAAACAACACTCACCAATCCTCTGTCTTGCCAAAGACCCTCCTTGACCAAACGCCAGCCAGGCTCCTCCGAGCCGTCTTCTCCACGAGACCTCAACCTTGCCTATAAAGACTTGAACAAGCACTAACATGGTTGTAATAGCTCAAGGCCACATCCCTAGTGTGACCTTAGCTCCCATTCAAGTGCCTGCCTAAGAAAACTCAAGGCTGCTAAAAGAATTTACTGTTCATTCCAGCCCTGAAGGTTTGGCCCCTGCCTCCTGGGCTCTGTGGGACTGCAGGAATCCAACTTCAAGCTCCAGTTAGCAAACCCAGTTGGGTTTCACGTGGACCAGCCCCTTCTAGCTTGTTGTCATTTTCCACTGACTCTACTGAGCCCCCCTCACGCCCTGCTAATCCTTCATCCTCCCCTTCAGACACCCAGTCACAAGTCAGAAGTTGAGTTCGGTTCATGCTGGACTCTGCTTTTGCAACAGTTACTACAGATTAAAAGCTATCCCTACACTTCTAACTAGTGTCTGGCTTTCTCTTTGACAATCTCCACAGAAATCCCCTCTCTAGAGCCTTTAATTTCCCTATTCATTAGTTCCTCTGCATTTTTCCATGTTAGCCCATTAGCAGGAGCAAAAGGGGGAGTGAAATTATCCTGGGGGCACTGAAAGGGCTCTGGCTCCAGAGAGGGACAGACTAGGATTTAAATAACTGCTTTTATCATCTTGGAGCCCCAAAGCCCGAAATTACTCATCTGTGATTTTGTTGAACTTGTGGCCTCCACACCTCCCCACCTGCTTTTTGTTTAATATGTCACATTCTTCTGCCATCGGCTCAGCAATGGTTCCATTGATGGAGGACATGTACGGAGGGGAAGAAAGCAGACCAGAGCAGCGGAGCCGGGGTCACTGCCCTTTCTTGCTGGACCGTGGAGGTGAGCATGGAGAGACATTGGTCCTTGAAATTGGTGTTGGAAGAACTGAAAGCAACTCTGTCTGCATCAGTGGTTCCCAAACTTTGCTGCACATTGGAATCACCTGTGCATGTTTGAAAACGATGGATGCCTAGTTCCCTTATCCAGACATTCTGATTAAACTAGGGTGAGACGGGCATCTGAATTTTGAAAAGTTCCCCAGGTGATTCTAATATGCAGCCAAGTTTGGGGACCACTGGTCTACGTCACACTTAGCCCCTTAGGCAGCTACAGTAACATTACGAACAGGCCATAAATTTTCAAAAATTTTATGCCTGTAACTCTCAGTGATAAAAGTAATGGTAGCGGTAGCAGCCTCACGGAGTGCTTCATAGGTAACAAGTGTTTCACATTCATTCATTCATGTAACAACCCTGAGGTAGATATTATTCCTCAATTTTATAAATGGGGAATCTGAGTCTCAAATATCTTAAAAAACATGATTCAAACTTACAAGGTAGGTAAAGAATGGAGGCAGGATCTGAACACAAGATTCACCCCAAAGCTGTTAGTCTTAACCACTACATCATACTGCCCCTACCCAGGACTCCTTGCTCTAGGTGCTTGACAAGTAGCTTTGAACATGCCTCCTAGAGACGGCCCAGAAAAGGGTTTGGCCCGGGGAAGACTGGGTCCAACAAACACATTTATTCAAGTTGGCATGGTGGTCTTTTTCTATCTGGATCTACTATGATGTCATGCTGTTTGAGTGATCTTCCTGACCCCTAAATCTCTTAGCAACAGTGGTCAACAATCTGGCTTGGTCAACTGGGGACTGAGCTTACAGGAGACATAGCAGGTGTCAGGGTCAAAACTGATGAGTTCTAAAGGTCAACAGAAATCCTGGAAACAGATAGTAAAGAATATGGGAGGAAAGGAAGAGAAAAATAAAAATGGGTTAATTCAGCAAGTCTTGGTACATGAGAAATAGCAACGACGATGGGGATACTGCTTGATTCCAGAGACAAGGCTGTCCATGTGGAAGACAATTTCAAGCAGATGAACAGATTTTCTAATCTTCATTCTACTTATTTTGTATGAATGTGTGAATGACATGTGTCCAGAACAAAGAGAACTTCATAAATGAACACTAGAAAGCACCAAAAGTGGGAATATATATTTGGGCAGTGTCATCTGCTAGATGACAGTCCTGAAAGAGCCTGGCCCAACACTTGGTAGTTGTGTGATGCTGGGCAAGGGACCTAAATGTTCTGAGCCTTTGTTTCCTCGTCTGTAAAGTGAGGACATGATTTGCTCTCATTCGTCTGTTGCTGGATTAAGTAAGATGATGGCATAAACGCCTTGCCCATTTCCTGGCACACAGCATGAGTTCAACACACGCTGCTTTCCTCACCTTCCTGTATCATTCTGTTCTTTTATCTCTGGAATAGAAACATATTCAAACATTTTTGTAATATGCAGCAGGCTCCGAATCACATTTAAAAACATTGCAGGTGATTCAATGTAATGGTATATATAAAAGTGTTTCGAAAATTATCAAATACTAAATGACTCTCAGGTATCATTATTTTAATTACATAATTATACACGAGCAGATTCTATCTCAAGGCTCTGACTACTACCTCCTGCTGCTGACTCTCAAATCTGCATTTCTAGGACAAATCCCTAAAGGCCCCCTTTTCCTTGGGGACATTCACCAATCTCCATTTTATATTTCCAAAAATGGACTGATCACCTTCCCTCCAAGTGCTTCTTCCTCTTCCTACCACTTCTATTGATTCTTGGGACAGATATATCCTTTCTGTCTTTAGGTGAACGAAGGACAGGGTGATGGAATGAGCTGAAGAAGGATGGCTGTGGAATCAGAAGTCACAGTTTGCAATCTTGGAGAGGCAGAATAGCACATGGTGAATATCATATGTTCTGGAACCTAAAGCATTGATTCAAATGCCAGCCTCACCTCTCATAAGCTGGTGACCTCAGACAAGCTACCTGACATCACTATGCCTCAGCTGCCTCACCTGTGGAAACGGGCTAGTAATAATAGCATCACCTCAGAGGGTTGTGGTGATGATTAAGTGAGCTAACACAGCGTAACTACTTACGATTATTATTAGCTTGGTGCTGTCTTTGTAGCTACATAGTCTTGGATAAAGTAGCTGACCTTGGAGCCTGTTAGGTCATCTGTGAAGTAGAATAACAATGCTTGCCTGTTACTGAATGTGATGATTAGATGAAAAAATAAACTTGCTGCCAAGGAGTTGGAATCATTCTCTAGGTTAGTCATTGCCCAGGAAGATGGCAAATGGAGTCCAGCTGCCAACTAGAGACAGAACATGGATGTGGTCCCCTTCTTGCTTCTCCTTTCCATGGCTGGAGGGGTCATCTTACCTGGGTTTGGCCAGCTACCCCCTCTTAATTTGGATGTTCACTCTTCATCTCACCTGGAAGCCAGGTGGGGCTAGTACCCAGGCTCCTGCACAGGCTAGCTCAGCAGAGGCACTAGGGGCAAACACTTCTTCTCTTGCTGTCTATCAGCTTCCACCCCCATCATGGCTGGGATTGGGATTCAGGATCAGACTTAAGGAGAAGGCTTCTAACCTGAGCAAAAGGAGTTCTGCACATGCTGGATCCCAGTTTCTACAGTTCTCTTTCAGTGACTGGCAAAGAATACCCACAGTAGCCAAGAATACTGTACCTTCTATTTGCTATGAGTATTTTCCTTTGCGATCTTCTAAAAACCGGATCTCGGTTATGTTGGGTACCTCTAGACTCTGGAAATAGTACTGCCATAGGAGAACAGCATACTTCTCATGATTGCTAACCACTGCAAGAACTGGAATGACTAGTCATATTATTTCCATGTTTGATGTGGTCATTCAGGCCAGAAAAGGGGCATTTTTTTCTTTTTCTTCAACCACTGGGTGTTCTTACCTCCTGAGGTCCATGGCCAATATAAAGTGGACAGACTTTCTTACAAGCAGTAGCTGTTTCCTTGCTAAACCCTCTAGTGTATATTCTCTCGGTCATGTGAGCTCAACCTTCCTGTCACTTTGGGTACCTCCTTCTCTGTCACTGTCTGTATCTTGTCAGACATCTAGTAAGTGTTGATATTCTCTCTGATGTCTCTCACTTTTTGACTTCTAAGTGTTGCTCTCTCCATACGCAGTTGCTTTTCTAGCTAAGACAACACTAGATTCATCTTCCTTAAATGGCAATCCTGACGACTTACTCCAGTTTTTTTCCCATTTTCCTTAGGCAGAGGTGAATTTGCCACAATGTTAATGAGGCGTAACGCTGAGGGTACTCCCCGGCAGGGAATCCAGCATCATGTTCACGTGGTCATACGCTATTGTAAAATTAGCAAAAGTAAGATATTTTAATCCACATCCATTAAGACTGCCATGTCTTTCTGCTTTGGCTTCCCCTTGTTGACACACCCCCTTTTGTCAGGAGGTGATGTAGTGGGACAATTTTGGATCTGTATAACGGGAATTTTAGTTAGAGAATACACTTCAGTCCCATTTACTGCTATATATCCTCTTTGGTTCACAATCACATTGTGTTATTTTCCTAAATTTTGTAATGTTTCTGAAATCTGTCAGCCTTTAAAAATTTGTTATATGTTGTGATTAATTTCCCCACTTGAAATACACATTCATACCTAATTTTGTATGAAAATTCTTATGAGGGTACCCAATTATATAAGCTTCAAGATTAAAAAAAAAAGATCCACTCCTGCTTATATTATGTGTGTTTTTTAAATACGACTAGTTTGGGATTCAGTGCCCTCTCTCCTGGGATGTTCATATTTATTCCAAATTTCCCCAACCCCATGACTGTCAGCAAGGAACTTCTCCTGTTGTTTACTCCTTTTCCCCTCAAACCTTTGGGTATGTGTCTGAATTCTACCTATCCTTTGGCACCCTAGCCACACTGCATGTCAAAGATAAAGACAGCAAACTCATAGTTATTGGTTATTTTCATGTGATAGGCATCGTCCATACATTGTCTTTAGTTCCTTTTCTTTAATTGAAGTATAGTTGATTTACAATGTTGTGTTAGTTTCTGGTGTACAGCAAAGTGATTCAAATGTATATCATATATACAATTATATATATATATTCTTTTTCATATTCTTTTCCATTATGGTTTATTACAAAATATTGAATATAGTTCCCTGTGCTATACAGTAGGACCTTGTTGTTTACCTATTTTATATATAGTAATTTGTGTCTGCTAATCCCATTCTCCTAACTTATCCCTCCACCACCCCCTTTTCCCCTTTGGTAACCATAAGTTTGTTCTGTATGTCTGTGAGTCTGTTTCTGTTTCATAAATAAGTTCATTTGTGTCATATTTTAGATTCCACCTATAAGTGATAGCATATGGTATTTGTCTTTCTCTATCTGGCTTACTTCACTTAGTATGATAATCTCTAGGTCCATCCGTGTTGCTGCAAATGGCATTATTTCATTCTTTTTTATGGCTGAGTAGTATTCCTGTGTGTGTGTGTGTGTAGTGTATATGTATATTATCTTTAGTTCTTACACCACCAGAAGAGGGAGACATCATTATGCTCATTCCATAGATGAAGCAGCGGAAGCTTTGGGAGGTTACTTTGCCCACCATCACAGAGCACAGGTGTCAGGAGCCAGCATTTTCTCTTGCCCTGCAGAAGCACCTCTTAAAAATGATAACTCCTCCCCACACCTGCCCAGCAATATCTCTGAACCCCAAAGTACTGACAGTGCCCACCTTGTAAACAGCCAACTGCTTGTGCTGCTACTTAACTATTTTGTAGACACACTTCTTATTTCCTCCCTCCTTGCTCCACCCTAGCTCCACCCTATATTAAACTAGAGTCTGGGATGAGATCTTACACTCCCTTTGTCCACTGAAAGCAGCTGGAGAAAGAGCTCAATTGCAATTCATAGGAGCTTGCAATCCATGAAAATGGGTGTTTCTATTCTAACTTTTTAATACCAGAATAGAAGAGCTAAGTTAAAAGATAGAAATGTCTTTAAATCCACAATGACAAAAACTATATACTAAAAATATTTTTCACAGAGAAGCACAATTCACATGTGTCTTGATACTGACAGTTCAGTGTAAGTGATTAAACTGAGAAGGAATTCATAGTTTTTAGAATATAATTGAAAACTCATGTTGGAATTTTAAAATCAGTTTCCATCCTTCAGCCTAAAAAATGCATACTCTGCAAACCCAATAAAAATACAACGATAAGGAGGAAAAATAAATACCTTGCATATCAGAAAGATTATGATACCAGTGCAGTTTTTTAAATCTCTCTTTTGGTACCAATTTGTCCATATATTGTTTCATGGAATATTGGGAATAAGGATTATAATCTTTGAGTTTTCATGTTCTTTTTTTCTTTCTTCCTCTCCCTCATTCATTCATATTCTCTCTCTCGCCCTCTCTTCCTCTTTCATCATTCATGTATTGGATGGAATGATGGAATGTTTTGTTTCTATACACAAGTTGTAGGCATCTGCCTCCACAGAGTATGCCGGGAAAATTCCTGTCATCTGGCCATTGGTGAGTCATTTAATCACAGGATCTCAGGTTTATAAGAAATGTTAGATATTATATATTGCAAAACATTTCATCAAACTAATAACCATAGCTGTTCAGTGTGTTAAGAATTATGTTAATCATACATCACTTCTTTTTCAAAAGAAATCTATGAGATAAATATTATCTTTATTTTTACCAACAAGAAAACATAGGTTTAAGTAGTTAAATAATAATAATCATTATTAACATTTATTAAGTGCTTATTATATGCCAGATGATATTCCAAGAGTTTTACATTATGTTGGCTTCTTAGTTCTCACACAACACTGAGCACAGGCCTTGGGAAGGAGATACTCTTGTCTACACTTTATAGATGAGATAACTGAGACCAGGAGAGTTCTAATGACCTGCCAAGGTCACACAGCTAGTTAAGTGGCAGACCTGTATTGAAAAGAGGCCAACAAGCTCTAGAAACCACCACTCTGCCCCAAATAACGCATCTATTTAGAGACAGCCTTTGAACTTTTTAATTCCAAAGTCTATTTTCCTAATTACACTGTTTCAATCCCCTTTCCAATTACCTTACAAAAGGTTATTAAGCCTCAGCTGGAACCCCTGTTACTGCCAGGGGGATTGGCTGCTTCTGGAGAAAGTTCATTCTATTTTTGGACAGCTCTGTTGTTAGAAAATTCTTCCTTATATTGAGCTAAAATCTACCTCCCCATTACCTGTGTGAAGGGAGTGGGATTGGGAGAAAAGGTCATTAGATATGAGGCTGACGGGAAGGTAAAGACCAGAGTGTGTAGTGCTTTAAAGACCACACCAGCTTCTAATGCTGACGGGGAGACTGAAATTCCAGGAAACGCCCAGCTGTGAAGACACATCTCCCCATCCTGCACCTGGATGGCAGGTTTTCTAACTTCAGTGCAGGAATTTACACGTATCCATCCTGCATTTGACATTCTTGGTTTCCCCTCAGCATTCCAACATCAAGATATTTTTGTCTCCTGATTCTGACTTTTTGTGTATTAGCTACCTTTTCCAGCTTTCCACATTTAACAATATCTTTAATCAAGCTATTGACAGGCTCCTAAGAAAGGTCTTACTGGATCATGCCTAAAAATTAGAATTGAAATCATCGATCACCACTAAGCTACAGTATTCATGCCTAGGGATAGAACATTGGCCAGTCTCTTCTTTTTCTCACTCTTCACTATCCTGGGTGCTTCAGCAGCCAAATGGCCACTGGGTAATAAATAATAAACATTATAAAATTTGGACTACTATAGCCAGGGAGGACATTTAATGGTGTTAACAAAGGAAATGAAGTGGTACTTATGTTTCTGCTTAGTGGAGAATCGATATTTAGTAATGACCTCATTGGAAAGTTCCTCTTGCATACCAAAAGAAAACAACGTTTCTTGGATCTTAAAAGCCTACCCACTGCCACAGCTTTAAGAACAACATGGAGTCAACTAGGCAGAACACAGAGCAAGTACATGAGGCCGAGACAGAATGAGTACACGGACCCAAGAAAGCAGAAAAAGAGGCCATTCACTCCTGGCCGTTGAATAACCCACAGCAGGCAGGCTGGCCTTTTGCAGACTCTAGTGGAGAAAGAGTGCCCCTTAGAAACACCTGGTGAAGGCTTTGTTACTTAAAATCTTTCGCTGGTTGTAGCTATAGGGAGGAAATATCTCAGAAATTACAATAAACATTGTGATACAAGGATGCCATCATCCCAGCAGCCTGGGACCCAGAGGGATGCAACCCACAAAGGAAATTAAGTTCTGCTCAGAGAAGGAAAGTAAGGAACTCTGAGCTAAACCAAGCCAGAAGCCATGCCCATCGGCGTTCCCAGCTGACCAAAGATTCACCAGATATGACTAAAGAGAGAATGAAATGTAAGCGTGTACCATTTGTAATTTTTAGTTTACTATATGTAACTATTCTCAAGTTACTTCTTGATAACCTACATATAGTTTTCATTTCGCAAGAGCCCATCTATTTTCTCATAAAGTACCCTATTATTAAAAATGAACAATAATTACTCTCCCTGTCTCATGTCAGAGAGAGGTCTGATCTGAGCTAACCCAAACTGAAAATCACATGTAAGACTCACACTTACGACTCCGGGGCTTACAGTGAGCAGAGCGGATAAGCAATCCCTTTTGCGATGTTGTCTCATGCAGCTGACTTTCACCATACATAGGTTGACGTCCATATAAAACTCAACGGTGGATAGCAGAGTTTGTCTCATATATGATGTCTGGAGCAGGGTGTCCATTCTAGTTCTGCGTCGCATGCCAAGTCTCATCCTACCAAGCCCCAGTGATATCATGAGAGAAATCATCAATATCATAAGGATAGTTACGATTTATATGGCACTCAGTATGTGTCCTGAATTAAAGCAATGACTTTTGTTTATTCCTTTCTGATCATAGAAACTCTCTGGCATAGGTCTAATCATTCCAATTTTACATTTGAAGAAACTGCAGTTCAAAGCCTTAAGAGTCTTTTATAAGGTCAAATACCTGAGAGACAGGGGAGGCTGTATCTGCTTCCTACCGTGGAGTTATTTGCATGCCTGGTACAATTCTTAGGTTTAACTACCAGTTCCTTTCCTTTTTTGTTTTGTTTTGTTTTTCCTTGTGGCCCTTCCAGCACCATGATTCTGTTTTGAACGCCCTGCCTTTTATGGACTGCTGCTAGCTGCCTACTCTGCCTTCCCAGAGGGCTCTTAAAGCCTGCCTATCTCGAGTCAGGGCCACCCCTGGCTTCTGCTGGCACGGGAAAGAGTATCAATGCAGGCCCACATTCCATGTGTCAAAATATTTAATTTATAGACCAAGATAACAAACTGTTTAATAAAACATGTTCAGTCCTTCTGCCTTGACAAGCATACCTTTACAATAAACAGGAAGGTTACGTTTGAGTTTAGAATTATCAGATTCCTTGATAATGTGGTGATGCCAAAAGAGACAGGCCCTTGGGCTTCCCTGGTGGCGCAGTGGTTGAGAGTCCGCCTGCCGATGCGGGGGAGACAGGTTCGTGCCCCGGTCTGAGAGGATCCCACATGCCGCGGAGTGGCTGGGCCCGTGAGCCATGGCCGCTGAGCCTGCGCGTCCGGAGCCTGTGCGCCGCAATGGGAGAGGCCACAACAGCGAGAGCCCAGCGTACCGCAAAATAAAAAAAAAAGAGACAGGCTCTGGGCCCCAGTAAGCCTCTTCTCTCCACTTCTGGCTCCATTCTGTGCTGAGAAGGGCCTCTCATGTTCACCATCCTGGGCCTAGGACTGTGCATGCCTATGGTGTGATCCACCCTAGGGAGAGCAGACCTAGAGAAGAAGGCTGTGTGGGCCTTGGAAGAGGGCTTGGGGGCCATTTGGGCAATGAATTCTGAGATTCTGGGCACCTGGATGATGGTCTGGGAGGGGCAGGTGCCCGTTCTGAGGGCATGCTGCACTGGCCTCACGGAGGCCTTACCTTGCAGCAAAGGGCACACTGCAATTAGTACAGAGTGGGATCTTCTTACATGGCAATATTGCTTGAGATTTCTCCAAATCCTGGCTTCTCTCATTCAGAACCATTGAAATAATGAGGAATCACCGGGCCAAATGCCAGAGAAGTGGCTTAGCAAGTCAAGCTGGTCTTTTAAAGCCAATTCCCTTCACCTCTTTTTTTTTTTTTTTTTTAACATCTTTATTGGGGTATAATTGCTTTACAATGGTGTGTTAGTTTCTGCTTTATAACAAAGTGAATCAGTCATACATAAACATATGTTCCCATATGTCTTCCCTGTTGCGTCTCCCTCCCTCCCACCCTCCCTATCCCACCCCTCCAGGCTGTCACAAAGCACCGAGCCAATATCCCTGTGCCATGCGGCTGCTTCCCACTAACTATCTACCTTACTACATTTGTTAGTGTGTATATGCCCATGACTCTCTCTCGCCCTGTCACAGCTCACCCCTCCCCCTCCCCATAACCTCAAGTCCGTTCTCTAGGAGGTCTGCGTATTTGTTCCTGCTTTACCTTCACCTCTTTAGAATCACTTCCTTCCAAGTACTCAAGGCTTTTCTGCAGAGCCAAGCTTTCCATTCACGGAGGACATAATGTGAAAATTCATTCTCTGAAATATGTTACTTTTCCTAAGGGACCTTATGAATTTTGTTTTAAAAGAGGCTGCTATTTAAACCAAAGGAATAAATTTGCTAATAGATTTTTTAACAATAGCGGAAATGTACTTGCAGACAGGAATTTTCTTGCTATAAATCTATGTTCATTTCCTAGGGTTGCCATAATGAATTAACACAAACTTGGTGGCTTCCAACGACAGAAATTAATTTGCTCACTGTTGTGGAGACCAGAAGTCTGAAATCAAGCTGTCAGCAGAACCGTGCTTCCAATGAAGAGTCTAGGGAAGATTCCTTTCCTGCCTCGTCCAGCCTCTGGCAACTCCAATTGTTCCCTGGTTTGTGGCTGCATCACCCCAATCTCTACCTCCATCCTGTAACTGAGCAGGACCCTATGGGGCCTTCCTGGGACAGATCCCTCCCTCCATGTCCTCTGCCTGACTCTTGTTTGAGGAAAAGCTGTAATTTCCTAGGCCTCCCCTGAGTCACAAAAGCCTGGCTCAAGAATTAATGATTGAAAGGATGTGAGGAGGAGCTCCAGGAAGATGGCAGAAGAGTAAGACGCGGAGATCACCTTCCTCCCAACAGATACACCAGAAATACATCTACACGTGGAACAACTCCTACAGAACACCTACTGAACGCTGGCAGAAGACCTCAGACCTCCCAAAAGGCAAGAACCCCCCCCCCCCCCAACCCCGCCATGTACCTGGGTAGGGCAAAAGAAAAAAGAATAAACAGAGACAAAAGAATAGGGACGGGACCTGCACCAGTGGGAGGGAGCTGTGACGGAGGAAAGGTGTCCACACACTAGAAGCCCCTTCGCAGGCGGAGACTGCAGGTGGCGGAGGGGGAAAGCTTCGGAGCCGCGGAGGAGAGCGCAGCAACAGGGGTGCAGAGGGCAAAGCGGAGAGATTCCCGCACGGAGGATCGGTGCCGACCGGTACTCACCAGCTCGAGAGGCTTGTCTGCTCACCCGCTGGGGCGGGCGGAGCTGGGAGCTGAGGCTTGTGCTTCGGTTGGAGCGCAGGGAGAGGACTGGGCTTGGCGGCGTGAACACAGCCTGAAGGGGTTAGTGCGCCACGGCTAGCCGGGAGGGAGTCCGGGGAAAAGTCTGGAGCTGCCGAAGAGGCAAGAGACTTTTTCTTCCTTCTTTGTTTCCGGGTGCGCGAGGAGAGGAAATTAAGAGCGCTGCTTAAAGGAGCTCCAGAGACGGGCGCGAGCCGCGGCTAAAAGCGCGGACCCCAGAGACGGGCATGAGACGCCAAGGCCGCCGCTGCCGCCACCAAGAAGCCTGTGTGTGAGCACAGGGCACTATCCACACCTCCCCTCCCGGGAGCCTGTGCAGCCCGCCACTGCCAGAGTCCCTGGATCCAGGGACAACTTCCCCGGGAGAACGCACGGCGCGCCTCAGGCTGGTGCAACGTCACACTGGCCTCTGCGGCCGCAGGCTCACCCCACACTCTGTGCCACTCCCTTCCACAGGCTCAGTGAGGCAGAGCCCCCGAATCAGCGGCTCCTTTAACCCCGTCCTGTATGAGTGAAGAACAGACGCCCTCAGGCGACCTACACGCAGAGGCGGGGCCAAATCCAAAGCTGAGCCCCGGGAGCTGTGCAAACAAAGAAGAGAACGGGAAATCTCTCCCAGCAGCCTCAGAAGCAGCAGATTAAATCTCCACAATCAACTTGATGTACCTGCACCGGTGGAATACCTGAATAGACAACGAATCATCCCAAATTGAGGAGGTGGACTTTGGGAGCAAGATAGATTATTTTTTCCCCTTTTCCTCTTTTGTGAGTGTGTATGTGTATGCTTCTGTGTGAGATTTTGTCTGTATAGCTTTGCTTTCACCATTTGTCCTAGGGTTCTGTCCGTCCTTTTATTTTTTTACTTAAAAATTTTTTTCATAATAATTTTTTATTTTAATGACTTTATTTTATATTACTTTATTTTATTTGATCTTCTTCCTCCCTTCCTTCCATCCTTCCTCCCTCCCTCCCTCCCTCTCTCTCTCTCTCTCTCTCTCTCTCTCTCTCTCTCTCTCTTTCTCTCTTTCTCTTTCTCTCTTTATGTCTTTCTTATTTTTTCTCCCTTTTATTCTGAGCCGTGTGGATGAAAGGCTCTTGGTGCTCCAGCCAGGAGTCAGTGCTGTACCTCTGACGTGGGAGAGCCAACTTGAGGATACTGGTCCACAAGAGACCTCCCAGCGCCACGTAATATCAAACGGCGAAAATCTCCCAGACATCTCCATCTCAACACCAGCACCCAGCTTCACTCAATGACCAACAAGCTACAATGCTGGACACCCTACGCCAAACAACTACCAAGACAGGAACACAACCCCATCCATTAGCAGAAAGGCTGCCTAAAATCATAATAAGGCCACAGACACCCCAAAACACACCACCAGACGTGGACCTGCCCACAAGAAAGACAAGATCCAGCCTCATCCACCAGAACACAGGCACTAGTACCCTCCACCAGGAAGCCTACACAACCCACTGAACCAACCTTAGCCACTGGGTACAGACACCAAAAACAACGGGAACTACCAACCTGCAGCCTGCGAAAAGGAGACCCCAAACACAGTAAGATAAGCAAAATGAGAAAACAGAAAAACACAAAGCAGATGAAGGAGCAAGGTAAAAACCTACCAGACCTAACAAATGAAGAGGAAATAGGCAGTTTACCTGAAAAAGAATTCAGAATAATGATAGTAAAGATGATCCAAAATCTTGGAAATAGAATAGAGAAAATGCAAGAAACATTTAACAAAGACCTGGAAGAACTAAAGAGGAAACAAGCAATGATGAACAACACAATATATGAAATTAAAAATACTCTAGAAGGGATCAATAGCAGAATAACTGAGGCAGAAAAACAGAAAAGTGACCTGGAAGATAAAAGAGTGGAAATAACCACTGCAGAGCAGAATAAAGAAAAAAGAATGAAAAGAACTGAGGACAGTCTCAGAGACCTCTGGGACAACATCAAATGCACCAACATTCGAATTATAGGGGTTCCAGAAGAAGAAGAGAAAAACAAAGGGACTGAGAAAATATTTGAAGAGATTATAGTTGAAAACTTCCCTAATTTGGGAAAGGAAATAGTTAATCAAGTCCAGGAAGCACAGAGAGTCCCATACAGAATAAATCCAAGGAGAAACACGCCAAGACACATATTAATCAAACTATCAAAAATTAAATACAAAGAAAACATATTAAAAGCAGCAAGGGGAAAACAACAAATAACACACAAGGGAATCCCCATAAGCTTAACAGCTGATCTTTCAGCAGAAACTCTGCAAGCCAGAAGGGACTTGCAGGACATATTTAAAGTGATGAAGGAGAAAGACCTGCAACCAAGATTACTCTACCCAGCAAGGATCTCATTCAGATTTGATGGAGACATTAAAACCTTTATAGACAAGCAAAAGCTGAGAGAGTTCAGCACCAACAAACCAGCTTTACAACAAATGCTAAAGGAACTTCTCTAGGCAAGAAACACAAGAGAAGGAAAAGACCTACAATAACAAACCCAAAACAATTAAGAAAATGGGAATAGGAACATACATATTGATAATTACCTTAAATGTAAATGGATTAAATGCTCCCACCAAAAGACACAGACTGGCTGAATGGATACAAAAGCAACACCAGTATATATGCTGTCTACAAGAGACCCACTTCAGACCCAGACACATATACAGCCTGAAAGTGAGGGGATGGAAAAAGATATTCCATGCAAATGGAAGTCAAAAGAAAGCTGGAGTACCAATTCTCATATCAAAAGTCTCAAAATAGACTTTAAAATAAAGACTATTACAAGAGACAAAGAAGGACACTACATAATGATCAAGGGGTTGATCCAAGAAGAAGATATAACAGTTGTAAATATTTATACACCCAGTATAGGAGCACCTCAATACATAAGGCAAATACTAACAGCCATAAAAGGGGAAATCAACAGTAACACAATCATAGTAGGGGATTTTAACACCCCAATTTCACCAAGGGACAGATCATCCAAAATGAAAATAAATAAGGAGACACAAGCTTTAAATGATACATTAAACAAGATGGACTTAATTGATATTTATAGGACATTCTATCCAAAAACAACAGAATACATATTTTTCTCAAGTGCTCGTAGAACATTCTCCAGGATAGATCATATCTTCAGTCACAAATCAAGCCTTTGTAAATTTAAGAAAATTGAAATTGTATCAAGTATCTTTTCTGACCACAACGCTATGAGACTAGATATCAATTATAGGAAAAGATCTGTAAAAAATACAAACACGTGGAGGCTAAACAATACACTACTTAATAACCAAGAGGTCACTGAATAAATCCAAGAGGAAATCAAAAAATACCTAGAAACATATGACAATGGAGACATGATGACCCAAAACCTATGGGATGCAGCAAAAGCAGTTCTAAGAGGGAAGTTTATAGCAATACAATCCTACCTTAAGAAACAGGAAACATCTCAAATAAACAACCTAAACTTGCACCTAAAGCAATTAGAGAAGGAAGAACAACAAAACCCCAAAGTTAGCAGAAGGAAAGAACTGATAAAGATCAGATCGGAAATAAATGAAAAAGAAATGAAACAATAGCAAAGATCAATAAAACTAAAAGCTGGTTCTTTGAGAAAATAAACAAAATTGATAAACCATTAGCCAGATTCATCAAGAAAAAAAGGGAGAAGACTCAAATCAACAGAATTAGAAATGAAAAAGGAGAAATAACAGCTGACACTGCAGAAATACAAAGGATCATGAGAGATTACTACAAGCAACTCTATGCCAATAAAATGGACAACCTGGAAGAAATGGACAAATTCTTAGAAAAGCACAAGCTGCAGAGAGTGAATCAGGAAGAAATAGAAAATATGAACAGACAAATCACAAGCACTGAAATTGAAACTGTGATTAAAAATCTTCCAACAAACAAAAGCCCAGGACCAGATGGCTTCACAGGCGAATTCTATCAAACATTTAGAGAAGAGCTAACACCTATCCTTCTCAAACTCTTCCAAAATATAGCAGATGGAGGAACACTCCCAAACTCATTCTACAAGGCCACCATCACCCTGATACCAAAACCAGACAAAGATATCACAAAAAAAGAAAACTACAGGCCAGTATCACTGATGAACAAAGTTGCAAAAATCCTCAACAAAATACTAGCAAACAGAATCCAACAGCACATTGAAAGTATCATACACCATGATCAAGTGGGGTTTATCCCAGGAATGCAAGGATTCTTCAATATATGCAAATCAATCAATCTGATACACCATATTAACAAATTGAAGGAGAAAAACCATATGATCATCTCGATAGATGCAGAAAGAGCTTTCGACAAAATTCCACAACCATTTATGAGAAAAACCCTCCAGAAAGTAGGCATAGAGGGAACTTTCCTCAACATAATAAAGGCCATATATGACAAACCCACAGCCAACATCGTCCTCAGTGGTGAAAAACTGAAACCATTTCCACTAAGATCAGGAACAAGACAAGGTTGCGCACTCTTACCACTCTTATTCAACATTGTTTTGGAAGTTTTAGCCACAGCAATCAGAGAAGAAAAAGAAATAAAAGGAATCCAAATCAGAAAAGAAGAAGTAAAGCTGTCACTGTTTTCAGATGACATGATACTATATATAGAGAATCCTAAAGATGCTACCAGAAAACTACTAGAGCTAGTCAATGAATTTGGTAAAGTAGCAGGATACAAAATTAATGCACAGAAATCTCTGGCATTCCTATACACTAATGATGAAAAATCTGAAAGTGAAATTAGGAAAACACTTCCATTTACCATTGCAACAAAAAGAATAAAATATCTAGCAATAAAACTACCTAAGGAGACAAAAGACCTGTATGCAGAAAATTATAAGACACTGATGAAAGAAATTAAAAATGATACAAACAGCTAGAGAGATATACCATGTTCTTGGATTGGAAGAATCAACATTGTGAAAATGACTCTACTACCCAAAGCAATCTACAGATTCAATGCAATCCCTATCAAACTAACACTGGCATTTTCCACAGAACTAGAACAAAAAATTTCACAATGTTTACGGAAACACAGAAGACCCCGAATAGCCAAAGCAATCTTGAGAACAAAAAATGGAGCTGGAGGAATCAGGCTCCCTGACTTCAGACTATACTACAAAGGTACAGTAATCAATACAGTATGGTACTGGTACAAGAACAGAAAGATAGATCAATGGAACATGATAGAAAGCCCAGAGATAAACCCATGCATGTATGGTCACCTTATCTTTGATAAAGGAGGCAAGAATATACAGTGGAGAAAAGACAGCCTCTTCAATAAGTGGTGCTGGGAAAACTGGACAGCTACATGTAAAAGTATGAAATTAGAACACTCTCTAACACCATACACAAAAATAAACTCAAAATGGATTAAAGAACTAAACGTAAGGCCAGAAACTATCAAACTCTTAGAGGAAATCATAGGCAGAACACTCTATGACATAAATCACAGCAAGATCCTTTTTGACCTGCCTCCTAGAGAAATGGAAATAAAAACAAAAATAAACAAATGGGACCTAATGAAACTTCAAAGCTTTTGCACAGCAAAGGAAACCATAAACAAGAGCAAAAGACAACCCTCAGAATGAGAGAAAATATTTGCAAGTGAAGCAACTGACAAAGGATTAATCTGCAAAATTTACAAGCAGCTCATGCAGCTCAATAACAAACAGACAAACCCAATCCAAAAATGGGCAGAAGACCTAAATAGACATTTCTCCAAAGAAGATATACAGATTGCCAACAAACACATGAAAGAATGCTCAACATCATTAATCATTAGAGAAATGCAAATCAAAACTACAATGAGATATCATCTCACACCGGTCAGAATGGCCATCATCAAAAAATTTAGAAAAATAAATGCTGGAGAGGGTGTGGAGAAAAGGGAACATTCTTGCACTGTTGGTGTGAATGTAAATTGATACAGCCACTGTGGAGAACAGTATGGAGGTTCCTTAAACAACTACAAATAGAACTACCATATGACCCAGCAATCCCACTGCTGGGCATGTACCCTGAGAAAACCATAATTCATAAAGAGTCATGTACCAAAATGTTCATTGCAGCTCTATTTACAATAGCCAGGACATGGAAGCAACCTAAGTGTCCATCAACAGATGAATGGATAAAGAAGATGTGGCACATATATACAATGGGATATTACTCAGCCATAAAAAGAAATGAAATTGAGTTATTTGTAGTGAAGTGGATGTACCTAGAGTCTGTCATACAGAGTGAAGTAAGTCAGAAAGAGAAAAACAAATACCGTATGCTAACACATATATATGGAATCTAAGAAAAAAAGTGTCATGAAGAACCTAGGGTTAAGACGGGAATAAAGACACAGGCCTACTAGAGAATGGACTTCAGGATATGGGGAGGCGGAAGGGTAAACTGTGACAAAGTGAGAGCGTGGCATGGACATATATACACTACCAAACGTAAAACAGATAGCTAGTGGGAAGCAGCCGCATAGCACAGGGAGATCAGCTGGGTGCTTTGTGACCACCTAGAGGGGTGGGATAGGGAGGGTGGGAGGGAGGGAGATGCAAGAGGGAAGAGATATGGGAATATATGTATATGTATAACTGATTCACTTTGTTATAAAGCAGAAACTAACACACCATTGTAAAGCAATTATACTCCAGTAAAGATGTTAAAAAAAAAAAAAAAAGAAAGGATGTGAACACGTAGTGACAAAAATGGCAGTTGGGCCAGAAGAACTGGCAACAATTTAAGCAGTAAATTAGCCATATGGCAGTCACAGAATCTTTAGTTCCTCCCTTAATTACAGAGATAACAGTATCTGATGCACGTTTCCTGAGTTGTTTTATAGATGCTAAAACCCCCACCAAATGGAAGACATTAACTACTTGATAACCATGAGCATGTAGCCCCCAGACCTACTAGAGCCTGAGGAATGATAATATTAACTCCCTTCGCCAGGATTGATAATGTTAATTGATAATGTTAACGATTGACACCACCCTGTTACTGCACACAGCTGATCACATACCTCGCGACTCCCCTCCCTCCCCTGGCCTTTAAAAATGCTTTCCTGAAACCGGAGCGGACCAACTTTAGTTCGGTAACAATCTCACAGGGCCTTCTCCTCTCTGTTTCTCTCTCTCTCTCATACATCTCCCTCTGCCTTTTTGAAGGCACTTATCATTGGATTTAGGGCCCACCTGGATAATCCAGGATGCTCCATCTCAGGGACCTTAACTTGATTACATCTGCAAAGATCCTGTTTCTAATTAAGGTCACATTCCCAGGTTTCAGGTAGACATATCTTTTGGGAGTCACCATTCAACTCACTACACCATCCAGTGCTGCTCTATGGACATCATTCTCGCAGCCCCACACACTAAAGGCCAACCTGCTGCAGGCACAGGAAGAAGGAAATGTTAGTCCAGCCTTGTAGACCTCAGGGAAAGTTGACAGACCTTCTCACAGGAGATGAACCTCAACTGTAAGGGAGAGATGCGATAGAGCTACAGCACTTGAGAGCATAAAGCAAAGGTTATGACATTGATTTTTGGAAAGTTTTCGCCAAACTGAAGCAGAGTAAAGAATAAATCATCTCTCCTTATTTTACAAGACGCTTCATCTTCTCACAACCATACCTGGAGATTATATGAGCTTAAGATCCAAAATTTAAATGCTATTTATTTTTTTCCTCTAAGCAGGGGAGAGAAAGAACTATTAGTATGTGACTGCCTATCATGTCCTAAAATTTGTAATGATATTGCTTCATTTTCTCTTTATAATAGCCCTACAAAGAAGATATTAATATTCACACCCATTATACAAATGTGGAAATTGAGGCCACGAGATGTAATCTGCCGGGATCCTACAGCTAGGAATTACAGGTTCTGAGACCCACAAAGTCCATGCTCTTTCTATGACTCCACTGCCCTGGAATCAGTCTAGATTAGCCCTACACTTCTACGTTGATTGCCCTGACCTGGCTGATTTTCCTCTTCTGAAACGGCAATTAAGCATCGCTACCAGTAACAAGAGAAGCCAAGGGTAAGGAGCCTGGTTTTCTTTTTGCTTACACTGCACTGCCATCTAGTGGGAAAATAATTAATGGCAGAATAGGCCGTTTCTGGCATCTTAGTTTTTTGGTATTGGTAATTCATCTGTATTTAAATTTTGCTCTTGAAATTGTGACCCAATCAAAATCCACATCAAATTCCTGCCCCTGCCTCTACACGCACATGCACACTTTTTCTGTACACCAGTCTCACATAAATGTACCCCACCTGTAACAGAGAGAGAAAGAATTAGGCTCGCCTTCAACACTCAGACTAAGACTGCAGTTGTGCAATAGTTAAAATCACAAGCAAAAAACCAGTGCTCTCCTGACGTCCCATTAACTAAACTGTGACCCTCTGACTCTAATTTGATGACAATTTTAGGGAGGAGTTCAGACACAAATGACTAACAGATTTGCTTTTCCTCATTTTTCATACCTGAAAACACAATTTCTGTCCATCAAAAATAGCTTCTACGCTAA